>NC_048411.1:15655948-15659434 GCF_013103735.1 Etheostoma cragini
ACACACACACACACACACAACGATGCACACAAACACACTAATGTTGAGGAGTCCAAACACAGAGGGAGGCTGAGGAAGAGAGAAAGGACTGGAGATTTAAGGTTATATATCTTGACTGAAAGGTTACACTCTAAAAGGTTGGTGTACTTTATTTTTAGTATCCTGTTGATTTGACTCATGTAGTTTAAGTAATGTACTCATTGTACAGTATGTGTGTGTACAGTATGTACAGATGTTTTTTTAAGATATTCAAATTAAATATATTTTTAAATATGACAGTTACAATTTTGTTAGACACATCTAACAAATTTGGCACCTGCAGTCCTAAGTTGAAACTTAATGTGGGCTAAATCTAATGTAGCTGAAATTAGTGTGATAGTAGTTAAAATGTCTATGGCCATGTAATTTTATATGAAAGCGTGTTTACCCAAATTGAAAGTTGTGCCTGAATTCTCCGACTGATATGACCATGCATTCACACCAGGACCACATATTACAAATCCCTCTGCCTGGCTGTTTCTAGCTCCTCACTATTCTCTCCAGTCATCCAGGGGGGAAGTTTGTGTAAATTTGCAGTGGCTTAATTATTGAATAATTTAAACCATGCATCAAATTAATGTAGACATTTCCATATTAATGTGTTTGCCCACCGATTCCACATTTATTTGTACTGCGGACGGGACGGTAGCAATTATCACAGCATATCATAGCAGTTGTGCTGGTATTTCAGACATCATTAGGCTGCTTGTCCACCGCAGTGTGACTGTGAGTACCAGTCTATTGGACACAGTTTGGTGCATTCTTCAAATATTCTCGCTGTGCTTCTGTGGGTAAGATCTATCAAATATGAAAGGAGAGGGGCCTTGTTTGTGTTTGACAAGGTGAGGGTCCAATTTAGAATCCTTGCTGTTTGTGAATGTATTATTACATGCAGACAACAGCAAATAACCAAACACCTGCCAGGTCTCCACAGCCAATGTCTGCTGGTCAGTGCAGCACAGTGAGCTGACTGCTCCACATAGACACAGAGTTCTTTCCCCGGAGGTTGACAGCTCTCTGCTCCTCTTATCTCCACTCCTCACCTCACCCATTTCCCCCCACCTCACCTCACCTTTCTTTTCTTCGTCCCCAGTCTCCCCACTGTTTGGCTCTTGTTAGGAGCTTGGCTGAGCAGGCTGGCACCTTTCACTGAAACAGCACCCAAGAGGAGGTAGTGACACGGAGAAATTCATGTGTATGTGTGTGTGTGTGTGTGTGCGTGTGTGTGTGTGTGTGTGTGTGTGTGTCAGACCTCTCTCGCTCAAGGTACTGTAAATCATTACAGCCAGGCCCTTCGTTAAGGAAGTCAACCATGTTGCCACCTCTCAGCCTCGTCCTGTGTATGCCTGGCGACTGACACCACCTCTCAAACTCTCAACACACGAGGCATAACAATTATTTTCCAAAAAGGAACCCGAAACCGACTTTAAGTAAATCCCAATCTTTTTTGTCCCATCTGATCAGCATCTAGGTGTTGACATATTGTGTTCTGATCTTTTGACAGGACTAAAATTAAAAACGATGCATTTGAGCATGACAACCTATTCTTATCTACTCCATATGCCTCATGACCAGCCTCCTCCTCCTTCCATCACCTTTCTCTTGTAGGTTACTGCAGTAACGATGGGGGGCTACGTTAGTTGGCCAGTCAGTAAGTCAGTCATTCAGCCATGGCAGGCAGGTACCTGTTAACAGCTCCAGTGGGCCTTCAGGTCTCTGGAATCAAGGAAACTCAGCAGAGGCAATCTGTCTTCCCCCATCCACCAAAAAAAGAGTCTTTCCCCATGACCCAAAGAGAAAGAGAGAGAGAGATAGAGAGAGAGAGAGAAAGAGAGAGAGAGAGAAAGAGAAAAAGAGAAATAGCAGGATGAATATAGAAAAAAAGAGGATAAAGAAGGTCTATTACTTTAGACAAAGATAAATGAAATGTTCACAAAAAGATGTACATAATGTGACAATTAACATAATCTAAAACGCAAGCTAAAATGATACTAAGGGAGACAAAGCCTCAAGACTAACCCTAATAGGTCATGTACAGAATGCGCTAAATATTATGGACTATGTTTTCTGCACCACATGCCAGGTCTTGACTCTTTAGGGATTATCTTCATGAATTGCCTTAGTCCCAGGAGTTTCCCTGATTACTCCTCTGCTTCTTCAAATGGTTCCAGCCTATTTAAGGCCCCTCACTATGATAGTGGCCCATTATAATATCACCTTAATTTGTTTTTGAATAGCCAGTTTTGTTTTACCCTGCGAATTTGTCCAGCCTTTGTCGCGCTTATGTTCATCATCTTCCGTCCCCTACAGTCCACCACCACACTACATTCAACTGTCTCCAGTCTAACACTACTTGTTGCCTTCATCAGCCTCTCTATGCAATCCAATTGAACCTTTAATACATTAGTCCAGTGCCCTCTGCCACAAGATGCACTGCAACCCATCCAAACTTCTTCCTTTAGAAAATAATCATCATTAAAGCCTCCCATAACATGACATCTCATCCCTCAGTGTCTTGTGTCTGCATTTGGGTCTACTTCTTTCTCAACTTTGTCACTAAATGCATAAAACATCACCCATGAATTAATGAACAAAGCGGATTCAGATGAACAGTCAGTAGCTTTAGATTTGTGCCCTCCTCACACACACATGCACAAACACTGAGAACAAGCATTCACTCATGCAATCTCCCCACTGAACATCCTACAGAGGGGGAAAAAAGTTGTTCGTTGTGATTTCACCTCAATGTGCTACCAGGAAATAGCCTATTACTTATTCAGTATTTTCTCTTTGTCATTTGTGCATAAAATAAACTGTGAAATCTACTAAGGAGCGCAGAGGTTTGAGAAACTGTGACTTCCTCTCAGACAAAGGCCTCACTCTTAGTCATTGATCTGGCAAAACTTCTTTTCCAACCCAGCAACATATCATTTCCATAGCCACTAGGAAAAAAATGCATATTTCATCATATTCTACTTACTTTTTACGGATTATGTCGTGGCTTATTTTGGTAAGTTGCTTCTGCAGTTGATTTTATGTTGAGAAATGGAATAAAAGAGCAATGTTGGCATAAAACTACTAAAAATAACTAAAGATTTACTAAACTAAAAATTACTGGAACCCTGTCACAAAATGAAAGACCACAACAAGATTAATGTTTCAAGTTAACTCTAAAGACAACATAACATGTCACAGATATGACACAACATGTATGTACTGTATACTGTATATGTCAACGAGTAAGATCTTGGATTCCCCATACAACAAAGTTTCATCAGGGGCAGTATCAACACGGTAGTGCATCAAATCCAATCAACTGTTACCTAGATAAAGTATCTGACCATTCACAGACACATAATCCATTCATGCTAGAATTATCAAACACGGGACATGATGTTAAACTGTCCATTGTGCCAAAAGATGGTATGCACATGAGGTTCGCCTTGA
>NC_048411.1:15659534-15664238 GCF_013103735.1 Etheostoma cragini
ATCTAACTGTCTGTCGCAGAGCCTGTCCATGGATCCCAAGGGTTTTCAGCAGCTTGATGGTGGAAGAAGCCACGAATCGTCTGCATCCCACTTCAACCGGATAGATACTCGCTTTCCATCCTCGCTGTTGAGCATCTGCTATAATGTAACTGCATAGAAATGCAGTGATAAATCCTTCTGATTAAGTTGCATTGGGAATTTGGCTTAATATTATTGATGTTTCAAAAGTTACACTATATAGCTTTAGACATGTGAACCCATGCTGATGTAGCTTCATCACTGATGTTAATAAAAACTTTTAGATCACCGCAGTGAGGTAGTGGCCACCCACAAATAACATGAAGGTTGCTCCCATAGATTTAAGGACTTTCCCTTCCACTACACATCAGCAAAGAGAGGGCTCCATTGTGAAGCACTTTGAAAAAAAAGCACAAAAAAACTGTACCAACCTGTACTTAAATCATAAAATACAACACCTTTATTTTAACAATATAAAGTGCCAATCAATAGTTGCAAAGTGTAGTCAATTTAGGGCCCCCAACTGACACTAGTTGGTGTCGAAAACCTCACTGAGGGCCATACCGTTAATACTGCAGTTTTCAGGCTCCATTTATAATGACATTATTAGCAGTGGGCTCCCGTGGTTTTGCTGGGCCTGCAATGAACTGATTAGTCCATGCCGACATTGATCTCACCTCTCACTCGGTGTGTGTGTGTGTGTGTGTGTGTGTGTGTGTGTGTGTGTGTGTGTGTGTGTGAGTCTTACGTTGGGGGTGCTCTGTAATTGTGTATCAGATCAGGGCCTTGTTTTCTTACCAGTTCAAACAGTTCACAGTTCTGCCATGCTAATGGCAGTTTTAAGGGGTTAAGGAGATAAATAAATCCTTACTGTCACCTCATTTAAAATCAAATGGCACTTAATTATAGCTGTATGTGTTTTCAAACACTTTGCATAATTTATTGTTCTGCTCCATCCTAATCTCCAGATCCTTATCCCTTGTGCTCTATTTTACCCCCTGTCCTTATAATAAAATTATAATGCTACCTCTGTCAGTTTTTCTTTCTCTTTCTTGCTGCCAACAGCAGTGTGAAAGAGATAAGGAAGGCAATGAAAGGACGTTTTCGAGTTGTGCCTCACCTTGTAAGGATTTGATGTTGTAAAGGTCTATTGTCAACTCAGGAGAGCATACATGCACACACTCGCACACATACACACAGCCCTCTGGCAGTGTTGCATTTCTTACAGCTAAAATACAAACATTGTCAAATTCTAAGAAAAGAGCGGGGTAACATCATCATTCATGATTTGGTTGCAGGCAAACATATAACAAAAAAAACAAGTACAACATGCTGAATAGATTTTTTAACCTTTTCATTTAATGTCGAGTTTTTCCTGCTTTGCATTAGAGCTGTACAAGCCCACACTTTCATTTCTATGTAGCACTAATGTGCCAGAAAGAGCAACGCATATTATTGACATTAATGTACTAGTGCGGTGTAGGTCATAAAGGGAGCTGAGGGGCACTAATATGCTACTCGACTGGCTGAGGCTGCCATCATCAACACTAAATGTCAGATCACATCAGTCATTTTGTCTCTTTGGTGGGAAAATGGTTAAAAAGTAAAGTTGGCATTCTGTCCCGGTGACCTTGCTCACAACTCAATGAGAACATGCCATGAGATTAAATGAGTGTGCAGCTAAGACAGTAGGACAGAGGCAGCACCTTCAACAAGGACTTAATTAAAAACCATGCAAAATAACATTATTGACAAAGATGGATTTTGAAAATAAATCTGATTCATGTTATTCACCAAATACATTAAATTTAGAGGAATTATAGTCACTAATAGATTTGCTTCAATATGTTGACAACCCTGGCACAAGCAAACTTTACATCCGTTACAAAAGTGAGAATGGACACTATATATAAATAGTCATACTGGAGTATACATCTCAGTATACATTCATCATCACTATCACTTTGCATTCAGGGAGCATGGTGTACTATATAGCTGCAGCTGCTGAAGGGAGTGTTACAGTAATTGTCCGGCTGTACAGTGGATCAGAAGACAATTTTAATCCTTACAATCAGTGGATTTTGATTCATGAGTGTTTACATCATTCAAGTAAATACGACATGTAAAGAGTTTAAATAAGCAAACAGAGGCAGCATCTGAAATGGTATCATTTTTACAAACCACTGATTACAAAAGCAAGTAAAAGCTCCCACTGATTTGTGATACCGGGGTAAAACAGAGCACAAGCAATGGCAGCATTTTTTCTTTCTGTACACAAACACAAAGCAGAACAAACAGGCCTAATTCATTGCAGAAGTATCTTAAAATAATGCAGACAAATTCCTTTCACATAAGTTGGTGAAGAATCCTTTGTTAATGGATCCACGCACTCACACAAATGTAAATGGACTATTCTTATATAGCGCTTTTCTAGTCTCAACGACTACTCAAAGTGCTTTTTATATAGTACATTCATACACTGTGGCCAAGGCCGCCGTACAAGGTGCCACCTGCTCATCAGATAAACACTCACACATTCCACATTGATGCCGCAGCATCGGGGGGCAATTTGGGCAACTGTCTTGCCCAAGGACATCGCTACATGAAACTGCAGGGCCGGGGATTGAACCACCAACCTTTCAATTGGCAGGCAGCCACTCTACCACTGATCCACCAGTGGGTCGGCACACACCAACACACACACGCACACATACATACACATACATATATCAACATAACACCTTTATCAATGAGCCTTGGTCAGAGTGAACTGGGAACAGATTGTGTGTGCATACCTAGCAACGTGTGCATGTGGCTTACTCAGAAGCAGTAGCTGTTGCAGCGTTACCATAACTAGGTAATGGATGGAAGGAGCATGCAGTTGTGCATCCTCTCTATGGGCCTTCCATCCTGGGCCAGTCGATGGATAAGACAGGCTGGGCTTAGTATATCACATAGATCCTTTGGCTGGACAGCACAGCAGACAGATGCAAGTCAATAGGAGGGTGCTGCTTTTGAATATTCACTCTAGTGTTCAGTGTTAGGCTGCATGTTAATTGGCCACAAAAAAAGTAGCGCTCTGTCTTCAATGCAGTTTTTGTGTGTGTGTGCGTGTGTGTTTGCGTGTGTGTGTGTGTGGGGGGGGGGGGGGGGGGGGGGGGGGGGTGCGTATGTGCATGTGTGTGTGTGAGAGGGTGTTGGCTGTGGGTGAGAGTTTAGGTTGTATTCTCTTTATTGAGTGACAGGTGGGTCACTTAAACAAACACGATCAATGTCAGTCAAGTCAATCTGGGTTCCCAACACAAAATGCATCGCAAATAAACTAATACCTTATTGTTTAAACTTCAGACAGACACTGAACTATATAATTACAATAAAGTAGATTGTTTAGCCTCAGAAAACTATCAATCATATACAGTAGAGCCGTTCCAAACATATTCCCTATAGAGAAGCATAAAGATATTGCTATCGAGCTTTCAAAATGTCAGGGCAATGGAAACCCAGGCATCGTGCAATTACATAATGATTATTGCAAAAAAGTTTCTCCCCCTCACTCAATGTGGCTGTAATATGCAGTGGATGGCCATAGGGGTTCATTAGTGAGAACAGGCTGCTGTTGAAAAGCTCCAGTTTCACCTCTGATCCTGGCTAATGTGATTTGGACCTGAGATTGGTAGTGGAGAGATTAGATGCTAGCTCACCTCAGGGTGGGAACCAGAGAAGGAGACATACATCAATGTTGTTTGCTTTCAAACTCAAACATCTTCTCACCTCTAATTTGCTCTAAAGCATCTGCAAAAAAAGTGTTGAGAAAGTATTTGTAGTCTAATTTATTTTGCAGCGACGGAGAATTGGTGGGGCTAGGCGGGTGCTTGCTTATCCACTCTGGTACATTTTGGAGTGCATGATTTGAGCTTTCATAACAAATCAATTGGGTTGTTGTGAGTAGGACTGGAGAACCGATGAACAGCTACAGATGACAACTGTGTTAGCATTCTCCTCTCATTACCTCATGGCTTAGCCCCATGGCACGCACTGCCAGTCGCGATGTCAGGCTTCTCCTTCTTTCATTTCCTTTTCATTAAGTCTCTGCTCTCTCTGTCACTTCTTAGCCCCCATGCTTACAGCCCCTCCACCTTTGCCCATATACTCCTTGTGCCCCCTCCACCTCCTCCATTATGTCTCCACCTCTTTCCTTTTCCTCATTCCTCTCATTAGGTCATGGTTGTGGTGATTTGTCAGAGTGGCTGTGTTGATTAATAGGCCGATGGAGCCCCTATATTTGGGGGCTGTCAGCAGGGCTCCAGAGTGCCAGGGCCGCCCTACTGAGCTCCCTCACCACCCAGGTGGCCCCATTTAGGCTAAATGAGCTGTGAAGGGTCCCGGCTATGCCCGCCTGCCCCACACTAAGACATAACGCTCAAACACACACAGGCACAGGCACAAAAAGGCGCAAACACATGCGGGCATACATACACAGACACACAGACACACACACACACATCTGAGATGCAAGCACACACACAGGCATGCTCACGTACTCAACACCCTGACTCTCACTGCCATGCACCCCTGCTTTCCCACATGATTTGTCACACTCCATCAATAGACAATAAGTTACTGCCATTCTAGCCTGTCAATGGGCCCTGTCTTCAGCAGACCCTCTATGGTGTCTCCTAGCCTGGG
>NC_048411.1:15664248-15677617 GCF_013103735.1 Etheostoma cragini
GGGGGTGTTGAAGAGCGGAACAGGGAGACAGTGGTGAGCGTTTAGTAGGGGAGTATGAGGAAGGAGGGGAATAAAAAGAGTTAAGGAGAATAAGGGGAAGAAATAGTGAATGTTCCTGCAAGATAAAAATAAAGAAAACAAAGACCCATAGATAAACAGAAAGAGAGACAAAGAGGATGTAGGGGATACTAGACAAATTGCTTTGCTATGCACCCCATATCCCAGCGATGGGCTTACAGGGCCTGTCCTGATGCACAGGCCAGTAGCCAGGTTCAAGGCACTGGGAGTTTGAGCCCGTATGTCTGTTCTTGTGTGTGTGTAGCGTAACGTGGTTCAGCTGCTCCAAGCCAATTGCCTGGCCTTGGAGTCAGAGGCGGGCTGTGTGCACGAATGCGTGTGAATATGAACGTCCCTCTTTGCAAGATTATTTTTGTCCCCCCAAAACTAGGAGGGGGAGACCTTGGTGAATGAGATCATCCTGGCACATTTGCACGCACACTCCCACTAACGCACAACTACGAGTACAAACGCCTCCTCAATGATTCAATCTGATGATGGGTATTGGAGGGGAAACTGGAATCTGTGAAGGTCAGAAAAGTCTGAACAGTAACATCCACCACTGCAGGCTACTGCCGCTGTCTGTACTCCTACACTGTCATTAATGGTGGTTGGCTAGCTCTCATTATCAACTTACTTCATCAAATACACTTCATTATCAGCTTGTCCTTAGCAGACAGTCCCTCCAGCAAATGACAGAGGAACTGGTATAAAGTGATTCCTTTTAAAGTCTATTCAATGAACAGGTCATAACACATAAAGTCCTGTGCTATTAGTTGATCTGTGATTTACACTTGATTGGACATCTGGAGGAAGAAAAAAAAGTGGTATGTTTGTTCAGAAAACACAGTTTAATTGTACCAATGGATATGTATTATAATTACATCTGAGGTGATTATAGTCATTATGAAGTCGTTATTTCTGAGACTGTTGAACATATGAAAGGCGGATGGATACACTGGCTGAATAGACAGCTGTTACTGAAGATGTAAGTAACAGCCCTATCACGCTGGCAATATGGACGACCGTGAAATTAAGACTCAACGTATAGTAATTATAATGACAATGCGCTTTGTTTGACGTGTCAAGTATCAATCCAACACTTGCCAGGCAGCTTTCATATCATAGCAAATAGGCAGTTGTCGGGCCAGGCCGTTGCCAGCCACTGAACCAAACTATTCATAAGCCGGCCCTTGTCATTATGCTTAGCAGTTGACGTAACAGTAATACACACATCAGCTACATGTGCCCTCATGCAAATGAGTGCATTAGAGCAGACCTCAGAGTGGAGCGTGGCCAATAAATCCAGCCAGGGTGAGAAATGTAGCCTTTACCATGCGTGTCCAACCCCATCTATTTAACCTAATTACACACACCATACCAGGTAATAAAAGTCTGCATGCCATCAATTCTGACATCTCATCCAGGGCCCTGCAAAGAATGTCTATGAGGACGTATAAATCCTCAGAATAGTGATCTTCTCTAGGTGTAAAAAGGTGTGTGTGAAAATGTGTCTCTGTGACATGTGTGTATGTATGTGCATGCTTCTCTGTGTCTTTTTAACTATATCTGCAGGTACTGTACTGGAGCACACAAGGGAGTGAATGCACCCTACTGTGTGTAGCTGTAAGTTAGCTTCAGGACGCAGGAGATGCCACAGAAAGAGATGAACCTACCGAAGTGCAACCATCCAAAGTGAAAAGACATAACAACTAATGGCTGATTCAGACAGTCATAAAACATCACCAAGAAATCTTGGTTTGGCTGGCTGTCTTTCCTACCCAGGTGTTTCACTTTGCTTGGTGACAGGCCTGTCTGTCAGGCCTGAGGTCGAGCGAAACCTAGCTGCAGGTACTTTCACTTTCCAACGTTATGCCTTGCGAGTGGTTTAAGAAAACAGCATAGAATTGCTGAATGGCCACAGCCAGTGTTTTAACCATAGGCGGATGGAGATAAATAGATGTGGTCACAGTAGTTTCACTCACACTCACTTTGCCTTTGTCTGCAGCACACCTGAGCTACATCTGACCCCCACACCACCCATGAATGTGGATCCATGAAAGAAAGGACACAGTGGTGAGGTGAAGAAAGGCAGGAAGGGAAGGATGAAAGACAAATAGCTGAGAGCTGATGAATCCCATTGTTGGAAGATGTCGCTGTGAACCATTTCAACTTTTCACCTCCGTGGTTAATTGGTAGAATGAGGCTCAATCATGTCAGAGTGGCAGCATTATTGCATTTTTGCATAACTGAGTATACTGGCTATTGAATGAGTCAAAGGAGCCTTTTAAGTAAAAGAAGCATGAACAATAAAGATAAAAATATTTAGGCGATCACTACACTGCTGTTCAGTGGCTGTACAGCTGAACTGAAGAGCAATTCAATTCAAACACTTTTCATACTACTGTTGATGCGTTACCTGATATTTAGTTTTATAGAACACTGAAACTGTAAAGTAAAATGACACAAAGAAGACCAGTTTATATACTTAACTATCAGAAATATCAGTAACGAATATGTCTTAACAAGTAAACATTGAAACACCTATAATTAAAAACACAAGACTGACTCCATCTCTCTCTCTGTTATTATTTTTGATGGCATATAGCCCGCACAGTTTGCAATTTCAGCTCCTATAATAAATAAATAAAAGGATCACCACACCTGGATTTCCACTCCAGGATGTCATCCATGGAATTTAGCAGAAAAGCTAATCCATCAAACTCTGTAAAAAGAACAGTGTGTGTATTTTCTATTAAAAGGGATTACTCAATTACCAAAACAGACCTGGTTTGAAAAGTAAGCTCAGAATATGCAGTAAATTGATTTATGACTGATTTATCTCACATAAGCCTAATACAGTGTTGGTGTTTGGATAAGTGCGTGCTTGTGTTACAAACAATTACTTTTTCATATAGCTGGCGAAAACCCTGGTGAATCCGCAGCAGCTGGTGTCAGAACCTCAAGGAGTCGTGGCCCCTGTCATTGTAGAAAACGCTAAATGGTTGGGATTGATAGAGGAGTTTGGTGGGAGGTGAGATGTCTGCTTCACTGCACTTTGTGCTTCTTTTGAAAAAGGAAAAACCTGAGACAGTCACACAAACACTTTGCACAAAAACAAAGATATGAAAACATAACTCGCAAAATATACTGTATTATTCATGATTATACACACTACACACACAATGCCAGTTAAATGGCGATTCACTGTTTGGTTTATAAGGATTATGGTCTTCTTTATTATCATGTTTGGTGCATTGTGCCTCGACTCTCTACAGAGTACCCAGCTTCAAAGCTACTCCTGTGCAATTGTTGTCTCAGTCATCTATTATAAACAACGCATTTTTAGAGAAAAGGCTGTAATTGTGCAAAAGTGTGGCACAAATGGCTTTGTAACATTACTGTTTGCCTTTCTTCAATGCAACCCATACACAGGACCTTGAAAGCTCTCGCCAATTGAAGTTCTGCTTTCATCCAGCATAAAAGCTATGTTTGCGATTGAGCTTTGGTGCTATACTGTACCTTTTCTCGCCTTTACCCCCACCTTCTCCGCCTTGTTTCATATGAGTGCACAACCACAATGGCTTGAGTAATGGGTCCAAAATGCCTTTTCCCTGAACAAAATCACAGTTTTTGTGGGTCATGTAGAGCTAACTTTGAGACCCGAACAACTCGAACAGACTACTGCTATTACTAATTCCTTTCTCTCTCTATTCTAATAGTCACACTATTCCCCGGTAGCCCACCATTTGGTCTGGCTCAATACAACAAACACACATGAGAAACAAAAAAAATAAGAGAAAGAGAGAGAAACACACAGAGAAAAACACAGGGAGAGAGAGAACACAGGTCAACCAGAGCTTTTTCTACTTGTTTGAAAATGTCAACATTAAAGAGACGCTTCTCTCCATCGGTGGGGGCGTGCTGGTGGGCCGTGGATGTTTCCCGTTGCAGAATGAATCGGGGTCCAAAGCCAAACCAAGAACAGTCGAAAATAGCCTGGTAACTGGGTGGTTATGGCATCACATGTTTTATGAATCAAAGCTGCATGCTTTTAGTGCCCACTGCCTGGACTTGTTTGCTGCATCACACTATAACTAGGATGCATGGTGGGAGAAAAGTGTGGTGTTACATTGGCTCAAAAAACTAAAATTAGACTACTGTCTTGACTTAAAATCCTTAAAATTGGCATTTAAATGACAAAAAATCCTCTCTTTCTCTCAAAGTCATTAATAGCTGTAAATTGAGCCGTGACGCTGCAAGCTAAGCAAAACTCTCACTTGTATCTCACCCAGTGCTGACGTAATATCCTTTGACATGCATCCTCTATCACATATTAAAGCGTGTTGTTGGTGTGAGCATGTGTGTGTACTTTTGTGCATATTTGTAAGTGTGTGCAGCCTGTAGACAGTGGCCACTGGGAAATCAAGGAGCACTTTGTCATGCATCCTTAAATGTGTGACACTGCGTCTCATGAGACGGCGCCTGATTGGTCTATGCGGCATCGAAGAATGACGGGTGAGTGATGGTCTTGAGGGGATATGTGTAGTGTGGAATGTGAGTTAGTAGTGTGTGTGTGTGCATTGGCTGGGGGTTAGAGACACAGGACAGCACGGTGACATATCTGGGTGGCACCCTGTCAAAACCAGCTGTGTCGTAATGCTGCCATCATGGCGTCATACGCCACTCTAGTCTCACTTTTCAAGACTTTTCACAACGTTTTAACTGTTTTACTGATTAAATAAAGAGAACAAAATTCGTATTAGCTTTTAACCCACCAATGACTCTTTGCACAATGATTTGTTAGACCAAATATATATCATAAAGAACACATGTCACATGTCAACATTTGTACACATTTCTAAATTGTGTACAGTTCATTTTAGACTTTAACTTTAATTAAGTACTTACAATGAGCACACAATGGGAATAAGCTCAACATCTCTGACCACCAACATAACCAAAGCAAACTCATGGTTTCAATTTCAAACAGAATTACTAGTAAAAAAGGAATATAACTATCAAACTATAGGGACAAGAGTGTTGTTAAATCATTCTGTAATGTTCAATGTATTGAAGGATGGCATTATATATTTACATCTTTTGCTGTGGTATGCCTAATGTTCTGTAAGTTGGATATACTTCATGTCCTAAAAGGTTTATTGACAACCTGCAGAGAACAGGTGTGAGCTTTAATTCTGATGGACTGATGGCAAAACATTGCATGTTACTTGAGGTGCTATTGAAATAAATCTATAAGTCTTCTATTAAATTCTAATTTTGCTGCAGTGCACATGTCTCTTTGGACATTTTTTTGAGGAAATCAAACAGTACACCAGCAAAAAGTTAAATATTTGAGAACTTAAAATGTAGATTGTGCATACATAGTAAAGTCAAAAACAAATCGCGTTATGATAGTTTGTGGTATGACAGTTTGTGTATATGTTTTATCAGATAACCTGACTCATTACTATTTCAGTGTGTTAAGCTCATATTTTGTCAGTTTTTAATGCGAGAAAAAAAGCAGCTTCATCCTCTACTACTGTATGAATTATGTCCGGCTGCTGTAAAGAAAAGCTGAAATCCAAAACCAACAAGGGGCAGGCATAATTACAATGCATGTCCCTCATATTTAATATCTGTTAATAAGCTACTGACACAGAGCAGACAGTGGCTCTTCATCTTCATCTTGCGTTATTTTTTTCTCTGTTAGGTTGTTTTATTTTCCCCAGCAGATAAGGACTGGCACGGAGAGAGAGAGAGAGAGAGAGAGAGAGAAAGAGAGAGAGAGAGAGAGTTTAACTTTGTCTCATTCTGATCGATATTACCAGCTCTTACCACCCGAGAGGTGGAGAGAGGGAAAGAGAGAGAGAGAGAGAGAGACAGAGTAAGAGAGGAGGAGGATTTACGCTGGCACCGCATTTTTGTCCAATTAATAGATTGCCAGTGTGTTGCGTATTTTGCATGACAAAAGAGGGTAATATTAAACTGCCATTTGTAATGAAAATGCACTTTGCAAATTAAAAAGTGCAGAAACCCAATTTTTCCTACCTCTTTAGGAAATAAACAGTCCTTAACCAATTAAAGCACATTGTAATAATTCCATGATTTATTGCAGGTTGTTTAACTTTCAAAACTCGGCTAACCTATATTAAGGTCACAATCCATCATGTCGTGCATGGAGTGCTACGGAGTAATGGCTGTTGTATTAGCTGCTTTTGATGATAGTATGAAAGAAGTATTAGCACTTGTCAACAAAACTGCTTACAACATAACATTAGCATGCATGAGCTGCGTCGCCTATTCATTATCTTGGCAGCTTCACACACGCGGTTACTGCCTTATAAAACATTTTGCCAGGCCGAGAGCACACACTCACTGTTTGGTTTTGTGATAGAGTGGCAACATGCAAACCATGGGGCAAGCTCTGGTTGCAATGCAAACAGACACGGGAAAGAAGAAACAGTCTCTATGACACACGGGTGAGGAAGGGAGGAAGACCAAGGGAGAGAAAGAAAGAATGAGAGATCGGAGGGATAAAGGAGATCACTCTGCATCTTTGCCTGGATCAGTCTCCTTCAGTTAAGCTTCAGGTTCTGTGTTACAAAAACACCAGAAAATGTCCACTGGCTGACAGAGGAAAAAAGGGAGAGAGGACAGAGAAGACAGGATGGATGAATCCACTGCAAGGTTATGAAAAAGCTACCCGCTTTTAGAGTTCAGCTGAGGCTGAATGATGACTGGCAAGAAAAAGGTAGCGCCGTAAGAGTAATAGAAAGAGGGGGACACAGAACAAGCTAAGCTGTGAGGGTAACATTTGGAAGGTTATGTAGGCAAATACAATGTGGTGAAAGAGCAAGCTGCAGTAGTAAGTAGTAAGCGATTTGAAAGACAGAAAGACGGACACGATGAGGGGCTTGAGAGTGAGACGCAGGCTGAAATAGAATGAGCGCGAAAGAAGGAGAAACAGATGTAAACACACAGAGAAAGAGTTATAGCTGAAGGGCACGGCAGGGTACCAGCCAGAGAGAGAGAAAGATGCAGAGATGCAGGGCGGTGTGACATGGTGACATTTGCCTCCACAAATGGGCTCTCTGGCTTTCGCCGCACAGTCTGGTGCGGTGCCCCCCGACTGTGAGCCAAGAATGCACTTAGCTCAACAAGAGCAAATGAATGGCCCTGTTTTGACTTCTACCATTACACTCCTTCTCTCTGATAGCTGGTGCTGGGCAGAGTGAGTCTTTGTTGGAACACAGGAATCCTGCATGTTTAAACACCCCTGCACCACGGTCTAATTAGTGTGTTAAATCAGCAGTTGGATAATATGTGGATTCAGTACTCAGCCTTTAATTCTGGTTCTGGTTCATCGGACTTGTGTCAACATAAAGTACATTGTTACATATAGCACATAAACCATCATTTAAGATGCAGAAGCAGATGTCAATTTAACATCCATTTTCACTTCTAGACATACTGTATGTTCTCGTTGGATCCCCGTAGAACCATGTTGTTTACTACCTACAGAGGAATCTGCACATCTACCCACCACGAGCCATGCAAACACCTGACAAGCACACAAACATGTCAACAACAGGCCATTTAGCAGACAAAGCCACCACCCTAGCAATGCAATGGAGCTAATTGCATCGCTAAGGATTCACATATCCTAAGGCAGCACCGCTAAACATCAGGCTTATATTATTTATTTAGTTTTTTATCCCCTGGAAGTCCATGTTAGACATACTGTATGTGCTCATCCCTTGGAGGAAAAACATAGAACTCTTCTCCCTTTGTTAGGGACAAGAGAGCTCATTTAGAAGTAGCGTTAGCATTTGTTTTTGTTTAATTTCAACAACTGTTCAATGACAATTATATTATAATCTTTGTGTATTATATTTCTTTCTGTTTGGGGAACCTGAGTTAGATACAGTATACTAAGAAAAGAATAAAAGTGACGAGAAAAGTCAAATGGATTATTCTCAAACATGAAGTAACATGTAGCACAGTTACAATTACATGTCTCTATGTCTCTGATCACTCAGTCGACCCCCCTCTGCATGTGTTGATATCTCTCTCTCTCTCTCTCTCTCTCTCTCTCTCTCTCTCTAGCTCCAGCTCCCTGATGATTATTCATGTGCATTTAACTCTCAAACAGCCCCTCATTAACTGTGGCTCGCTGGACCATACGATGGGCCAAATTACGCAGCTTTGACATACACAAACCAGCAGGGGAGGAGGGTGGGAGGGAAAGGAGTCGTCGGGATAAAAGGCCTGGCTCTCTACTTGGTCCTCTCTAACCATAGATAATGGCTGCCAATGTGTCTGTATGGTCTTTTAAAGCAATCAGCACCTTCACTTTTAGAGAGGTGGGGGCAAAGAAGGGGGGATGGTGAAGAGCAGGAGGCGAAGAAGGGAAAAAGGGTGGTAAAGGGGCAAAGAAGAGTCAGGATTGGACACTCACCATCAAAACCAACAGGCAGGAAAGTCAAACATTTAGAACAGATGCAAGGGATTTTTCAAGTTGACGTAAAGGACTGGTATCGAGGCAAATTAAATTATTTCATTTTTGATTGATATTATCAGGTGCACCAAGTGCAATTATCAATAACGCAAAACGGCATTGCTTTAAACCATTGCCGCTTATTCCTTGCAATAAATCAACAGCAGCCAAGAGTTTCAATTAATGATGCACACAGTCGATTTGAGTCTATTCTATTCTATTTGTTTAAATGTACAATGTGAAGCTGTATTATGTAAGAAATATGAATATAAGATTTTTACTCGGCAGACACTCAATATTAAACGATTATGACCAAGATGAGAAGCAAATAGTGTTTTAGCAACTACAACTTTCTCTTGTTCTGAATAAATAGTAAAAAATAACTGTGAATATGTAATATAGGGATACGGAAGTTCTATTGAACTTTAAAGGCTAATAAAGTCAGCTAGGAGTTTAAAAAGAAGCATAAAATTTAAAGGAAAACAAGCAAAATAGTTTTACAGTAAAATGATCGGTTATAAAAGTAGGCATTGAGAAGGCAACAATAATTTCTCTTGCTGCTGCTAGTTGTAGTGGCATTTGAGTCAAAAGAACAAGCAGAATTAACAGCTGATGTCCTAATAACAGGGATCACAGTTAAATAGTGGAAACGTCTAACAATGGATCTTGGTAATAGTAAAAATCTGCCTTTAAAGCAACAGAAAAGCCCTGGAATATGCAATCAGCATTACAGTGAGGTGATTAGTTTCTGTATGACAGTCTACTGTACACCCTGGGCCACGAAACACACACACATGCACACACGCGTGCACACACACAAGCACAGTTACAGTTGATTAGTTTATATACGTATATATATATATATATATATATATATATATATATATATATATATATATATATATATATATATATATATATGTATATAGTAAGTATACATAATATTTGCTTTTTTTACCGTTAGTGCAGACAAGTTTTGGATAATTAATGCAGGTGTCCCATGCCAACAAAAAACTGACATAAAGAAAACTAGATTTCAACCTACAACTACTATGGTAATCATGTCTGAGGCAATTTTTCAGATTTAGCTGTTCAACAGAGCTTCCGCTGTAAATGTTTGGGGCAATAAACATTGTCAGACTGAAGTTGAAACCTTGACGTTTGTTGGCCCAAGAGTTTGGCTTGTGTATATTTTTTGGGGCGAAGTCTTGACACGACTTGCTCGCTAATGAGAATTTCAAGACTCATGCGTTTGTAAAATGAAAGAAACCTTTAACACAAACGCTGTAATCAGAGCAGAGCTCCAAATGTTAAAGAAATTAAATATTATATTAGATTCACATCTTACATCATTTACCTATACTTGCAGTCAAGATACGGAAGCTTTATCTAGTGTATTGAAATTTCAGTCTCTGAGTTTTAAATCAGATAGAAATTGCTGTTCACATGCAGCAACACTCTGACGTACCAACATTGCACCGAGTGAGGGAGAACACGTTTTCAATTACCTCAACCACACGACTAAACTCAACATGGCCAAATCAAGCTTTATTGAACTGCAGGCTTAAAATCACTCATCATTGAATCTCGCCGCACGTAGTTGGGCAATCAAATCAAAATGCGCCCTAATTTGACAGTTGTTATGAGAGTGACCTCAGCATAATGTGAATAACTAGCCTTTATTACAAAGAAGAATTGGGACTAATTCTACATGCCTTGTCACATCTGACGGTGGACCTTTAGGTTTGGGGGGGTTAGCACCATATGCTCAGTATATGACAGCTACATCACAGCAGTGTCACAAAATAGACGTGTATACTCCTTATGGGATGGTGATGGCCCCGTGTGTGTTTGTGTGTGTGTGTGTGTGTGTGTGTGTGTGTGTGTGTGTGTGTCACAGATGTTGCAGTCTGAGGTCTGGTGCAGATGGCTCAGGGTGTACTTGCCAGTGATCTCGTTCCAGTGAAAGCAGCACCATCACACACTGCTACCTGGACTATGTTTAGAGGATAGGAAGTGACATGCTGCACGCACACCCACACACAAACACACACGGACACAGACCACCATCAGGGATACCCGCCTTTACAAAACACAAAAAACACAGACACAGAAACACACAAATTCTTACAATTATTCTATGAAAATCCTGAGGTTGAAAAATCTATAATTGTGTAATTATTGTCTCCAAACTCGGTTCTTTCACCATTTTCCACTTTACGCGGTTATATTTCAGACAATGAAATGTTTCACTTAATAGAAGCATGACTCACTTTGTAATTACACCCTTAATGCTTATGTGAGAGAGAGCATATTCCCAATTTGGTATGTCTTTGATAGCCTGCTAAATCACACTTTTTTAAGCATAGCATATTCATTGTTATTGCTCTTGATTTCATTATTTTATTACTTTATACGCATGTACATGCATGGCAACTAACACACGTCCACAGGTTATGGCAGAACCCAGAGTCACCAAGCCAAATCCCAACCTGAGCGTTTGGAATGAGAGCATCTTTGTAGCATCACATTCAAAGTATACAGACACAGAACACAGGTGTCTCTCTCGCTCTCTCGCTCTCTCTCAATCTTCCTCTTTCTCTGTGTGTCAGTGCCTCTCGCTCTCCTTGTTTCCCTCACTTTCGCACTGAGTAAAAAGTGTCCTCTGGGGGATAGAAAGGCCTTGGGGGATTTGTCTTAGTGCAGAGTGCCACCTTGTTGTCAAGGCTGCAATGACACATTTCTTTCAAAGCCACTCCTGACAGACGCTCACAGAAGGGAAATGTCAGTTCATAATGCATTGCAACATCAAGGCAAGAGCATACATAGATAGTTTTTCTGATATCTATAAAGATGAAAAGGGAGGAGGTGGATTGGCCAGAGGCCAGGCAGATTGTGACATAAGAGTGTAGTAGCTCAGGTACAACCTCCATTACTTCATGGCATCTTATGTCAGTGGCGAGATCTCTCCATCTCTGACACCTACGACTTTAACGGCTTTAATAAATAAATGATATGATAAAAATTTAATCTAATTAGGGGGGTCCAATTGTATTTCTTTTTAAAGGGTTCATGTAAGTAAATATGCAATATACATTTCTACTGCTTGCATTATTCTTGCTTTTTTTGTAGTCCTCACAATATATGGATTTCTTCAGATGAACACAACAATAATGAAGTCAAATCGTTCTGTATACTTTTAACTTTTTTGAAAAACATTTAATAAATTCTGCATACCAGGGTTAAAACAGTTGAAAATGTTGTGTTGTCTGAGTGAATGGGCCCTTTTCCTTCCCTCCTTTTGTATGTTACTGAATGCAGGCAGTATAACGTACAATACAATTCTCGGACTTATCAACTGGAACTGGTGTAAAGTGATTCCTGAAGACATTGATGAGCAGTATAACTTATGCATTAGAATAATAAGTGATCAAAATGACAATATAATGTATAGCGTCTGAAAAAATATATTTGCCATATAAAAAATAACTATTCTTTCATGTTTTGATTGCAGTTATCAATTAAGCAAAATTGAATAGAAGATGGAAAAAAAAATCATCACGTTAAAGTTTAACTCCGCACTTAATTTCAATAATGCTGTGCAGCTGATATTGTGTAAATTTGTTCATATAGTCACACTCAACCATGAATACGACATTAGCCTAAGCATCACTGCACTAAAACTGTCAGACAAAAATAATTAGAAGATTGAGAGAAAACTGTAAGTGTACAGCTGTAAGTGCACAGCCGAGTTTGGGGCAAAAATGACCACCATAAAAAAAACTTCCTGTTGCGGAAAAGAGGGAGGGAACATAGTGTATACACTGGGTCAGTAATGTGTTCATTAACGTGTGGGAAAGCAGAATACAGGCAGCAGGGTCCTTACACAGCGTTTTACTGGATGAAGAAGTTAATTAAATGAGGAAACGCAGGATGAAAAAAGAGAGAGAAATGGAGGAGAAGTCAGGAAGGACCGAGGGGTGATTGTTAACAGGACATCTGGCGCAAGCTTGTTTCTCTCTGGAAGAAGGCAGAAGGAAGGGGGAGATAACAGCCATAAGTACTTGACCTTCCATTTGTTTGACTGGCAAACTGGCACACACAAAATCAAACTATAACAAACACACGCGCACGGACAACCACATACATATGCAAAAGTGTACACGTTTTGTGTGTGAACAGGTTCCCAGAGAGCAGAGAGAGATAGTGTGAAGGTGAACAACATGGCCGGCAGGGTGCTGACACGTCAGAGATGGAGACCAGAGGATGAGATCGCGGTCCCGCCTGTGGGCTCTAATGGTGACTGGAGGGTCCATTGCACGCACGCACGCACGCACACACACACACGCACACACACACACACACACACACAGATGAAGAGAAACATGTGCACACACTTGAAATCATAAACATGCAAGTATGTACGCCAACATAGACATACTCTACACACTTTTATATGCGCACGCACGCACGCACACGCACACACACCCACACACACACACACACAGCCTCATAGTGTCTCTGTGTCTCTGGGAGTATGCAGTGAGTGTCTGTGCCTGCTGCATATGTGGCCCCATGCATAAACAATGTGCCCTGAGAGACTGTGGAGTGATACTATGGCCCTTAGCACAACTCCCATGAGCCTCTCTGCCCCTCCATAAGCACTATCACTCGCTCTCTCTCTCCCACATATACACCCCTCCCCCCACACACACACACCTGAACAGCAAGAATATACACAAATGAAAAAAAGAGCACAGAGAAACAGAAGCATCTATCTATCTATATATACTGTATATATATATATATATA
>NC_048411.1:15677645-15685241 GCF_013103735.1 Etheostoma cragini
GAGAGAGAGAGAGAGAGAGAGAGAGGGAGAGAGAGAGAGAGAGAGAGATGGAGGTATGCATGAAAATGTAGCACGCTAACACACACACACACACACACACACACACACACACGCACACACATGCTTACTGATAAGCACACTCAGAGATATGTGGGTGCTCAGTGCATACAGTGAAGCACACAAACACACACACACACACACTTTCAACTTGCAACATGGAGCAGCTACGTGAACTCCAGTTTTGAGATTATAGAGAACACACAATGCCGTATAGCTGCTGTACATGTACACATACTGTAAGGTGTGTTGGCATAGGTGTACCGTTAGTGCTGCCTTCTCATCATCATTACTTAGAAAAACTTAGCTACACACGCAAGTACAAGATGTGGATTCAAAATAACAGTCTTCCACAATGTCATGTAAATACTTTTCCATCTTGCTACATTTTATGATTTATGGCCACTTAATTTTGTCCACAGTTCTTTCCCTTGTATTGATGTAAACATCTGTTATCAGGTTGGTCTTTCATGAAAAATCCTTTGACTAGGACAGAATGAGGGCAACTAAGGTGAGGATGAAATATGCAGAGGTAAATCAGAAATGTAAATTCAAGAGAGGGGAGAGCAGGGGAAGAAAAGAGAAGGGGAGCAGAGACAGAGAGAGTGAGTTGGCGAAACAACGAGGAATATCCTCAGTTTTACAAAGGATATAATTGAGATATCCAACTCCTGACAAAATGTGCTATTTCACTGGAGCTGGGAAAGACAGACGCAGGGGGAGGAGGAGGAGAGGAGGAGAAATAGAAGAGAGGGATGGGGGGGAGAAGAGGAGAGGATAGAGAGCTAGAAAAAGAGAGAGAGGTCTAGAGGGAGGTGACAGTGGTGTATGTGGCTGTGCTGTCTGTCTGACCTGATTGCAAATAAGCAAAGGAGCTCTGCCGCGGCCCAGAAGCACTTCTTCATGCACAACTCCTCTCTCTCACAAACACACAGTCTTTTCCCTTTAATAAGACTGCTTAATGGTGGCTGTACACACACACCACAACAGTAAAATGTGCATGCGTGTGTGTGTGTGTGTGTGTGTGTGTGTGTCTGTGTGTCTGTGTGTCTGTGTGTGTGTGTGTGTGTTTGTGTATGCCTGTGCATGAATTTGTGTAACTGGTGAGGAAGGGGACAAGGAAGGGGAGAGTGTTGCTGTAGTGAGACAGCAAGGAAGAGGAGGGAAGGAGAGGGAGGGAAGGAGGGAGGGGCAACGGTGGGTTTCCGAGACGCATTTGCAATTTAAAACACGGTTTGGTATAATGAAAATGTAAAGCAGTGGTTTTATTTTATTCAGTGTGGCAGGTTCAGATTCCCAGAGAAGCTCCACTCGAGCAATCAGTCCATTAATAATTGAATTTTGTTCAGAAGCCGTGTTTCTGTATGAGAGTAAATGAGTGTGAGCACACGCGCGTGTAAGCGTGTGTACACATGTGCGTATTTTGGGTGTGTGAAAGTGCATGCGACAAACCTCTCTTCTCTTTCCAGCTGCTGACCCTAATATGAAGCAGCCAATTAGAGATCTTCATTTAATTGCTGGGCGACTCGTCCTTGCTACACACCGCCATGCTGAGACTGTGGCACTGGGGCAAGGCCAGCGACACACACATTTACACCCATGCATAGGCACACAATTCCACACACACTCTAATAGGCACATGCATACACAATAATGCAAAAATCTCCTTGAAAATAATTACCAGAGAAAAATCCCTTGCTGTATTAGCAAACATTATTATTTTGCTTTGATATCAGCAGCCAAAATTACAATATGTGTGCATCAAAACATATATCAACCCCTCAACTTCTGCATTAGATATAACCATGAAGAGCTGTGCAGAGAAATGCCAGTTAAGTCTTCTCTTAGCCTTGGCTTGTCCTCCATCTCTCTCTTTCTTCACTGAATGCTCTCTCTCTAGGCCCTAACTTCCATCCATCCCTCTTTTTGTGTCCAAAATCAGGAGTTTCTCCTCTCCCTCCCTCCTTACCCTCTCTCTCTATATATCTTTATATGGCTCTCTCTCCCTCTCCCTGGCTGTCAGAGAGTATCAGATCAGTAGTTAGATCCATGGCCGAGGCCAAGTTGGCCTCTCCGCTCTCAGCACTCTACCACAACACATCATTACAGCTGACAGCAGGACTTCACGATGCACTGTACGTGCACACACACACACACACACAAACACACACACACACACACACACACACAGTCATGTTTACGTGCATGCTCTGATTCGCTCAATCTCGCTCACACCCAAATATAAACAGAAAACCCCACTGTTACAAAGCATGAGGTCTCTACACATTTAATAACAATGTCGTTGTAAGGACTGTCCAACTTTTTGGCTTGTTGAAGATTCACTAACAGCTGTTACAGCTGTTTTTTTTAATTTTATAGATCGCTTGGTCTGGTGCCATAAAACACAGAGATGTAAAATGAAGGGTGGAGAAGGGGGAGGAGGGGGACATGGGGGATACCACTTCCAAAACCAACAGCAGCAACATGCCAGTGCTGGGGGGAAGAGTTAGCCTCTGTATAACACTTCCAAAGAGAGGTATAGTCCCTCTTACAAGCCGATATGTGTGCAACTATATGTGTGTGCGTGTGTGGGTGGATATTTCTTTAAGCCAGGCAGGGGACTTTAGAGGTGCTGCTAAACTAAGGTTTACACACACAAAAACATACACATACACATACAAACACACACACACACACACACACACACTTTAGAATACACCTGAGAATACACACAATCTCCATGTTGAACAACAAATCTAACACTTCGCCCACTTTGATCGGCTACCCGACAACAAGGCAGTGGGTGGGTGAGAGGATAAGGGATGGGAGTTACTAAAAAGATTTGGGATATGATGCCCGAAAAAAAAAAAAAGTGTGCACTTCCCTCCCCTCTGGTAAGATGACAGGAGGAGATTGGAGGGGGAAACAAAACACACTAATCTTCTGGTTTTGCAGGAAGCCACAAAGCATCATTTACACAGCGGAGTTAACAGGAGAGCACCAGGCTTCCTGATTTGCAGCGTGCAGCCTTGTTCTAGATAGAGATATTCAGACTGTCAGTATAAACTGCTTCTGTTTTCGTTTTGCATTTATTTCAATGCCAGACTCAGGGCATACATTTTTCATCACCTGCTAAGCTATGAATAAAAGATTAAAAAAGGAACTGAGAGGGGCGGGGAGGGAGGGAGGAGGGAACAGAGAGAGAAAGAGAAGGAGAGAGAGGGAGAAGAAGGAGAGGTACAAAAAAAGTCTAACAGATGTGACGCATGCAGTGCAATGTGTGCATAGTGAGAAGGTCTCCCTCTCCTCTTTCTCTTTGCCCCCAACTGACCAACTCTCCCCTCTCCCCTGCACCACCAACCCAATATAGCTCTAGGAAGAGAGCAGTGGCTGCGGTGCAGGGTAAAGACGCATAATGAGCGGGAGGCAGAGGAGCATCTCACCTTGGCTTTTTATAGGATTACCTGAGAGGTGAACTCTCTGCTTTGTGAGAGGATTCATCGGTACAACCTCTCTCTCTCTCCATGCCCTCAGCAGTCTTTGACAGGCAGGGCGAGAGTGAGTTGTTGAAGAGCTGCCGGAAAATTCTCTGCAATACAGACCCAACAGGTTCAGGTGTGGGTTAAGGAAGGGAGAGAGAGAGAAAGAGAGGGATGGAAGGATAGGAAAGAATGCATCTCACTCTCTAACTCTGCAATTCTCTCATTTCTCTTTCTGTTGAGTTTATGAAGCTGTACATCCTGGCTCATATGGACTATGATTGTTAAATCTGTATATACCTCACATCATTACCTCCTCTCCGCCCAGCAGAGTCATACATTGACAGTATGCCACCTTTATTATGAGGAGTGCTGTTGTCACTTGCATACTCAGTGAGATAATAAACATGGCATTTTCTAGTATGTCCAGTTTTGGTTGAATAAAACATATACAGGGTACACACACACACACACACACACACACACACACACACACACACACACACACACACCTGTAGCCAAAATACTCACTTACTCACTTATTATGATTATTTTTGTCACCACTGAATTTCACATCCATAATTTTTGTTTAATAGCAACATGTAAAGCAGAAAAAATAAAGTAGAGAAGTTCAGCATGCTGGTCACACACACACACACACACACACACAAACACAACAGTTTTTTTTTATTGCTAAACAACAGTGGGCACAACTGGAGTCACATGCGCAAAACTCTAACTACAGTCTGCACAGCAGCAGTTCATTTGGACCAAACTGGTTCGTTTTTCATTGCTTGAACACACTTTTCAAAACTCTACACACTTATCCCATGACTTTAACCCCAACGTGCACAACTCTGTGGATTTACAGCACTTTGTTCAAATGCTAACACACTGCTGTCATAACTGTTAACCACACATTCAAAACAGAATAGATTTCAGTCTGGTGCTCATCAAACATTTCTCAAACTGCTGATTGCAATTTTAGCTGAAAGTCTAAGCCTGTGTCTTGTTTTGGACTAGTAAGTGAACATTTACATTTGGCTGTAAAGGTATGGAAAATAAAACCAAAGTCACAACACTCAGCTCCACGAACCTGTGTTTCAGTGGGAGACCGCAGAATCATGACACACCCCTTCCAACTCCAGAGTTATCCTTCTCGTCCCCAAAAAAAAGAATCGAGGGTTTGTATCGATTCGTGGGTCAAAAATCCTGAACTGGACCAAACTTTGGTTACAGCCCTGATATATGGTATTTTTATACCATATATACAGACTGGTATTTTTATAGATTCTTTTTTTTATTTTATTTTTATTTTTACTACTCTTTAAAGAAACTATTGAGTAGTGTGAAGTCACTCAAATTGTTCAAACTGTGAGAAGTTAGTATTTTCTGTATTGGTGTTTGACGCTAGTGTTTTTATTCCCAATGTGTTTTGAGTGACAGAGTGTGTTATCTAGATGAGGAATGTTCATAGTGTTTGGCTGCACTGAGCCTGTTTTGAGATGGGTGCTCAGAGTTGTGTTGCTTGGAATGAGTTTTGGCAATGCAGAGTGTAGTTAGAGTTTTGCACATGTTCAGTTTCCCACTGTTGTTTAGCAAATGAAAAAAAACGCAAAACCAATAGACAGGCAGGTGTGTGTGTGTGTGTGTTTGTGTGTGTGTGTGTGTGTGTGTGTATATGTGTGGGTGTGTGTGTGTGTGTGTGTGTGTGTGTGTGTGTGTTTGATCCACACTGGAGATATCTGATCAAAATAGCGGCACACCCACAGTTGTACATACATACATTCATACATTCATACATAAGTATAGAGAGGCAGTCATATGACCTTGCTCAACATGTAACAAATGAATGCTACACTCTCCTGAAATACATACATTGCACTGACTTTCAAACACACATGCAAACATGCAGGCACGCCAGGAGGTTGTAGTTTATGTATGTGCAGGATGAATTCCATCTCTGGTTACAGTAAAGGTAATATATCCCACCGGGACCTGTGTACCTTTAAGCAATTTAAAATAATTGTTGTGAGACCTGATGCTAGATGTCAATCCGAGCCTTCTGCATCCAAATCCAAATCCATATGTGTGCATGCGTGCGTGCCTGCATGCTTGTGTGTTTGCATTTAAGCTACTGGAAGAAACCATGCTGGGACCTGCCCAAACTGGGCCCTCAAAGCCCACTGAGCCTCTGCGGTCGTTATGTAAGACATTCTGGAATAGGAAAAAAAAACTCTGGTTTGTTCACGTCTTTAAACCAATCACAATCATCTTGGGCGGCGCTAAGCCATGTACACAGCTATAGTGCCTCTGCTTGATTTCGGGTCTGGCTTCTTCCCCGAAAAAGAAAATGCCACATAAAATATTAAATGGAGTTAAATGTTCACACAAAACAGTAAGGTTAGCTATTTAAAACTTGGATACATGGTAATTTGCTCTTACCAGTGTATTGCGTATGTACTTCATCCACAACAATCCTCACCAATCAGCCACAAACGTTGGCATTTGCAGGAAGGATCTCCATCCATCGTTACCAACGAATGTCTCTGGAGATCCATGTACTTTAGAGAACTGGCCAGCAGAATATTTTTTGTCCGTGTCTCTATCTTTTAATAATAATAAGCTGCAGGATTTTGAACTGGTCCTCCACTATTGCAAGGAGTACACAACAGTACCCTCGCCAGCTCACTGCAGATGTTAGGCCATGCTTGGAAAATAAACCATAACTAGTGGGCACACGTGCTAGCATGTCCCTGCTAGATAATAAATGCTATAAACATATTCTTTGTCAATCTTTATAGTCATTAATCACAAGAAACAAGTAGCACCACCTCATGACAAGACCGAACAGGTGGTGGGGTGTTTTGAGGAAGCTGGACAGAAAGCTTAAGAAGTGTAGAAACACAGGTGTTCATTAACAAAACAAACCAAAAAAACATACTTAAACAAAGGGCACAAAAGGAAACCCAGGAAAATACAAAATAAACTAAATTAAACTAAGGCAAAGAAACATACAACTAAAACAGCGACCTTACAGCAAGCTGCCAAGTCCTTTCTATCTTTGCCTTCTTGTGAAGACAGTTAAACCAGTTAAACCAGTTAAACCTCTCAGCCTCACCTAACTGGCCCCTACCACCTGCATAGGTGATGTCAGGGTGAGCCTAACTGAGAAAGCAACATTAACAATCTGTATCTTAACATACCATTACAAGGAGATGAAACAAATACTGCTGGCATTACTATTTATACATACGCATATGTGCACCCACAATAGGCACCCCAAATATTATAAAAATGTCACTGCAGAACATAAATGCATTAAATCCTTGCTCTTGTGAGAATTACTGGAATTGTTGGGTCTTTATAAATTACAGAGTGTGGTCTAGACCTACTATATCTGTGAAGTTTCTTGAGATAACTCGTTATGATTTGATACCATAAATAAAACTGAAAATTGAAATGAATTACAATAACTTCCCTATTGTTCTACACCTTAGACGTCCAGCCCCTCCCTGCTGAAAGGACCTAATCAGGCACACCTGTATCTACTCTCCTTAAATAAAGTGGTGAGCACCTGATCCACCCCCCCCACGTCACGGCAAGACCCATAGCAGAAATACTATGAACCCATAAACCCACTAAATAGGCCTCTGTCAAATGATAATGTAGCAAATAAACTAAAACACTACACTGACATTAAAGCTTAAGCAGACACAGAACCTTGTTTTGTGTAACAGAGGCTTGTGAAAAGGGAGAAAAGCAGCCTTTTCTTACAGTGACAAAGCCTGACATCCGGTGCTTGGCTCCGCTGCTTAATCCTGGCAATGTACTTCCGTTGCGCCAGACTAGCCTGTTTGATATGTAAATGTACTCATCTGGATAATGACACCTGTGGGAATTCAACCACATACCACAATTCCTCATTATTCAAAGTTTCTTGGACAGGTAAGTATGAATGTTGGGTGGGGAGGAGAATACTTAAATCAACGGGAAATTAAATAAATGGTGAATAAATGGTGAGCAGCCACTGATTAAATATACTTATATACACATATAT
>NC_048411.1:15685341-15694241 GCF_013103735.1 Etheostoma cragini
TATATAGTCAGAATACTACAGTCTGTGACTTTGGTAGCGTCTACATATTTATACAAACAGTATAACACAACGTGTTGTTGCAGTGGCTGAGGCTGCTGTGTGAACTTAATTAAATTTCCCCCTCTTTTTTCTGCTTCCTTCCTGTTTGCTCGCTTGCCCACGCTCCAAATGTCAACAGGATTTGGGCACATGGAGTGGCATCTGGTGCCACATCACCCAACGCACATGCACACAAAAAACCTCACAGCACGGCGAGTTAACCTGGAGCGCCGCCAAACCAGCAGCTACTTGCTAGCTAAGTGTCACAGCGCCAGTCAAGCGCCCGTTGGGCTGTGCGCCCACCCGCATCACTGCATCGCTCACACACATGCACGCATAAACACACTGGCACTTTTCAACCCCAATGGCACTAGGCTATGACAGGGAGACAGAAGGGCCTTGCCTAGCTGAGCCGCTCCCTGCCCCCAGCACATACTGTACAGAGCCTTGCCTAACCCCAGAGCCATACTGTCTCTCCAGTCTCTGTACTCCAGACTGGCAGTCTGTTGGCGTGGGCTACACGAAAAAACAGTGTATGTTATGTCTTTCCAGTGTAGCTTAGAAATACCCATGCCTCTTCTCCAAAACACACAAACATGTGTACATTCATATACAAAACATGAGTGTGCAGATACACATTACCATTCCACACATACTAACAAACATATCCAAAGCAGCTCTTCTTTGATATGTTTGAACTGTCTCAGACGGTGCCATTAGAGGCTTGGGTCTGGGTTCCCAACCACAGTTATTACTTTAGACCGGCCATTTTTGCCAGCAAGCACTCAAAGACACACACACATACACAGACACTCCTGCCAGCCAAACTCACTATTTGATGTTGTTAGACACAAAAAATTAGCTGTGCTGAGTAAATCCAAGGAAGTCAAAGATCATGTACAGTTTGTGTTGAGAGAGAGAAGAATAAAGATGGATCGAGAGAAAGAGAGAGAGAATAAAAAAGGTAATTGACAGTCATGACCTTGAGTTCAGCCTTTTACAGTGAGGTAAAGTTGGAGTCACATGGATGTGTGCGCTTCAGCCGTGGGGACAATCCAAGAGAGGAGATATGATATCAGTCACAAGCAGAACAAGAAATAAGGAAGAAAACGTTCAAACGACTTGGTCAACAATATTCATATTCTGATAAAAAACCCTGCTGCACAAGGTTTAAAGTAGGGACCTTCAAGGCTTTCCTCAGCTTGCCTCCATGCGGATTAGAGTTGACTCTCAATTACAGTCCATCTCTGAGTGCAGATGCCAGTGTGAAGCAGGCCCAAATAAAACACATCAAGCTTTTCAAATAGGCCTGTTTAGGACCACTGAGCAGCCAACAGTGCAAGCCAGCTAGCCAGCCGGCCAACTCCATATACATCCATGGCTGTGAAAAGAACTCAAGGAAGCCTGAGCCTAACATATGTTCTATTCCAATCTGTGTCACTCTTCATTTGCCTGTCCCTCTTCCTTGGTCTAGGCGACTCTCTCATTCTCTCTATCTTGTGTCTACATTTTTGTAGATAATATGGCCTCTCTTTTTCTCCAAATCCTTTCTTCCTCTGTGATTTAGTAATGCTTACCTGGTTCTTATGTGGCATTAAAGTTAGATTTTTTGCATCAAGACTACACATGTCTGGCTGCTTTTCTCTACTATGTCTAAATACTGACCAGCTCTATAGTATTAAGCGTGTTGCGACGTGGCCATATCTCTCATATCAGTGTCAGTATCACATCCTATCTTATTTGTAAACTTAGACTGCACTAAGTTGGCTTAGTTTTGGAGCAATACTTATGTAATAAACCGATGTAGCCAGACAGCCCTCAGATAGACGGATAGAAATGGGTCGTGGGAGCTGAAAGGATTGAGCTGAACAGAAAATCTTTTTGGCTTGTTTGCAGAGGAGATGCAACATGCTATTTGTTTGGTTCTTGTCTTTCTATTGAGTCAGATAAACAGAGAATGATTATTTGATGTAGAAAAATACACACTCTGAATCTGCCTGCTCAGAATTAAACACATTGAGAACAACAGGACAGTTTTTCATCTAAACATGAAGTGATGTATTGAATGTTTATTGCACCGGACACACATTGTATACATTGTGTGTATTTTCAAGTGTACACACAGTATTATGTGGACACCACTGTCAACGTCACTGATGACATCAATGGATTCAGTATATGGTAGATTTAATTTGTAAAAAAACAGAAGCAACTGTACCCAAAACTACAGTTAAACCATTACACAATCAGAAACCTTGGACAACCAGAACCATCCAGAATGCCATAAACTACAGTCTGAAAACATGAACAATTTTAAAGTAGCAGCCTACAATCTGAGAAGAGCAGGCAAAAAGCTGCTATGGGAAGAAAGTGGAACTACAATTGCAGGAGGGCAAGCTCAAGTGCATGAAGCGAAGGTCTAAGGACTACGACAGATTACAAGCCCACCTCCTCCTTGTCAAGTGCTGATACGTCTACAGCAAGTGAGATAAACACATGTTATGCTTGTTTTGAGGCCATCGGCAGCCAACGAGGAAAAAAATCTGAAGCAGAAGTTAATGGCTGGGTAGGTGCTGCTCTCACACCCATCTCCTTTCCAAGCAGGACGTCAGGAGGGCTTTTAAGCACGTGAACACCAAGTAAACATTAGGACCCGACGGTATCAAACTGTGTGCTGACCAACTAGCGCAGGTATTACAATAATATTCAACCTATCACTGGCTCAGTGCAATACCCACGTGCTTCAAGCAATCCACCATAATTCCTGTGCCCAAGAAAAAAAGGACCCATTACAGTTTGCTTTTGGTCCCAAATAATCAACAGAAGATGCCATGGCACACATCCTTCACATCCTATCTCCGCTGGAAAAGAAAGGGAGCTATTTGACACAGCTGTCCATTGATTAGAGTTCAGTGTTTAACTCGATAGTTCCCTCCGTGCTCGTCCCAAAGCTCAAGGACCTGGGATTAAACAACAAATGAAAAGGCCTATTTGAAGAGGACCTGACCCACTGGTGTCAGGACAACAACCTACCTATGAATGTCATGAAGAAAAAGGAGATGATAGTGAACTTCTTAGAAGAAGCAGGAAAGTGTTGGGAACTGAGCATTGTGCTTAAATACTACCTTTTAAACAAAGATCTCAGAGCATGTGCCCTCTGAAACAATGGAAACCACATGTCCCGCCTGAGCACACTTTTCAAACAAAGAGAATGCAACGGTAAACGCACACCTGCATGAGAAAAGATGGCTGGAGGTCTAAAAGAACTACAGAAGTGTAGTTCACACCTACATGTACCTTCAAGAACTGAATCTCTATTGGAACGCGGCAGGACTCTATGCTTAGTTGACCGGGGATATACTGTAAATACTCACTTCTCATAGTCCTCCACTGCACACTGCAATTTCTAGGCAGAGAAATGTGTGTGTGTGTTGTTAATGTCAGTAACCCCTATTGCTGATAAGTTGTTACTTCATTGAACGTGATGAATTGGTAAGTGCTACTTTTCCAAATGTCTTACTAAAATGATTGTGCGTGGCTTAGCTACCCATGTGATCTTGTAACCTCCCCCTCTTTCTCACTCACACACACACACACACACACACACACATACACATACACAACGTTTGCTTGTTTTTGCCTTTGTTGTAGTTTTAACAATAGGTTTATTGATTGAAGAACTACTGATTGACAATTGATAATTTGGAAGTTAAATAAATTCTATTTAAAGAGCAGTTGTTTCTGATTATTTGTGTATACAGTATGTTGTAGTACCAGCTGGTTGAACAGGTTAGTGGTTTAATTTTACCCTTCCTGTTCACTTTATAAATATTTAGATATTTTCAAAGAGAACACCACCTATGAGACTGTTTTCCCAGTTCAGTTATTAGTAACTTATTCCAGGGTGGCTGTCAGTTTGGTAAAATTAAAAATTAATATTCATAACTTTATTAATATCGATAAAACATCATCTCCAAAAACCTTGTAGAGTTTGACCTGGGCGATCCATAATGTCGTGACAAAGGCAAGGCAGAAACTGTTTCACACCTGAGGAAATTCTGGGTATCCCCTCAAACTTTAACCAATTTCTACTCCTTTATCATTGGGAGCATCCTGATGTGGAACATTTCTGAACCAGCACCAAACAACTGCATGCCCTGCAGAGAGTTGTTCGCTCAGCTAAACATGCAATAGGCAATGCCCTACTCTGACTAAAGCCGCCTACACATTAACTGCAGTAAATCCGCTCTGAGCTGGCCGTTCCATTGTTTTTCTATGGGGAGAGCGGTGCCGCCAAACTAGGCGCAGTGCTACCCTTGGCGTTGTGCAAGTTCAAATTATTTCAACTTTGACCTCGTTGTCGCTGACCTTTCCAAGCGCAACCAATTCCAGAACTCCTGCGCTGAGCTTTGCCTCTCTTCCCCCTACCTCGCGGTTTTGCAGCCGATTACGCGTAGGCCTGTTGAAGTTACACACATTGACACACACAATCATGTCATTTTATTTCATTTCAAACCCCTGCCCCATAACATCAAAATAATCTAAATTGTGAAATACACAATAAAAGAAAATTAGGTGTACAGATTGTAAGCCTTTTAACCTGAACCTGACATAGTTGCCACTGTCTGCATCTAGCCTTTGCATAATTAATGGGATTTAATTGAAATGTAGTTTCTGCTCTTTGCTTCACTCACTCAATGTACTTTTGTACCTGTGTGTGCAATCTTGCCCCTGCCTTGCACACGGCCGGTGCTAAGGCTAATAAATATGCTCTTATAATCCTGCTGCTGGTGTCATCCAAGTGTCACTCCTAGACATAAGGCAGGGTGACAGTGGGACGCCCCTTACAGTGTGTGTGTGTGTGTGTGGCTTTGCATGGATGAATGCATGGTTTATGAGAATGTGTGTGTATCCTGCATTGTGTGGCGTGCATGTCTGTAGGACTGATTAAGACACACTCTTCTCTGGTGTGTTGGGACACCTGGTCTTGGTGGGAAAATGGGCTGTGGGCCACCAGGGCAAGAGGGTAGGCAGAGAAAGCAGGAGGGAGGCAAGATGAGCTACAGGGAAACACTGTCATCCACTTCCGCACCAAGAGGACTTTTAATTTAGCTACGGTCAGGCACATGGCATAGGTGTGGAGACACATTGCTGCCAAGCTATTGGGTAACCCAGAGTGGGCAAAGTGACAACACACAAACAGATATACAATATGAACACACCTGAACACACATACGCACCAGACTTGGTCTCTTGCAGGAAGATAGGAACTATGCATATACAGTGTTTAGGCTTATTGATGAATCCAGGTGCCTCTGACATCACTACTAAAGCTAATACAGCATACACTGTGACAAAGAAAGCTTCTCCTCTGATTTCCCTTAATCGCTCTTAATATTATGATAAAATGCCAGCAGGGTTAACAAACTTCACACAATCAGAAAGGGTATTTATTATAATCATACGGGAAACATCTTCCTAATGTGACAAAATGAGAGAATAAAATGCATTTCTGCGTCTATAGAGTTACAAAAGCTCCACTTCATGTTTTGTTCGTTGGAATATGAACACCATATCGCTTTTTTGAAAATAGGTGTCCTTCAAACCACTGCTAACCATGCTACAGAAAATAGGAATGAAGACAAATTGAATGAGAGTCTATGTCTGCTTATCAGGTGTTGCTTAAACCTCTCAAATTACTTAATTTGACTAAGATAAGCATTATAAGGCCCTAAAAAAACAACAGCAGCAAGTGAAGTATTGCGGTAACCCGGTCATCAATTGTTTGTAGAATTGTTTGTAGACATGGCATTAAGCATAGTTGCATAGATAGTGGATAACTGTGACACATAGTAATCTCTGTGGACAATGCTAAATAGAGACAGGACACATGAACAGAGTCAATGAGGTGCAGCATAGATGACATGCGCGCACACACACACACACCAAGTAAACAAAAAAGCCAGAGGCAGCTTGCAAGAATGACGTAACAAAGCTGAGCAGGAATGGCAGTTTTCTTGGTGTTTGCTTAGACTTAAAGTAATTGCCGCATGTCTGTCATTGCCGACGAAGGCGAAGAAAATGTCTTCCTCAGCTGCTCCCCTGCCTGTTTTGTTCGCTGCACTTGTGCAAAGTGGGAGAAAATAAGTGTCATTCAATGAATGCAGCTATTCTTCCCATGACAGCTTCATATCTGTGATTTGGGGGGAGGCCACCCCAAAATCCTCCTTTTCTAACGCCTTTGACAGCGTGTTCTTTGTCCAAGCTTTGGTAAGCACATGCACGTATAAAGACATGCACACACACCTATGTCCCACTTTAATACGTTTTTTACACACCCACTCAACAATGTGCAAGGACTAAGGACTAACATTCACACATTCACACATGCACACATGGACAAATGCACAGAGAGAGCATTGAAGGGTGTCTGTGCTGAGTGAATGGATGCCCTTTTTAACCCGGCTCAGCAAGTGTCCCTGTGTTAATAGCTGATCAGATGGCTGAAAGAGAGATAGAGAGAGAGCAAGACTAAAACAGAGATGCTGCTGAAGAGTCGGGAGCAGAGTGGAAGGACTTTGCTTATTTTTACAACTATACATGCCTGTCTGTCAATCCATCTGACCCTGTCTCACACTCTCAATATACTTTGCCCTCACTTTCTTATGCAGCAGGCAAATTTGTCAGTTGCCATGGTAACAACTGAGAGGCCAAGGATCTTCTTGTCTATTTAAAAAAGTGGGGGATGCCCCCTCCCAGCAGTAGAGTGAAAATTAGTGAGATAGGTGACGATCGTGATAACGCATAAGCTCACATACACACAACAGCAAACTTTAGTCATACAGTAAGTCAAAGTCAATCTATAAATTGAGAGTGTTGTCCCAAGAAGATCTACGGCTACCACTACTATCAGTCGTTTTAGCAAGTGCCCCAAAACAGCCCTCTAATGGTCATTGTGATAATGACTAGAGCAAAGGAAGAAGTCAGCTGACTTTATGATAGAGCGATAAAGTCCACAAAGAGCGGAGGTCGGGGTGCATGGATGGGATAACAACATTTGGTCTAGTAGTTAAACTGAAAAAATTGACGATTGCAATTTTCTTGGCCAATTCCAATTTTTGTACAAGTCGTACCTGCTAATTTCTTTCTTTCTTAGAATTCTAATTGACGGCCAACACAAAAAACGACACTTTACTTCATGAAAAATTCAACTGTGTGTTCATTATAAAAGTTTACAGGACCTTTTCTCAACACATCTAATTCTATGCTGTGTTTGTAGGCCCATGATAGAGTATCAGCTGTTCATTATCTTAATACAATTATGTATTAATTTCTCTATTTATTTATAGTAAAAAAAACTATTTATGAATCAGTATCTATTGACAAGTATGTAAAGGTGAGTGAATTGTTTTATTAAATTAACCCCCCACTCCTGCGGCAAGAGGTGTCCTCTTGCCTGTCCCACACCTACTGCCTGCGCATGGCGCAACAGGAGATCCCACGCTGTTGGCAGAAGAACTGGGCACTGCAATAGATCTGAGCAGCATGCAGGTGGAGAAATTATAATATTTTTGAATTATTTTCTTGCTTTTTCCATTATGGGCTAAATTAGTCGCTTCTTAAAAATAAAGTTGCTAAGAGGGTATGAAAAGCTGCTAAATTTAGCGAATTTTGGCTGTGACAATAGTCGATATGCCTGTGCCAGTGTGCGGGCGACGTGAACGATGGTGTGGGCATTCGTGTAAATTTGGTCACTGATCATGGCTGATCAAACTGAAAATTGTCCACTTCTAGTCGGTGCATCTCTAAAACAACGGCAATGTACATAATGTAATGTAGTCAATGGCAGATAATGATAGACAATGGTGATGAGGTTGGGTAGATGGTACGTAGAAACGTGCTCTGGTTCAATGGCATTTCATTCACCAATCAGAATCATCATGAAGTATATAGACGAGGGAGATGGATAATTAATTACTTCATAGATTACATATTGTTTTTATGTTGCACATTTACTCTCTAAATTTGCCCTAAAAATCAAAACAGCTTAAATGTAGACCCAGCCCTCTAGAGTTACTTTTACAAGACAATGACAACTACAATTGCTGTCTTATGCAATGTCCTATATAGTTTGGGTCATTTGTTTTAACCTACTTCATATCTCATTTAAAATTAAAAATTAAAATAAAAACCAGGAATGGCAGACTATATCCATGGCAATTTCTCTCTTTACATCTTTTGACCTCCCTAAGAGCCTATAGCCCACCTGACCATTAGCTATCCTGTACTGCAGACATAGGACCACTGATGGTGCACTCCCTTGCATATTTAATGCAAACCATAATCCATACAGGTTAATGTGAAGGAAATGGGACAACAACATGTTTCCAAACGTGTCTGCTCTGTTTATTGAAGCAAGACCTGCCAAATCAAAACTGGGGAGCAGCCATGACTGGTCTCTGACATTACCTGAGATTATTGTATATTGTGCAATGCTCACTGACAGAGAGAGGGAGAGAGAGAGAGAGGGAGAGAGAGAGAGAGAGAGAGAGAGAGAGAGAGAGAGCCCTGCGGCTCACACCTTGACATGTATGTTTCGCTCTATTAAATTAGCATGACTGCAATATTAAAATAATAACATTTACCTCCGCAATAAATGCTTTGGGTTTCAAAATCAATACTTCTACCCTGTAATGCCGAAGTATCATTACAACTAATAAGAGCAAAGTTGTTGCATTATATTGAGCATTAAAAAACTCAGAAGGGCATTCACGTATTATAGATTAAATAATTTCATTTGAAATGTCACAGATTCCCTTAAGAGTTAATAGAGTTGCATTGTTAATGCAATGCAATTTTTT
>NC_048411.1:15694277-15783979 GCF_013103735.1 Etheostoma cragini
ACGACGACCACAACAATACATTTGTTTGTGTATGCTTTCATTTGCTCTCTGTGTTTATACATATTACCATAAGTTAAATGTGGCTTTTCCAATTAAAATTTTAAGACCGAGAAGTGGAAATCCAAGGCAAACTTGCTAAATAAAGGTTTACCATGTGCTTAATTGCTCGATCGAAACGTTCTTCATAAGCACTCTGAGTACTAACTAAGGCACTAAAGACTCCTATCTCTCTGCATCCACAAAGCAAGCATATTAGTGTACACTCCCAAAAACACAACAACTACTCCACACATCAAATCAAAGAAAAAAATAATTGATTGAGGCACACAAATGAATTAGAGAAATGAAAAGGATCTGGAGAGGAGTGATGATCATATCATCTTTGAGCTGATAAAGTTGACTCTAAAGGTGAGAACAGAATGATAGGGAACTATACAGCTGAATTGTGAAGACCTCTGTCATGCCGTCCATGGCTTCATTGGATGAGCCACTCTTGAGGTACTCAGTCTCCATTCAGAGCATGAATCAATGGCTCCTGATTAGATTTGGGGGGGTTACTATTCTGTTTTTGTTTGTTGTGACATCTTCCCTCGCTTTGTGAGGTCTCTGTGCTCCTGCCTGACAAAGGCACCACCTCCTTCGATGGAGGAAGAGAGAAATGGAGAGACAGGAACTGGGGGAGGGGCATTATGGAGAGGGGCCGTCAAGGCTGTATCTTGTAGTTCTTGTGTTATATTCTGCTGAGCTGTTGCGTGCAGACGCAAATGTTAGCATTTGTGCTTTCATGTATCAATCTTCCTGTGTTTTTGACACATGCAACAGCAAAGTATTAGCAGTCTTGGAGCGCCACTGTTAAATATGCATTAGCAGAGTACGTGCTTATGTGTGGTCTAAGATGAAACCTGATTAATTTTTTTTCTCTGTATGTCTATTCCTGGAGGTTTCTGCTACTATTAGACCCTATTTTGTTCCTGCCACTCCTCTCTATTCAGCAGGGGAATTGAAAGAAGAACATGATGTAAAAGAAAGACATCTGCAAATGATGATGGTTCCAAAGTTTCCAAGTACTCATTGTAGTAGAAAATGCATGTCAAAATGACATCCTGTCATGTATTTGATAGCCACTTCAGGTGAAAGTTCATAGTGGAAACTAAGTTGAATGAAAGCACCACATGTCTCACTATTTCACTGCATGAGTTACATGTAAAACCCACTATGAGGTTCAGTGCACGTTATACTGTAAAATCTTCAATAAAGGAAATTTGTAGTGGGAAATGTTTACCATAAGCTGTTGGGGAAAATATCCCCACTGCATTCCAGCCAAGCCAAGGTCAATCGCAAGTAAACTGCCTATGTGATAAGGGGCTGAAAGAATCCGATAAGCTCTAAATCTAAATAGGGCCAAAGCATCTGCCTTAATAATAAATGTGCCGTGCTAAAAGGTTACTTGAACTGCCGAATTCAAATTTAATTGAGGCTGTGTGTTGAATAATTAATCTTTTTCCCAGGGAACACAGGGCGCACTGGACAAGCCAATGCTGAGAGCCCAGGGACACACAGAGAGAAGGAGAGAGAGAGAGAAACAGGCGAAGATGGAAGGAATACAGCAAGTAGTGCTGCGCCAGCCCACGCCACCATCCCATGAACCCTGCCAGAGCGCGACCCACTACACAACACAGTCAGGGCATGATGTCATCCGCCACACCATCACCCTGGTAACCAGCCTACGTGCGTGTGTTTGTGTGCAGAAGGGAATAAAGAAATCAACCTTCCAAAAACTGAACACAAAGCAAAGCCAAAATAAAGAGGCTGGAATCAAAGCATTAGCTGGAGGAAAAAAGCACCATGAGAAGATGGTCGGAATCTTTTTTGTTATTATTGTTGTTGTTGTGTTACAAAGCCAATATAAAGATGAGCGTTTAACGTCTATCTTTAATGTTTGTATCAGTTTGCCCCCACTCATACTCCTCCTCCTCCTCCTTTCCTTCCTCTGTAGGTATTTCAGTTGGAGGCGTCTTCTTAGATCTGTGCCTTTTAATGCTGACTGCCGCAAATCTTTTGAGGCCGACTACAAAAGCAAGCTGGCAGTAAACTTTTCCCCCTGAAGGAGAAAGAGAGGAGTGCTCGTTGGGATTGCACCACTCTGGGGAATCTCCTCCCCGACATGGGCTGATCTAGGGACACCACTGCCCCTCGTCTGCCCTGACTGGCCCCCAAAGACACACACACACACACACACACACACGCACACACACACACACACCTGAAACAGCAAAAAAGCTTTTGTGCGTTTGCCGTGGCTACGTGTCGATTTTGTTCGGTCCATGTAGATGATTAAGTAAGGATCCTTTTATGTGTTGTTGTTACATGTTTATGATGTGCCTTGCTGCATGCATTAAAGCACATTGCATATGTAAATACAATATTGTGCATAATTGTAGTCGTTTTATTTCAACAGTTCTGTCGGGCTGCCGACTGGCAAGGCACCAGCAGCAGTCTGGGTTTTCTAGGTTTTCTACCCCCACCCCCCTCTCTCTCTCTCTCTCTCTCTCTCCCTACTATCAGCCCTCTCTGGGTATAAGGCAGCTCCGCTCCATTGTTGATCTGACTCTGGGCTACATTGCTGAGGTGGCGGATTGTGGCGTAGAGATGCCTCTGTCAGGAACGTGCTTATCCTCTCGCTCTAGCCACCCTCTTATACATAAAATATCAAACATCTGAGGGACAATATGCTGACCTGCTGTGACCTCCACACATGCGTACGCACACAAAAGGGAGCGCACTTACCCACACACACACACACACAAACACACACACACACCGGGAAACAGAGACACATACACACACGCGTGCTCAGATGAATACTGGCATAAAGCGACACACACACAAACGCTCAGAGAGCTCAAGTCGGCTCACATCCCCCACTCATACGTGCCTTGACTTTTTTCCATCACCACTGCATCCCTCAGATGATGTATTTGCGACATCTGGCGGTGCTCACTATATTCATGGGTACAGAGATACAACGTGTGTAGGGGGAGAGTGAGAGAGAGGAGAGAAAAAGAGCCACGGTTGGCAGAGAGACTCAGGGAAAGCAGGACAAAAAAGCAAGGGAAGGCACCCCTAGCCAGGGGGACATAGACGGACGGATTCATTGGCAAATATACTATAAGTCGTGCGGCGAGTACCTCAAATTCCACAGCAAAAGGCTTGGGTACCCCCTAGTGGGCGCCCAGCGGAAATCTGGCCCTTTTGGCGTTGTGGGGGTGTTGTGGAGCTGTGGTGGGCTGCCATGAATCCATAGGGGTCAGAGGTCAGCCTTCTTGAGTTGCAGTGACATCATGACAATGGGACACTTCTAGAGCCTCAGAAACACAAGCTGATCCATTCTGCTGAGGCTAAGGCACCAGGCCCCTCTTTCCCACACATTCACACCCTCTGCCAGACAGCATGAGAGGGAGCGAGAGAGAGAGCAGAGGGGTGAATGTGTAGGCCTCACCCCAAGAACCCCCACCCTCCCACCCGCATCTCTCTTTCATTCTTTCTCTCCCTCTCTTTCTTTCAGTGGCTAGATTAAAAGAGATGGCTTAATTCTGTCTAATTATCTACCCTTACCCTCTCCCTGCTTCCTCCCCCTCTTTTTTTTCTCCCTTTCCCTATATTTCAGTGTGTGGATACTAATTAGCTGATGTGAATTGTATCTACTATACAAATAGACTGTGCAATTATGTGAAAAAATGATATTCCTGCCTCTTAAAACTTCTTTTTTTTTTTAAACACCAGCAGTATGAGCTTGAGTTTGTTTCTTGTCCCCGCTGAGGTAGTACAGAAATAATCCAGCAGTGTAGCTGTCTTAGCTGTGGACCAATCCTCACTATGATACCATGACTGATGATATTCATCACACATTATCGAATTGCTCAGATAATTGCAAGACATTAGGGGAAAGCCTTGTGTGAAAGGCCCTAAACACTGAACGGCACTGTCGACTAAACCTACAACATTACTGCAATCTCGACATTAGAAAAACATTTGAATCATCACTCTAACTGCATTAGCTCAACAATAAACAATCCATTTTCACTTACACGTTCATTTGCTTTATGTAATACTACTGCAATCTCTGTGCGTGTGTGTGTGAGTGTTTTGTATGTAAGCATGCGTGACTGCATGCACATTACATAAGCAGAAATCACATTAATGAGATCATACACTGGTGTTGAAAGTGCTAATTAGTTGCCGGGCTGAGGGTGAGGAAACCAGGCGAGGATTCTAGTGACTTCAACCATTGTTTCCTAATCCCCTCCACACATTCATAATTCATTCCATCATGGACGGCAATGAGACAGCGCAGCTCGTTTTGTCTCTTTTTCTTTCTCTCTGGTAGGGGAGATGATGGTTTTCTTTTTTTTTAACCCATCTCTATTTCCTTCTTGCTGTGAGGTTTCACTGCGATCATAATAAAATGTGCAAGCGAGGGATGTTCGCCTCGGGACCCAACTGTCGGGCCACTTTGACAGCTTCATTTGTGGTGTCACTCTTTGATCCTTCCTGTCACTGATATCCAACTCCACTGAACATACATTTGCCCCCCAACCCAAATAAATAAATAAGTACTGAACTGTGCAGAGCCGAGTGAGGCAAGGTTTTCAAGCTAGATGGCTGTTTGCTGCTGGGAACTAGCTCGCCTCCACCCCTCCACCCCTTTAGCTCTCCCTCCACTGCAGAGATGCATCGACACCCCCAGGGCTGATCCCTTTGTAAATGCTCTCTGACACACACCCACCTACCCACATACACGCACACAAACAAACACACACAACCCTGTACAGAAATAACAGCAAGACATGCCAACAGTAACTCCCTTAGCATATAGTGCATATTCCCAGAGTGCACCATTACTGCGTGGAAGAGTGTAAGAAAGAGAGGTGTGTGTTAAGATATGAAGAGTAAGGTGCAACACCAAACAACAGAAACATACAGATACACCTGGTAATATATATATATGGGTCAGGTTGTGATACAGAGAAAAACAGATAGCAGGAGGGAGAGCCGGAGGGGACTGATTATGATCGGTGCTGTCAAGTTTGAGATGATGAGATGACAGATATCATCCATATCAGCTCTCAGTGATACAGATACAGAGAGACAGATATCATCCCACACTGGCCTTCCACTGCATGGACGCAACCACCTCAAGAGGAAGTGATGTGTCAACAGAATCCAAGGCTGTTACTTCATGTCAAATTGCATGTTTGTGCCCTAAAAAAATTGTATAACATTTATTTAATTTCTTCTTCTTAGGCCAAACACATTTTGAAAATCTTAATGGATAACGGACAAAACATTTGCTCTTTGGGTGTAATAATACGCACACACATTATCACCATCATAATAAGAGAATATTGCTAATGAATTTATCTGACATATTAAATGTATCTTTAAATGTTCACGCACTTTGAATTTGTTTTCCCTTTAACAGCTGTTTTTTGTGGCTATGTTTTTGTTAGTCTTTAAGATTTTAGGGCTTTTATGCCCTTTATTGAACAGGATATCTTGAAGACAAGGGGGGGGGCAACATGCAGCAAAGGGCTGCTGGTAGGATTCAAACTCGCGGCCGCTGCCATGGACTCAGCCTAAATGAGGCGCACACTCTTCTGGGAAAGCTAGAAGTCACCCTATTCTGTGGTTATGTTTAGGAACTCATAGCATTTGGTTAATGTTAGGGAGCTTAATTTGATACTGAAAAAGTAAACAGTCACTTGAAGTGCAAGACCGTACATGTTAAAGCGTTGCATTTTTTTCTAAAGATGTTTTTGCATTTTTAGGCACTTGATAGGACAGCTAAAAACATGAAAAGGGAAAGATAGGTTGAATGAAATGCAACAAAGGGTCACAGGTTGGAATTAAACTCATGGCTGCTGCAGCAAGGACTGAGCCTCTCTAAATGGGGCACAGGTGCCCCCCTAAGCGCGATCTTTACCTAACCTTACCAAAGTGCTTTTGTTGCCTAAATTTAACAACACGTTAGACTCAGGATGAGGACTCCTGTCTCTTGAGTTAAAGTCCTGTGCTTTGTATGTGCACCCTCCAACCACATCCACCTCACAATATGTTTACACTATAAGATTTCATGACAATGACAATGTTTCCATGTCAACACTTTTTAGGCAGCCATTATGTTTCACTTAAAATGTAATAGGCAAAACACACAACAGCTCTAGTATATACACAACATATTTCTGGGAGTCAGGGTTGACGAGACCACAACAAGAGATGTAAAAAAAATGTGACTATGTCGTAATACTGTACAATGTTGCTTTTCAGATGTGAAAGACATGAGCCCAATTTGTCCTGATGCAACCATGTCTGCTTCTAGGCTGCAAGAGTATATTTTTACCCTCCAAAAATGCTTCACTCCCAATGTCTTTCATTTGCGATTGAGCACTAAGATTTTGTTGCCTGCCTTCTTTTCTTTTTTACCACAAGTGCTTCAAATATCTTCACAACTGTTTAAAAACATTCATATTTGTTTTCCACAGCAATAACTACGCACGAGAAAGACCAACTTTCAACCAAAACATGCACCTGAACTTCATAACTAACTTCTTAACTTAAGAAGGAATATTTGTATTTGTAACTTTCTTTAACAAGCATTCCAACATGTTAAGTCCCATTAATGCTCAGATGATCACATACACTTCAATAAATATGGACATGGTGTACATATAGGTGGACCTCATTGAAACGTCTTTACTGTTGGCAGGCTCTGAGATTACTGCAGGCATTTTGACCGCTCCACCAGGCATGTGGCCATCACAACTAAAGACCCTACAGAGGTGGGATGGCCTTCCAAGACAGAAAAAGAGAAAAAGAGAAAAGAGATGGTATGAGAGATGAGTGTGTGTGTGCGTGTGTGTTTGTGCATTAGTGCGTGCATGTGTGCGTGCATGTGCATGTGTGTTGACAAGATGGAGAAGAGAAACAGAAAAGACACGAGCAGGAAGAGACTCACCTTGAGAGGAAGTGAGGATGAGAGGAAGGAGGGAGTCGAGCCACCTTTAAACTTCAACTCCTTTGTCAGATGTGTGTAAGTACTGGATTGAGAGCTAGTGGCAGGCTATATGGAGAGCACTGGGAGAGGCTCACCTTGAGGGGAAGAGCTAAAACCTCCAACATCCAGACTACTTTATGAGACGGTGTAATAAGAAGTGAATGGACAGATACCGGTAAGGTGCATGTGCAAGGAGAGTGGAAACAGAAAGGCCTCAGAGTGAGGCTAACCTTGAGAACAGTGAGGGGCAGAGAGAAGGTCTACCACACTGTGATAAGAAGGGCTCTTTCAAAGGGCTGGAGGAGGAACACTCAGACAGGAGGGCTCGGCAGGCTGACTGATTGCAAGGTACAGCCCAAGGGTCACATTCTGACTCAATGAGGGCAGAGACACTGGACACACATGCATACTCACACATACCAGGCCCACAAGACCCATCCATTCACCCATACGTGAACACTCTATACCCCTCTGACCAGCTCTTCATCATTAAACGTCAAACTCAAGATGAATAGAAGACAGATTACAAAACAGATGGAGTGATAGGAGGCCAGATAGGAAGAGACAGGACAGGGAGGCTCGACAGTAATCTAAATGTCCTTTCCTATGATTGTCATTGGCATTCTTGTAGACTGGCATGTAGCAGTACAATATGTCAAATAATACCACTCACCGTTCAGTCTGCTGTAAAGGGTATACCTGTTTCCATAATGTCACAAGGAGAGAAGAAAAAACATTTAAAAAAAGATGCTTCCAGCAAGCCTATGTCCTGCATCCAAAGAATCCATCAAGATCACTAAATGTCTCCAGTGGCAAATTCAATCACACAGACTGTTCTTAACAGTCATGACAAAGCAATACAGAGGAAAACAAAGATATTTGTTTTCTTAAAGAAACGAAGGAGAGAAAAAAATGGATTCCTGCAAAGGCAATTCACCTCAGAGGAAAAATTCCTTTCCCTTCATGTTTTAATTTTTTTTCTTTCCCTCCTTCCCTTTTACTTTGTCTTATGTCAAAAACAACTTGGGCTAACATCCCAAGCTGTCACATCAAGGCCATCCCCTGCATCTTACAAAGGGGAGAATTCAGCAGTTGGGTGGAGCGGCAAAGCTCTCAGACACCCAACCATCGTTTACACACATGAGGTGTAAAGACTGACGAAAAAAAGAACGAATTATTTGAACCAGAGTTTGTGCCCTGAGGACAAACCCATTAAAGCACAGTGAAGGAGGTTTTCCATGAAATAACTGAACAAATACTGTAGATATGGATGAAATGCTTGGGGTAGTAGGAGATCTAAATTCCAACCTTTTAAGCTGTTTAAAAACAATGTAAAAAAAAAAGAAAAAAAAAAAAGAATCCTCCCAAATGATTACCGTGTAATTGTTATCCATCAAATACAGAACAGTGCTTAAGAACGCCTTGCTTATCAACCAACTCTGAACACAGCTACAGCTGCAACAGGATCACAACCCAGTGCTATAACAGAGTCTTTCATCATGTCTGAGTGGACACACACAGACACACATACACGCTTTCAACATCAGCAGATGCTTTCAACCATTAACATCATAGAAGCCAGATAAGTGTGCCCCCTCTTTTGAAACAACCACCGGGGAGGTGAGAGGCCTTGTAGTCAACATACTCAATGATCAAAGACTCAGTAAAACATGACCCATGATGGTTTCTCTGAGAAGATAGGAGAGGGGGAGCCAGAGCAGGTAAAAGGAGAAAGAGTTGAAAGAAACATAGAGTAAAAATCCACAAAGGTCGAGAAACAGAGAGTGGGAGGTAAGGGGAAGGGAGAGAGCAAGCACACACTTACCATTTGCCACTGATAAACAGCCTACCTGGTCACCACATGCACATAAATAAGGTTGGGCATCAACAACTATAACAGAAATTCATCAACAACTATAATAGAAATTGTATTGTTTAGAATGAGCTTTTGGATTGTTAAAAATGAAGTTTCTACTTGCTGTGCATCTATCTGTGTCACAGATTCCAAGTGCATCAATGCATTTGTTTAACCTGGTTAGGTTAGGCTCCTGTTGCCATTGAAAAGTGTCCCTAAGCTTTGCGTAAAACGGTAGCGATACAGCAAAATGTTAATTGATTAAATGCTAGGTAAACACACCTGTTATACTGTTTAATGATCCCCAATGGGGGGGATACAACTTACACTCTGTTTTTGAAAGCAATAACCAAACACAGGCCTGAAATACACACACACACACACACAACCCGTTCCTGCACAAATGGAGAGATGTCAGAGTGAGTGCAGAAGGGGGGGGGGTATGGGGCCTTGCCCAGGAAGTGAGGTAACATCTCCTCTGCTACCAATCCCCACTCTGTACTTTGGTCCACACGGGGACTTGAACCAGCAACCCTCTGATTCACAACCCAACTCCTTACGGGCTGAGGTACTGCCAACCCTAATGACATGACAGAGCATTTTATGCAGCATGGTGCAATAATGCTATGGATTTTATTAGCTTATTAGCATGTTTGCTGAGGCTGGTTCATCCAACTGTTGTCTCTCAGCTTAAACATGGTAAGAAAGAGAGTGTTACATTCTTCTTACAAAATACCTTGCAAAATACAGTATGTCAAATCATCTGCTGACTCAAGTAATAAAGTATGCTCAAATTAGAATTAAGCAAGCAAGGAATCAGAATTGAGAATTGAATTGAAATGATAGGAATCAATATGCAAATCTCTCTTCAATCTTCTATCTTTAATAACTATGGGGTAAAGGTAGTGAAGGCATGTAAAAGCAGCAATGGGAAAGGAGAGGAGAGGAGAAGAGGAGAGGAGAGGATGAAAACAGAGGGTTGACCCCAGTTGGAGTGTTCACTCTGGCTGTCTGTAGATTTGTCAAGACAAGTGCACCTCTGTGCTTACCTGTAATGGCACAGGGGCAGAGGGCGGGACAGGCTATTTCAATTCAGTGACAGCGTGTCTGAGTAGGTCTAAGTGTTTGTGTGTGTGTGTCTGTGTGTGTGTGTGTGTGTGTGTGTGTGGGGGGGGGGGGGGGGGGGGGGGGGGGGGGGGGGGGATTTGTCTGTGATACAAGAGAGTGATGAAGAACGGCAAAGAAAAAGTGGAAACAAGTGTAGAAAGAGCTCTTGGACAATAGGTGGAGGGGCAAAGTGTAAAGATGACCACATTAGAATATGAATCCAGGGCCTTGGGCACTCTTGGCACTTAAAGAGCCCCTAAAGTCAAGTGTCAACTATTATGTGTCATCAGTGTTGACACAGGGTCACAGAGCAGGACGGAGGAGGTCAGCGACGGTGCTCACACTCCCTATCAACATGCACAATTTAACAGTCCCACAGAGTGCAAAAAGGCCTTGCTGTCATTTGAGTGGAAAATAGGCTTTGCAGTGTCAAGAACAAGAACAATTTTTTTATATAGGATTTTCTTGTACAGGCTGAGACACTGTCTCTGAGATTCATTTACAGTAGGTGAACAGTCATATTTGCACAGACACATTCAGCTAATAATATGATATTTCACATAACACACAACATGCGCATTAAAGTCTGTAAAATTCACAGATGGACCTCATTTCCTCTGATTAACTATCAAATAAGTACAAATAAAACACACAGGCAACATGCTGACTGTATAAAATGCTTCAGTTGTTTGCTGCTAAACCAGCTCTGTAATTACCTGAAGGATGTTTTAAATTGTTGCATGTTCTACTCTTAATATTACTCAACGCTTTAGCAGCCCTCGAAGTGAGATTGATTGGATAAATCAGTCAGAATTATGAGAAAACAGGAGGTCTGCCAATCAGCGATGTGTGGTTTCAGAATTTGTGTGGCTGTATTTGTGTACATCAGCACATGTACAGTACATGTTTGTTGGGATGTGTGCATATCAATGTGTGTGTTTGTGTGTGTGTGTGTGTGTGTGTGTGTGTGTGTGTGTAAGTATATAGGGCTGACAGCTGGGCTTGTTCAAAAGGCTTACCGAGCATTCTGCCTGTTTGGGAAGCAACAAGCGCATAGTCTATCTGAACAAGGATCTAAAACCTGTGTCAACAACATAGTGCAACTGGAGTACACAGCCACTAAGTCAACATGCTATCATTCACATACCAATGCACAAGCAGGTCTGAATTATTATATTCTAATATGCTGCAGTTTTAACAGAAAAAAAGGTGACAAAAAGACAAATGTATTTTTTCCCAGGTCAAAAGGAAAGAAATTAATATAGAAAAACACTCAAATTTAGAGACACATTTGTGTTGTTTTCACGTGTTTGTGTGTGTTTCCCTGTATGTGTGTGTGCAGGTAGTGTGTTTGTTCTTGCCACTTTTGCATGTGTGTATCGGATGCCAATGTATGTCCACCAGTACAACGGCACACTGTGTGTCAGTCCATCAGCATGTTGGCATCACAGCCCTTCACTAAGTCCCAGATTAACAGTGACAGGCAGAGATCCCTCTAATTATCTCTTCCTGGACCACATGCAAATGGCAGAGCCGCACAGAAAGCAGCGATTGGCTGGGGAAGCCTGAGCGCTGCCGTCGGGCTAATGAGCCTGGCGACAGGATACAACCTTGTGATGTACCACCAAAACAAACCCTTACCGTCACACACGTTCACACATACACACACACACAGACACACATTCAAAATTATATATTAAATTGTGTTTGAGGCATTTAGCCAATGCCCTTTTTGAATAAGTACAGAGAGGCTGAACATTTTGGACAGAAACCAAATGAAAGTCTTATACTTTTTTTGGAAAAGTGATGATCTCTCCAACTCCTATGCTACAGTGGTGCATGAGCACACACAAATAGACAAATACACATTAACGTTTACAATTGTCTTTGTATGGGTCAAACTAGTATTACTCATTCCGTCATTAGCCATATTAACACCACTACTATTACTGTATGACTGATATGCAGCAGAGCTCTTCCTAACTGCAGTATTGACTCAGTAAACACAGAATATATTTTAAAATCATGTTTCACTTCATAGAATTTACAGTATAATCCTTGCACACACTCATCAAACATTCAAACATTCTAAAGCCAGAAACCTAACTCAGTGTAACCTCCAGAGGGTCTGAATAAAGATGGGAGATGGAATAGAATAGTAAGGGAATGATGGACTGGAACAGACGGTCACAGTCTGGCTCTTGACAATGCACTGCTTCAGCCAGCTAAAAAAGTCAACTCAGTAAATCAGCAGGAAACGTGGCAACAGCGTCAAACAGTCCACCCTGTCTTGAACTGAGTCCCAGTCCATCTAAACTGATTGACAAAACTGGTTCCAGTGGCAAAATATGTACTTTTATTGGGGACGGAGCTAACAAAAACAAATACCCAGTAGACTTATTTAAAATTTGTAAGCAAACGTTTCTACAAAGTTCCCAAAGTCAGGTGTAGCAAAAAAATACATGAGGTATAATGGGTGGTAAGTTACCAAAACACCATAGTGAACGTTTTTTTGTTTGCCGCGGTATTGCAGTACATTTTTGAATAGTAGTAGATATTAGTACTACCGTATAAGAGTCCCGATGACAGCTCACAATTTCACCCAGTGTAATGTGGCAGGGCTTATTCGGCATTTTCTTCAAGCACCCATCATTTTCAGTAGGTTGTACACAATTTGATAGACAGAGAACATGCCACTTGCTGGGTTGTCATTAGCCTCTTACTTCTGATTTGCACCCTAGAAAAAAACTTAAAGTTGCTACATTATGGCTCGTTTCATATTTATAAAATCCTGGTTTAAATAGCTGCTTATAAGGTCTGTGTAGCAAAAAGTGATCTTGCAAGAGAGTAGTTCAGCTTTGTGAGGCTTTAACTGCACAATGCTGGCATGACAACAACAGAAATTCCTTCCCTCCACCACCGTTACACATACTGAAGACAAAAGCATAGCTTTCTATTGCGGTGTGGAGCACCATCTTTGTATGTGTACCACTAAAATACCCCAGTGTATTTGGGCAGCCTTGGGACTTGCCATTTTTAATCAGGAACGGGTGGCTTTGTTTTGTCCCTGTTCCATCAGGCATATCCCTCCATCCTTGGAGGGCTTTGCCGTAGATTAAGTGGTATTTTCATTTAGCTCTGGTGTTACAGAGTCTCTCCAACTATTCTTCCATCGATGGTTGGAAGTTGGAACAATCACAGAGGTTGCTATTTATGGTATGAAAGTATCTGAAATCACAATGTCTGTGAAAAAGAGGTCAGATGAAACTGCAGAAAGTTCACAATACACGAGGGATAACCAGATAATCCTGTTGAGAAGCTTGCCTTGTGGCATAAGCACTATGCACCGACAATCCTGTCACTGAATAGTGATATTACTGTATTGTAGTAGTGTTAACAATTGTAACCAATTCAAAGCCTTTGGGAGTGGAGATTTCAGCAGTAAAATGGTTAGAATATGATATGTGGTATAATAACCAGTAATAGATGGGAAAACTCATTTAGACATGACTGAATATACATGAAGGCATGCACGTTTAACTCCCACATGCACCACTGAATGGTCTGTAGAGCAGAAGTAACAGGTGAAAATATTCTTATATGTGTCAGCATCAATATGCTGTACACTTAGAGCTGGACACAGTGAACAGTATGTATTGACCTGCCTTTTATCTCCATTACTTTAAGTTAATTCAAAACTATTCAAAAGCTTGACCAACGCAAAATCATTGTCTTAACGACATTCACAGGATAATGAATTAGGATTTATTTATGTTACAAGAGAATTTGTATGGCCGAGGTTGGAGAAAAAGATATTTTTCAACTGTATTGCACCACAAAGTACAGTCTCCGGTAACCACAGAGAACAGAACAATGTGCAGTAATGACTGATGTCTCTTGTCTCCACAATGGTGTGACCATGACCACTCTCTGAGAAGATAGATTTGCCTCCACCCTGCAGATCGTTTTTAGATGGACAAGTCAAATATTTCAGATGTATCACACCGAGGCATCACGCTGGAGGTGAGAGGAGGTAAAAGGAGAACAAGAGACAAATACAACAGAGGGGAAAAAGAGAGAGCGAGGGAGAGGGGAGGGAGGAGGGAGGAAAAGTGCGTCCAGCTTGCCTGCCTGGCTGACAGTTGACTCTGTTGGATGTGACTTTCACAGTCTGCTGGCGGTTTGTGTGGAAGCCATCACATCTGTGACTGGCCGTTTGATTAATGAGCCTCTCAGCTTGTCTGTGCAGTTTGAGGAGGGGCCACGGCCTTATCCCAGGCATCACTGATTTATTCGCCTTTGGAGCAAACCTCCAAATATCACACACACTGAAATATAACAGGGAACATTCACACACATGCAGGCGGACACATGTACACCCTCCATGATATGCATACAGTATACAAGTTGGTGCAGTGCAGATGCATACGCACACAGACAGGCTTGGAAACAGAAGCACAAGCTCATCCCTCTCCTCTACCACCTGCTTACGGCTAATGAAAACCTCAATGTGTCAGTGCTGTCCAGGGGTAGCGAAGACAAAACACACCATGTATAACCAAGCAGACAAAAGATGTATTCTGTCTCCACCAACACAAACTCCCATCCCTAGCTGTCAGTCAGCGGAGGGGACACACACAAGGGGATCGACGAGAGAAGAAAGAAGCCCTTCCTCAATGACACATCACACTCTCCTGATTTTCAAAAGTGACAAGTCTTTTGAATTTCGGGCCTCACAAGACAGAGAGCCTGATGATGGCTTGAGAGCGTTTCTTCTTGTTTCTTTGGCAGCATCAGCCGTGAAATGTCACTCTGGCTAACCTTGAAGCTCTGTTCTCCTGTGTTGTTTAATGCTTCCAAGACTAGGGCAACCAACTGCTCAAAATGGTACAGTAACATCGCCCTTTAAATCAGATAAATGATTCCAGAAACATTTCCAGGTACATAAATGTGCATACGCGTGTGCATAACCTCACACAGGCATGCTCATGTACTCTCACACACACACACGCTCATGTTCTATCACACACACACATACACACACACACAAAACCCTACCAACCACAAGCACGCACTCCCACATTCCCCGAAGCGTAAAGTAAGACTATTAATCCAGACACACTGAGATCCAGCTTCTCCCCAGGTTGATCAGCGTCCGTGGAGGAAGACGAACATTCTGACATATTTGTTTTTATTTTATTCCCTGAGAAAAAGGCCCGCCATATGGCAGAGCCCAGGAACAGATGGCGATTGCCCACTTCCTGAAAGCACAAGCGTCTATCGCTGCAATTTAAGGAGCCGCTCAAGCAAGAGAATGCCACAGACTGGCATTTTTCCACAAACTGCTATTGTTATGGACCTGAGGGGTAACAGCAACAATGTAGAGGAAGTGCTTTAGTGTTCAGTAGTTACAGTGTCGCTTAAGCTACCAAATCTAGGGGTCAATGCTGCTAGTACTCTCTTACTGTCAATGTATGAAATTAAATTGTAAGAACGAGTGCTTACTCTCTGCATTAGCTGAAAAAAATATCTAACTTTAATTTATCTGCTGGCCAATCATTCACTGTTTACTGGCCAATGTATGAAGTCTGTTGTCCCATGATTTCCGGAAACGGTACGTGGAGCAATGGAGCAGCGTTGTAGATGTAAGCAAGAATGTCCTTGGGTGATATTAGGTCCTTATGATGGAGTGGAGGAGCCGCCCTGTGACACATCAAGCTTCATCTCTCATTCTCGGCTACCCCTTATCAACCAGGTCAGAGGACCTTTTCTGACATACAGAAACAAGGTAGGTGTCTCAAAGAGTCACCTTGGCAGATGACAGTTAAAATGTGACTTTCTATCCATGGCAATGCTCCATACTTTTCTCAGAGAATTGCTTCATTTTCCTTGGATTGGAAAAGATAAATGACAGAAAAGGCTACAGTTTATGAAGTCCTTGTAGCACAATGAGAGTTAAAATAAGAATAGAGGATGTTAAAGGGTAAGCCAGGACCAAACAGATGAGTTATCCATTGATCATTAGTCAAAGAAAAACTATTGTGTATCAGTTGAATCACTTGGCACTTTGACTCCATGCTTTACAACAAATGACAGCTTATATTTTGAAGTCAAAGAGTGAGGCAATGTGGACACTATTCAATCTGTAGTTCAAGTCAATTAACACAAAACCCTTGATGTCCAATTTGTTCAAGGTGAAACAGCAAGCACATATTTAACCTGAGTAAGTAATGTAATTGACTTTGGCATTTCATAAAAGAACCTTGCTGCTAATACCAATAAGGAACTGAGTGAATACGCATCACGATGGTTAATAGAAATCTGTCCTTTAGTGCTATTGAGGTCTGCCCGTGGACTTTGATTATTGAATACTGTATGAGGTGGTATTTCTGCAGGACGCCTCTTTCATAAGTCAACTGTACAAAAGTATTAATAACAGTGTATTGGCTGACATGATGTTGTGGTATGAATGATGGTGTTAAAGTAATTAAGATGTGGTTTTAAATAAAAGAAAAAACAGAAACAGAAAACCCAAATCAAAAATTATAATTAAAAGAAAGTATCTCTCTGTGGGTCATGACGGAAAGAACGAGATCCAGGGAACAAGCGCCCAAAATGGGTTTCCTCGGGAGGGTGGCTGGCGTCTCCCTTAGAGATAGGGTGAGAAGCACAGTTATCTGGAAGGAGCCTCAAAAGGAGCCAGTTGAGGTGGTTCGGGCATCTGGTAAGGATGCCTCCTGGGCGCCTCCCTTGGGAGGTTTTCCAGGCACATCCAACTGGGAGGAGGCCTTGAGGAAGACCCAGGACTAGGTGGAGGGATTATATCTCCAACCTGGCCTGGGAACACCTCGGGATCCCCCAGTCGGAGTTGGTTAATGTGGGTCGGGAAAGGGAAGTTTGTGTCCCCTGCTGGAGCTGCTGCCCCTGCGACTCATTACCCGACACCGGCTAAGCGGGCGAAGATGTATGGATAGATGGAGTATTTCTGTGGAAATGGAGAGCCTGAGTCTGGCTTTGAGACAACCAGCTATCCTTTCAGTCACTCAGTCAGTCAGTCCATAATTCATCCATAGATGAACTTTTGAAAACTGCCATTTATCAAAAAAGGCCAAGATTGAGTCAAACTCCTAGCCATTCAGTTAAAATACCTTGCAGTTTGTCATTTATCCACCTAAACTGCCTTTTTACATCCATTGAACCAACGAGTCAGTAACCAAAGCAGTCCACCAGTTAGTCAGCCAATTAACCAGCAAATAAGACAGTTAAAAAGTTAGCCCACCTACAAGTCATCTATCTTTCCATTCAAACTTCCAGCCTGCCAGGAAGCCAGGTCAGCCAGTCAACCCTGGGGGTCTTGGGGTAGTATTAATCAGTCTGGTTTCTGCTGAAAAGCTCAATCTGCAGATGATGGATGAGCCATCGTGCTGAGGGAGCTAAAGTGACAGGTGACAAAGAAGGACACACACACTTGTATAAATCCTTCCTGTCTGGCTACACCATCAAGGTGCAAGCAGGGTGAAAGTGTGTGTGTTTGTGTGTGTGTGTGTGTGTGTGTGTGTGTGTATACACAGGCAAGTGTCTCAGCATGTGTCCTGCCCTGCTAATGAAGTCATCTGAACAGTGATTTAACAGCCCTGGTGTAAAAGCCTACCGCCCTTAACTCACAGCCTTGCTCCATTAGAATGTGATATAAACCCTGGGCACAATAACTGTCCTGCCACTGTAACAATATATAGGAGGCCAATGGGCCACACTGCTAACTTACACAGTCAAGGGAGTGAAAAAATTAATTGGCTGTGTACAGAAAAAGGGAAGTCATTCAAGGAGACTAAAACTCACAAGACAGAAAATACAGACCACAAGGTCACAGTGATAGGTGTTTCCATACACTATGAGACCGTGTTATTACTATTTACATTGTCAAGAGTGTAAGATTGTATCCTCTGGTTTATCTAACAACTGGAGGGAGTAAAAGAGTAATTGTTGCAAAGCCTCTGTGAAAACAGCCGAGGGCACTTCGCTCTGCAGTTATGCAGAAAGCATTATCCTTATCTGCACTAACAAACGGATCAGTGGATCCAACATCAGTGCGCTTATCCCGTGAATGGTCTTCTACGGCTTGAGAGATATTTTTGAGTCCAAGATGGATCTGAGGAAAACTTTGACAGCTTACATGTCGCCAGCCGTGAAACTAACTTCCAGCTCTGTGCAAGTGTCTCAGGCAGAACCAAAGCCATTCTCCAAATCCTCCATGAAATCTGCTCTTCTGGCCCAACAAAGAAAGGCTAATGAGGCAAATGGCAGAATCTCAAACACTTTGATACTGTGAGATTAGGGTGAATTATATAACCTTTACCCCCTCCCACTCCCATCCATCCTCATAGTTTGTGGTGCCTTGTCAGTGTTGACAGCTCTCTCTCTCTCTTTGTCACTCACAATTTCAAATTGCGTTCAATCTCTTCTTTTTCCTCTCTCTCTTCCTATCTGGCTTCATATCAACTTCATTCAGTTTCTATTCATGTATGTCCCAACACTAATTTGGCTCAGTCAAGCAATGACAGTATCTGTTTTAACATGCAACAAAGCAGCATATAAGAGGAGGAATAATGGAGTGTATGTGTGTGTGTGTGTGTGTGTGTGTGTGTGTGTGTGTGTGGGAAGAGGGGGTAGAAGCATGAAGGCATGAAGCGCGTCACAGCTCAGAGCTGCGTACTTCACCCTTATTAGACCTGTGTCCTTGGCAGATGTAGAGCTTGCCCTTTGTTAGAAAGGTGTGTGTGTGTTACAATGGCGGTGATTTAGAATGGATTGGGCGTAGGCGTGAAGACAGGGTGCAGTAGCCCCATGGCTCCCTGATAGCTGGCAGCGTGACAGCTGCGAATGGAGAACAGGGAACAGCCTGAAGTATTGCCATCTAATATGTGTCACATACCTGCATAAATATTTATGCCCATTGCAGAGCAGAACAGGAGAGGAGGGGGGAAGTGGAGGATGGGATGGGAGTGGTGGACTTGAGCGAAAAAACTCTTCAATTGGGTAACACTAAGATAGCTGCTCGTTTTCCCTATCAAACTACTTTTCTGGTTATTTCAAGCCTTAAAAGTACCCGAACAGCAGGCATACCTCAATTACCAAAATCTGCAAACATTTTGTCAATGCAGACAGTCTGCCACACATCCTTTTCCAAACAGTTCTTCCCATAGCTCAGCCTCCATTGTGGAAGCCACAGGAGCCCTTGGACCTTTGAACAAAGCGGAAGTTTGAACCTCTGATGAAGAGCAGCTAGGCTATACGATCCCCAATGACTGGAGCTTATGCCGAAGTTAAGTCAAAAAGGGAAGGGAAACTGGCCTCAAGTGTCTCAAGTGAACAGCTCATTTTGTACAGGTAAAGGCACGACTACAGCACAAGCCTCTGTGGAGTGGGGGCTTTTATTACATGGAAAGACTGCTCAAAAACAAAAACACCTGTGAGGATCATAATAACACAACAGGAAAATCATACTCACACTTGCGTTTGCATGCATGCACACACCGCTGCAAACAGAACATGTGTAACTGTAACAAGTGAAAGAAGTGTTTTACCTATTGGCCAGCAGAGTTTTGAAGGTGACCTGACTCATGCCCTGATAGGCTGACAGCAGCCTCGGCCAGTCCCATGCCCAGTCCACCACTGCACTCTGTTGATGTATGAGGATAACGTATTGTTAGTTATTAATCAGGGTTAATACCATCAGTGCATTACTGCTCCAGCTGGGACCCACTAACAAAGGAGAAGGGGGGTCCCCAGCGCAGGCAACAGACACCGGGCGATCAATCATGTCCGCACAAGAAGGTTTTTATTCCAATAAGACAGCAATTAATTTATAAATCCATTTGGGGGGATGTAGCCATCATTTATAGAAAGATAAATCAATTTTGGGAGGGAGTCGTTACTCTTGCGACTGCTCTGCTTTTTTTCTTACCATCTTCAATGGCACCCCGCCAAAGCCCCCCTTCTCTCTCCTTCTATCTCTCTCCATCCCGCTCTCTATTTTTCGTAAATGTACACACACAAACACACTTGGCACTAGCACCATATTGGGAAAGCAAATAAAAATCAGATTGCTTTGATTGCCAAAATGTCACTCTTAACTCCAGGCTGAGTTTTATTGACAAAAGAAGGAGAACTCCACTTGTTCTCTCCATCCATCCATCCCCCCCTCTGCTCCTTTCTCATAGGTGATTGATGGATGTAACTCCCCCCCCCCTCTCCATTTTATTTGACAAACAACACAGGCACCTGAAGCGGAGAAGGCATTTTAATCATTCTCTTAATAGGGTGTTTCTATGCAAAGCTATGCAGCCTCCTGTGATAAGCCGAAAACAGGCAAAGTCTTAGGATTAAAAGTGTCTGTTCTTAAAAAAAAAAACAATAGCAGCAACACAGATACATTGTAAGGGATGTGATGTGTGTATAAATATATCTAATCCATTTTAAAAAGTAAAAGGAAACACAAAAGTCTGTCTTGAGGAAATACTAGCTTTTGGTGATTGTTTTGTGTGATATCAGCGCTGGTTCCCTTGATAGTCGGGGAGAAATAAGTGACGGGGAAGCTGACAACGCTCAAGTTGAGCAAAAACTACCTGTAGCCAACGTATCCCTTCATGTAGAAGAAAATCTAACAATTAACTGAACATCACGGTAATACTCCTGGGGATAAGTTTGGGGCTAAAAGGGTATACGGTTCAAAGCCCCAAAGAAGAGCACTTTAAGACTCTCTAAGTGCACTCTCCTTCAACATTGCTCATTGTTTTATAAGAAAAAACTTCTCTCATCTTTTCACCTTTTCAGTGTTCTTTTCTTCTTGCTCGGAAAACGCAGCGACCTATAGAGAATAGGCAAGCCGAGCCCCACAAAGACCTGACAACTTCAGAGATTGCCACAGTATCGAGTTCACTAGAGACTCAAACAGCGCCTAACCTTCAACGTTAAGCTTCTGGCCTTGGGAGGAAGTTAAAACGCCCTGCAGATCACAAGTACACTGACACGGTACAAAGTCTAGACGTGAGGAAGCTCCAATAATCACTTAATTATCAAAACTATTTCATAGAGCTAAATTAAAAAGGTTTGCTATCACAATAAACTGTGATTATAACACTGGAAATGCTTCTTGACAAACCTGGTCCAGCTTCTTCCTGCCAATGTGGTCAAATTGGTGGAGAGGGTTGAAACCGGCAGTGTCCGCATGGGTAGCAGAACCAAGGTCAAAGTTCACCAATTGAGGAGGAGTATTGGGCGAGTTTGTGCTTGCACTTAGTTTGAACATCAATAGTTCCTGTATCCAAGACAAGGGGAAATAGAGGGTAAAAACACAAGACAGACAGTAAGCACAAAGGTTGAAGGATACCTAAAATGAGAAAGGCTGACAAACTAAGACCAAAGAGAGAGGACAAAAAGGTATTTTCACAAAAAACTAAACTTCCTCAAACTGAAAGAGAAACACTGCATGATATTTGGAGAAAAAAAAACTATTTTTATATTATACTGTAATATATATTTCATTTTTCACTTGTGATAATGATAAATTTCAATGACACCCGGTTTGACTGACACAACAAAAGCACAAAAAAATCACGTCTAGACAAGCATAGTAATGAGCAGAATGATCTCCATCCACATATTTCCTAATTAATCAGCCTTACAAAAGTATAATTAATAAGAGTTGATACAAAAACAGAGCAATGAGAACACAGAACATCCGGTGATTAGACGTGTGTAGATGTGGAGACAGAGAAGGATTACAGGACACCAGTACACTTTCTACTTTTGTTTGTGTAACTTTTGCTGTGGTTGCTTAGTACAGATGTCTTGCAAGATCTACAATATAAAGAAATTACGTTTACGTGTGCGTGTGCGCGAGTGAGCGAACGAGCGAGAGAGCAAGCGAGCGTGCTTGTGTGCGTGTGTGTGTGTATCGTGGTGTGAATTCAATATATTCCCATCCGTCAGCTTGACATGGCCTCTGATCCACCTATCCCATCGACTCGCCGCCAGCCATGTCTGTCCCTGACCTTGGTGTTCTCGCCTCAACCTTGGGTGCGAAGAAATGCTCTAGCTGGCGGAGGGTAAGGCAGAGCCTACTTGGGAATCCCATTCACATTCTATTAAATTGCTACGCAGAGATATAGCTCTTCACGGATTCCATCAACAACAACATCATGTATATGGTGCTTATGTTTGTGTTATTCCACGCTGCGTCCTAATAGAGCCTATAGGAGGACCATGTCTGTGCGGATCACATGAGCACCAAACAAGTGTAGCGTCTAATCTGTTACCACACCTACACCTTTATAAGCTATGCTATGGTGATCATTAAAAGCTCCTCCACAATTAGTGTCATTGATCAAGCATTCAAGAATTTTGTACACTGTGTTATTTTTTTCTTTTGGAATGCATTTAGTAATCCTTTAAAGATAATTTATCTGTATGCTACTTAAAGGATGTCTAGAGATAATCTGTATGTTTCTTATCAACACATTTCACCAGGAATAAAAAGGCCAAAACCAACAATTAATCCCACTAACAAGAATTATCTGCGTAGCCAAAGCCGGATATAGTTTATCCCTAGACATATCAGGCATTGTAGTTTATATTGTAGTTCCTCCCACATTCACATCCTGCTGCCATAAACACTAGCTGAAAATGGTCCACAACAAAGACGTAATTGACCCGTTTAAGTAATATTTGCTGTGTCAAGCTGTTTAAAAAAAGTATTCATCCTTTCCTAAAAATTTAAGTAAACATTCATCACCCTTTTCAAAAAATGTATATCCTCAGGCGGAACCGGAGAGGGTGGGGAAGTCAGAAAGTTCTGAGAAATGGAATAATGCACTGTTGGTTTCGGTCTTAAATGGAATTTTGTTGACAGTAACAAAAATGCAGAATACTGTTAGCCTCGTCCAGTACTTAACAATCTTTCCCATTAAAAGAGCCATTGTAGTAAGAATATACAGTAGTGCATTGGATCATGTGATGCAGTGTACAGTGTAGCATATGTTGATGCCTTTGTAAAATTCATTAGCAGGAGGGCTGTTTATGGGAAATAAATGTAGTGTACTGTAGGTGGAGGATGTGTCAATGTGATTTTCACTAAAGAAGATATGCCAACAGGTCTACCTGCCAAGGTGTTATGGAACCAGCCAAACCAACTTGACTTTCTGTACAACACTTTCTATGTACTTTTGACTTACTTTCCAGGAGTCACTTTAAAGCACATATTTTTACCAACCGTGTACTTAAGGGAACAAATCACTAACCTCTCTATTTACTTAGAGAACTTCTACTTTTCATTCTGTTAAACTTTCTTGTCTTAAGTGAGTTTAGCTCAAATAACTTCTACTTGAGAAAGAAAAGAAGACAAAAGGAACCACTGCTCTTTCTCACTCAGAGAGTTCTATACTGAATGTGCTAACGACATGTGGCTCCCTCTCCTCTACATGTGGTAAGCGTATAACACAGGAAATCACTGTAGGTTTGCACCCTCGAGGTCACCTGAACAACAGAAGATCAGAACAAGCAGATTTCACACACACCTCCGTCTCCCACTCCTGAACAGCCTGCGGCCTCAGGCCAGCAGCCACCTAATTGCTGGGGAGAGGGAGTGCTTCCCTACCTCATTGCCTTGGATGATGTGATAGATCTGCCTCAGGTAGTCACTGCCACCTGCTTTGTGGCAGACCTCCAGCAGCATCAGGCCTATTTTCTGCTCAGTCAGTTCAGCCACAGCGACTCCGCTTTCCTTTCCTTGCTCAAATATACTGAGAGAGAAGCAGAGATAGGAAAAGGAGGAGATGGAAGAGTGAACACAAAGACAGAATAACACAGAGTGGGGAAAAGTGAAAGGAGAGGAAACAGAAAGAGGAAGAGTGTCAGCTTGTATCTCTATATCACCTCCGGCTGAGGAAGTATTTTCTCCTTCAGCAAAGAATTTGGGGTAAAATTGGTATTTAGTATTCACGAGAAGATTACCTGAAACAGGACTCCTGAGTTTAATTGTGGACTTTTTTAGTTTTTAGAGAAATCATTTACTCCAGAGGGCAAGGGAACATAAAATGCAATACTTGGCGATGAAATCAATATCTCTTTGCTCCACTAAACTGAATACCAGTCCGGTCAAGGCTAACATGAGAAATGCTGACAAATTATTATTGAGGGTTAGATAACAAAATAATTCTCACTTTTGTCATTACCATTCATGAGATACATAGGGGAATTTTTACCGAATGATGCCAGTGCACTTAAAGTGATTGGTGTGTGTGTGTTCCTAGGCATGTATGTGTGTGTGTGTAATTGTGTGTCAAGGTCCTCATGCATGTACAGTCCCCAGCACCTGGCAGACGCCTGCATCATTTTCCTGCCCTTCCTGTATGGATGGATATCCCACTACCGTCCATCAAAACTTCTCCTTCACATACACTTCCTGTCATTGTTCTCTCGCTCTCACTCTCCCTCTCTCTTCCTCTCTCTTTTCCCCTTTGTAATTATAAGGTAGCAGAAACGGTGTCGCCTGTCAACCAGCCATTGGCTGCTTGACATTGAGAGTGGCAAAGGAAGAGGAGTTCCCTCTCGTCCATGTACATCCCTTCATTCCTTTGCCTGGCGGCCCGGCGATGGTGTTGTCGGCGATGGTGGCTGTGCATCCGTGTCAGCACCTGCACTGTATCCTTTCCTGTCCATCACTGTGCAGGTGAAGCAGATGATTGGATTCAGTCAGCGGGGTGATTAATGAGGGCCCCTCCGGATTTGGGACAGCCTATCAATCATGTCATTAGGGCCAATGTGCCCTGAAAGAGGCAGACCTCCGCCAAGGAATAACTGCATTCATCTTCATCTGTGTATGCATCCCGTCAGCCCAGCCAGGGTCACCATGATGGAGAACAATAATCTTCTCCTCTACAAATTACTTTGCAAAGACAAGGTGGGTGGTGTGGGGAGGGGTGGTAGCAGTTGGGAAAGGAAGGAGGGAAAGTGGGATAAGGGAACAGAGGTGGGAGGGCTCGCAAGGGGCAAATGTTTTTTGTCAAAGGTTTTACTTTGTATGTGTGTATGTGTGTGTGTGTGTGTGTGTGTGTGTGTGTGTGTGTGTGTGTGTGTGTGTGTGTGTGTGTGTGTGTGTGTGTGTGTGTGTGTGTGTGTGTGTGTGTGTGCGTGTGCATGTGTGCGTGTGTGGGTGCATGCGATGCCAGTTGTTTTTGGAGTTATTACACCACTCTCTCTCTTTCTTTCTGACACTGTATTCTGATTGTTTACAAGCCAGGCGTCACTTACCTGTGAAGGTTAGTTTAATGAATAGTAATGATCCCACTGAATGCCTCCGACAGGTGATACATAATCACTCTTCTTTCACTTTTCCACTCATCCCCCTCCCCATCGCTCCACCGCCATCTCTTTTTCTTTTTTTCCCCTATCTCGTCCCCGGTTCCTGTCACTGAAACAGACAGCATTTCCTAGAACTGGCCATAATCTTCTTAGTGTTTTTTTTTATTATATTTATTTTTTATTTAATTCTTCTTCTTTTTTAATTGTACATGTTATGTTACGGCGCTGAATCACTTTTTATGAGGATGGATGCATCCAGAGTTTGTTATGATGAAGTGAGCAAGAAGAGGCGCTGTTTCTGGGAACGAGCTACGAAACGGCGAGCCAAAGGTCACAGATCGGAACCAAAGCGAAAGCTGTTTTCCCATCACTCCAGACTGCAGTCCACAGGCTGAGACACCATGTCCATCATTTACCACAACAAACACATCTGTGATTCATTGATCTTACTCATGAAGCTTTTCAATGAAAAATGATCGCAATGATACGATACATCAGAATTTGAATGCTCAATTTAAAAAAAAAAAAGCAAGTCTAAGCTGCATTCTTTTTCATTGTTTTATTCAACATCTATATTCAATGTCAAGTAGCTGAATACACCATCAGTCAGACTGAACCGCCTCCTTTATAAGACTATCAGCCCTCATCTTCCATCTTACTATTGATAAATCACTGAAATTATGTACTCGGAAATTAATTTCATAAAAAGCTGTTTTTACGATCAGAATGATTTGAATAAAATTAATCCTCATTTTTTTGTTAAAGGTGCACACAAATAATCAATACTAATTGAGACTAATGATGGCTAACACATATATATAGCCTTTTTTCTGACCGCATGAAAACTGTAATATAGTAAACTACACCAATACCATCCTGACCTTAACCTCTCGCTAAATCCCTGCAGTTGATCTCTCACCTGTCTGAGCAGAGCTTGCGTGCCTTCTGTAGCTGCATGTTTGTCCACTTGGGTCTTTTTTCTTCCAGAGCCTGTAGCACTTTGTGCACTGTGGGTTTTGGAACGCCCTGTCGGACAAACAGCACACCATAAAAGTAAAGGAGTAAAAGTCAGACGATTTGTTGACATACATTAAATCCACCATCAATATGATGAAATGATGGTATCAGGGGTTTTAAACGTAAAGTAAAGTACATAGTTTCAGCCACAACAGACAGGTAAAATGCGCTACCTTACTATACATTGTAAACAAACTTCCTACTGTTATTATTGATCACATTGTAATTATTGTTATTACATTACCCTTAGCCCCTACCTTCTGTTGAATGCCCATGATGGCCTGCAGGCACTCAGCCAGCAGGGAAAGGGGTTCCTTTGCCCCACGGTCCAGGGCCAGACCACTGATCTGTTCCAGTGTGTCTGGGTCCTCCAGGCCCTGGATCAGACAGCCTAACAGGGCCCAGAGTAACAGGCCCATTATGCGCAGCTGCCGGGCATGCTGGGAGAGGTGCTTCTCTGCCACTTGGAAGAGGAAGCGGATGGGGAGAGGCACGGATGCTACGGCCAAAGGCAGGTTGGTGAAAATGAAGGACAAGGCTTGAATAGTTGGCAATAATATGGCAGCTGCAAAGAGAAATAATATGTTTTGTTATAGAAAACAACCACTAACATTTCTTATAGCTCACATGAAAATGTGGCAGCCAGTCTGTGCGTACTCTTAGTCTCCTTTGCCCGTGCTTCCAGAGGTGTGTAGTTCCATTCCTTGGGTATTTTAGCCAGGACACTCTCTGGTAGATTCTGCTTGAACAAGGCTCCACTGGGCTCCTCTGTGGCCTGCCAACCCATCGCCATGGAGACCAGGTGTATCAGGAGGCTGTTCGTAGCCTTGGTGACTATCGCCCGGACACAGCTGATCACTGCAGGTACAGCCCTTGTTGTGTCTGACAAAAATGGTAAATGACAGCATAAGGTAAAGATGGGTGGCTGAAAGAATATCCAATTGAAGACTGAATTAGGACTGAGTTTAAAAAAATAAAAGCATTAAGCTGAGCTTTACATGAATAAGCACAAATTGTATGTCACCAATGTGGTGCTGTAAGAAGTAAAACCCAGATGACAGGATACAAAACGCCAGAATTAAATTGACTCACTTACAACTTTGGCATGGCAAATCTCTGCCTTACCAAGTAAACTAACTTCTGTGTGATGCAGTAGAGTTTTTGTCTTTTCTACTATTATCTACTACATTGCATTTTAGACATTTGACGGCTTGACTGGTTGATTTACAGAATGATTAGAAATCAACTGGTAAAGAAAATGATCTCCAGTTGAATGTAATAAGCCGACATGATGCTGGCTGTATGGAAAACTCTGTTTTTAATTATTTTAAAAGTAGACCTGCAGAACAAAGAAATCTCTCAGTGCACAATAAAAAAAATTAACTGCATGTAGGAATATGTAATACTATTCTATTAAAATACAGTTTTATCACTATACTAGGCTTTAAATCAGAAAAGGTTTGGACTTGTCAACTTGTCAAAGATCCGCAGACATACCATATTATTGACATAAAAATAAAAGGTAGATAACATTTTATGAATGCTACCAAATTAGAGTGGGTTACATGCAATAGTCCACCTAATCACAGCACTCAGTCTGTATTACAAATGACTCCACTTTTCAAACAATGGGAAAATACAGAGACATGAACAGCTTGCACATCAGCTTAGTGCGAAGGCATTCTGTTGAAATATCTACACTAAAAGCAAGTAATGTCAAGTAAAATTCAGATGTTCTTGATCAAACCCAGGTGGCCTGACCGTGGAAATCTTACCACCTTCTCCAGGTGTACTATGTCTTCTGTCGCTCTGCCCTTTCATATCCCGCTCATATTGATAGCAGAGCAGCTACAGCATGAAGTTGTATGGCACCCATAAACTTCCTACAGCGTTGGCTGTAAAACCAAAGGCTACAACAGAGAGATATAGTGCTGTGACGGCACTGGAAGTGCACTGATATCTCCAGGGACGCCTAACAAATGTGTGACCTCAGACCCATAGAAAAAGAGGAGAGTGGAACAGAAAATGATATAGCTTTTGGAAGGAGAAGCACTTTGTGGCAGGTGAGACCTAGACCTATTTTTCAAAGTCACTTGCTTCTCAGACTTAATACTGCCTGCTACTGTATTGACTCCTGTATTGATTCGAAACAACCTGCTACAGTGTGATGAAACATCAGTGCAAGTGGAGAAATAGTGAAACTCTCAACATAATCTATGAAAGTTAACTCAGTGAACAGATTAAATAGAAATGGGGGCACTGGGGGTATCCTGTAACCAAAGTTATAATACAAAGATTTGGCACAGTCCAATAATTAAACTAATTACCCTGTGAGGATAAATGATGATTGGGTGACTTTGAGAATTTCTGTCTGGCTCACTCTCACTCTCTTTTTGTTCTTTCCCTCTGTTGACCCCTCCCTTGCTCTGTCTCCCTCCAAATACTCTTCTCCAATCACCCTAATTTATGCTACAATAATTACCACTCACCCAGGATATCAAAACCACCACCAAAAAGGGCTCCATACTCCACAGGAGTTCTGATTAAGCTCTGTATCAAAGCTTGTACCAAAGAGAGGCGGAAAGAAAGGAAGAGTTGGGGAGTAATTGCCGTCACTGTAACAGCGTATTAAAGTCATGCCTTAGCTCACGTGAAATGTCAACACTAGGCTGGCCCTTAAGATAAAAGATAAGATTTTTTTTTTGGTCATATTTACTCTTGTATTTAGAAACTTACAGTATCTAATACATTTTGAGAAAATATGGTTAAATCTCTCAATCAGTCACGTACATTCATTGTCTAACCATGAATCTATCTTAATATCTTGCGCGGTGATATATTTTATAGGGCTGGGACTCATCAGATGCCTCCCGATATGATATAATTACGATACTTATAACACAAAACAATACTATTGCGATTTTAAACATGTTGCAATATTCTGTGATATATTGTAATTTATAACCTTTTTTCCAACTTCTAATTTTTCCCAATTTTAAATGATGTCCCCAAAAGTAAACTTTGTCAACATCTGTTTTATCTAAAAGAAAACATTTCTCTGTTTGTTCATATCCCTTCAATTTTATTGCTGCAAAATGGGATTGTCAGACAAACTGACCAACTCATGTATAATAAAAGATCGATACTTGGCGCCTGTGTATTGATACAGTATTACCACAGAAAATATTGTGATACTATGCTGTATCGATTTTTCCCACACCCTAATATTTAACAATCTTTTTTTTCATTTTTAACAAGAAATGAGAATGACACAGACTGCTATTTCATCATCCCTTCATTTTGTAATGAAGAACAGATAAACAGTACAGTATCCTGCCCTATAAACCAAATAGCCTTAGGCTAATGCACTATGAAACTACAAGAAACTACATTATTAAAGTTGCTCTCCTGCATCAAAAACTTTTTTTGTCCAAACTTATAATAATAAACTATATTATTTTATAGCATTTAAGTGTTTAATTTCTAATAACATGAAACCAGCAGTGGATTTTAAAACACACAATGTAGTCTAGCACTGTACTATGACATACAATAGCAATACAGTTTCTAGAGTTAGGGTTAGTCTGTAACCTTTAGTAGTGATTTCTGAACTACAACATTATGTAGCAGCTGGTTTCTACTATACCTGCCAGTGTGTAGAGATGTTCCCATATGTGTGACCTTTCCAGGTACGGTTGAAGGCACTGAGTCAAGGCCTCGGGAACGTTACTCAGGCAACTGAAGAGGTTGAACAATGCGACTATGAAGTCATCTCCTGCCTTGGAGCTCTCGCTAGACATTTCTAAGGAGCTCTCTTGGCAAAAATCTGAGAAAAACAGAGTCAGACTGAGTCAGTGAGACAGTTCTATGCACAAAACAAATAAATGTGTGGGCAATCAAAATGTCAATGAATTTACGAAACCTTGATATTCATGAACACTTGAAACACACACACACACACACACACACACACACACACACGCACACATACAAAGAACAGGATCCACAAAGAGGTGAAGACTCTTACTCGTATGCACACATACTCAGTTCGGGTGTGTAGGTGAGTGTAAATCCGACTGTTTTTGGAATTACGATTCAGAAAATATCAACCTTATGGAGCTAGGAAGTGAAAGATAGAAAACCCTATCCTACGAAACAGCATCTTGATTTCTTGGCACAAAAACACATTGGAAAATGTCAAGGCTGCCCAACCTGACACATGTTAACAGAAAGGGTGAACAAAAGGCATTGTGAAATAGAAGCGGAAGAAAAACCCACATCTGTGTTAGATGGAGAGAAAAAAACAGACCAGAAAAAACAGAGAAAGGAACAGATTTCAAAGCCCCCACAGCACATGGAGACAGGAAGTGAAAAGGAAGAGGTTTTGACAGGGTGTCCTTGCGGGGTTTGCTGTCTGAGCACAGGGCTGCGGATGGAGGTACGTATGTGCGTGAGTAACCCATATGGATGTCTATATATGTGTTTTGTGCAATTACAAGTGTGTGAGTGTGCGTGTGTTAAGTTGACAGGGGTTGCTGAGGAAAGGCCCATTGCTCCAGAGGTGGCAGACATCCAGCGGCCTGTCATTCTGCTGTGTGGGAGATGACAGCTATTTGAATAGGAGAGTGTGTGCAATGCAGCAGTCAATGAGGGGGCACAGTGATGGCGGGCAGCACGGCTTCCTTCTGACTAATGCTGGACTATTTTAAAATGACAGGGCTAAATTAGCTGCTGCATTATAGGGACACTAATATCAGCCACCTTAATAACAGGCAAATAGGAAGCACTGCCACCACTCAAAGGCTAGATGAGACCTGATATTCTCTATCTCCCTGTCTCTAAGTGTCCCTATGTAGCTTTCTTTTTCTTTCACAATAACACATCTAAAACCTACACTCAAAAGTGCTCAGCGAACCTGACCTACAATCCGTCCATTAGGAGGCATAATGTGGGTTACGCGTGCATCTTGTTCTCTCCCTGTCTGGTAATTGGTCCTTATGGAGAAAGTGTTCTGAATATCACTGCGGCGGCTGTAATGGTCCAAGGAAACAGGGGTGACTAACATTCATTTCCACTTGGGGTGCTGAAGAGCATGGCAGGTTAACTAGGTGCCTTTTAAATAATGGCGCAGTAGATGACTTCAGAAAAACTAATGACAGTGAGCTGGCACATCTCTATGGAGTTTCCACTACTGCTGCAGCACGCACTAAATCCAACGGGTTTATGTTTCTATGTCCATTTCTCTGTTGCTTTTTCTATTTTGCTCTCACTCTCTTCCCTCCCTCTCTATTTCTAAGCTTATCCAACCTTGATACATAGCCAATACATTCACCTGTTTATCTTCCGGACAACCAGTCACAAGGGCCCTCTCTGCAAACCTCTGTAATTGGAAGCAGACACGCTGGTGATAATAAAAAGGCTTGTGTGTTTGTGTGTGTGTGTGTGTGTGCCAGTAGTGTAGCTTCTAAATTTAGAGGGAGTTGCGCAAAGGCAAAAACTGTTGTTGTAAGTGTGGAGGAGGTGCTACCCCTCTCTGCTAATAGTTACATTTTCAAATTGTCAGACAGTGAGTAGGCCATTTAGTTTGATAGCAGTCTAGTAAGTTAGGTAGCTTTGATGAGGCAGATATACTGTATTTTAAAATGTGTCACAGAGCTGTTGAAAAATTGATGAAACAAAGTTAGTTATATTAGAAAGAAAAATGCACTGCAACTGTCCTAAAATACCAACAACAGCTGACTGTGGCACATTGACTTGAACTGAATTAGAACTATTGATAGAACCAATTGAGGTAGTTTTCTGACTCACTGTAATATTGTCTATGAGTAAGTGACACTTCAATTATTGTCAATAGTGCACCAGGAAACACCCCAGTATATGCATGTATTGGTAACTGCAATGGCTTATGGGAGTGTAGGCGTTCAGTCAAGCTGTCTGCTTCCTGGTTAATTAGCCCGTCACCGTGATAACACGCGAGAGTCAGCGCTTCCAGCGTTGATTTACGGCAACGTGCGGGGAGTAGCATTGCAGAGCCTCTGAGCCAGACTCAGACCGAGCAAGAGAACGAGACAGTGAGAGTTGTTATTAATGAGGTTGCTATAATGTGAATTAATGTGCGAGTGCACAACAGTCTTTAAAGGTTAGACTGTTGCCGGTGTGGAGGGGGGAAGAAGGAAGGGAAAATCTTTAAAGGTCAGCGTGTGTGCTCCGCCTGGCCTTGTTGAGTGTTTATTACTGCTCTCTATTGATTTAGTGATGATGGTGACCAAGGTGAAAATGATGATGATGGCAAAGATGCTGATGATAACTTCATAAAATGGATAGAGCTCATCAAAAGTCTGTATAACTCGCTTAGGATCTTAGAGCACCATAATTAAGACAGTGGTAAACACCATCCCACACATGAGCCCCTGCAGGAACGACTCTGTAGGTCCAGTATAATAAAAATAGAAATATTAAAGAATAAATGAAAGTCAGTGGCTACAGGATTGCCAGCTAAGCATGTACATCACACACACACACACACACACACACACACACACACACTCACACACACACACACACACACACACACACACACAGTGCCCTTTAACCATTAAAACATACCAATCTTTATACACAAACAATTGACTTACAAGAGTTTTCCAGGAGTATTCTGGGCAGGTGACAATCTCTGTACAGCAGCATTCGCAGTAGCAACCTGGGATTGCATCCTGGGTCAGAGGTCAGTAGCCTCAGCTGACATGCAGAGGCCGCCTGGCCCATAAGGCCATCTCTGAGAGCGGGAAGAAGGAAAACAAAGTTGACAGTTTTGCAGTGTCAGGTGAGTTTACAGATAGCAGTCCATTTAGCAAGAGACAACAAAGGAAAGAAAAAGCTGAAAGTCAGGGACTGAAAGCGTAGTCGTCTTGGATGACATTATGGGAGGAAATAGTGTTTGTGCTACAATGGTAACTTCCTTCAGTGTCACTCACTCCTGATATGAGCTTAGTCTGCAAATGCCTTCACTCTCGCTTACTTATAGTGTGCACCGGGAAGGAATTAGCTCTAATCTTGGCCAGCTAAAACCAAATTAACATTTGGGAGACAGCCAAATACATGAATATACAGCAGTACCCCCCTCCTACATCTTTTGTATAACCAAGAGGCTGCAGCCAGCTGTGGGTAATGAGCCGTATCCTTGGTGTGTGTGCGTGCAAGTGTGTGTGCATGAGCACCCTTCAGAGCCTGTGCTTGTGGTTATGTACGTGTGCAAGTGTGAGGGCACGCTGACATGTGTGTGCTTGCATAATACTTTATACATCTCAATACAAATCTAATGGAAGCAATGGACAGAGTTTGTCTGAAGAGCAGGGAGGTGGGAGCGAATGAGGGGGTGTCTGCCCAGAAATTAACCATTCCATTTAAGCCAGAAAGCTACAGCAGGGTGCACCCTGCTGCTTGACTGAGGAAAACTATGCCTCAATCTGACAGTGAAATTTATGATGTTGCTTGGACCGCAAATCCAGAAGAAATCCTCTTTTAACTGCTCTGATAAATCTACCAGGCTACAGTGCGGGGTCAGCTTACAGAACCAAGACATACACACACACACACATACACACACACACACACACACACACACACACACACACACACACACACATACACACACACACACACACACACACACACCACACATGCAAAGGCAAGAAGAGAAATGCAGGACATGAATGTGTGCAAATACAGAAACACACATAAGAACAGAAAACATAACTTCAGATGCTTTCCTTCTTTTTTCTCCTGTAATGGTGGATGATTTATGTATGTGCTTTGTGATTTTATTATTGTTTTATTTAATAACCATAACAATGTTTTTTATTTTAATGGGCTGGAGAGAGATCTGGCCACAGAGACCAGGTCCTGGTTAAGGACCTGTGGATCTGGCCCGGGGCCACTGGCAGGCCCCCTGGCACCCTCACATGCAGGCAAGAGGTGGGAGCAAAGAAATAAAAAAGGTCATAAAAATAAACTAATTTCAGCTCTCCAATACTTAGGAGCGGGACAACGGGGGTTAGTTTGATTTGTGCTCCATCAGCACGCAATGACATCACCTCTGGCAGTGAGGGAGATGAGAGGGGAGGAGGGTGGAGTCAAGAGTGAGGGGGGGGAGAGTGATTGACTGCACCTTGGAGGTCATAACAGTAACTGGACACACATGTACACGTGTATGCATGCATGTACACATTCACGCACAGATCGCAGTGTACTCTGTTGACGCCTGATGTGTAAAGCCCTCAGCAACCATCAACATAAACAAAATCAGTGTCAGCGACTACGGTAGATTATTTATTATTTTCTCCTGTGTTATATCACCACAGCAACTCTAGCTTAAAGCCCTGAGCAGCGGGTAAGTCGGGTTTTATATCTGCACATACAGTATGCGGCTGTGACTCTCACACACACACACACACACACACACACACACACACACACACACACATAATACAGTGGGTGGAGGTGAGTGTTATGGCAAATCATACCAGAATGTGCATGTGTGTAAGTGTACATGCTATTGTGTATTTCCTGTACGACGGGTGATGGATGGTATGCTAAGTGTATTTTACATATACATACGCATACACATATACATACATACCGTACGGCCTGCTCTGTGAAGAGGTCAGGGTTGATAGCATTTAGCCAGTGGACAACAGGGCTGTCAGGCTGATGTGGCGTGGACTCTTTTGCAGGACTTATTATAAAATTCCTGGAGGAATCAAGATCACACATCACAATTGTTCTATACATCTTCAACTTAGAACATTTTACGTTTGTTAAACTTCTTCAGGTTTTTAAATTTTACTTTATTTTTTCATAGTTGGCGGCCCACTCATGCCAAGTCAAGTTTGGGTCTAAATCCAATGACAACACAAGATTACAGGCTACATACAGTAACTACCTCTATTAAATAGTTTCATAAGAGAAGCATCAAATTTTAGTTTGGCTAGATCATATTTTACTTTACCTTGAAGTTGAAAAACAAAAACAAACATACATACACACCTATACAGCAAAGATAGGGGTGCTGTGACAATGACGAGGACTGTCAGGAGTTGCTCACACAGGCTGTGGATTTGGTAAAGCCAGCCTGGTCTGCCCACTATTATGGCATTAGATGAAGAAGGACTGGAGCGCACCAAGGCCTCAGGACTTTCACACACACTCCAAATAAGATGCTCCACATACAGCAACACTGCTGTAACGTCACATCTTAGACACCAAATAGGGAAACAGAAAAGGCGAATGTATAGATGAAAAGAGAAAGGATGAGATGTGGGGGAATATGTGAGAATGCACAAAGAGAGAGAAAGAAAAAGGCACTGAAAGCAAACAAAGCTGTTTTCAAAAGCTGACATCCCCCATTATATCATGACATAACAGCCTCATTGCACAGCTAGTCAGATATCAGACCCTCCTGGTGATTTTACTGCTGAAAATTTAAGTGTACTAAGGGCTTTGGATTTCACTTTAAAAGTCATTGCTTCTACATTTATTCGCTCCTAAATCTGTTTCCTCAATTGGTTGGGAGAGCTGCTCATCATCTCTAATCTCCTCATGCTTGCTGTTAATACATTGTTATTAGACACACCCAGAGATGGACTGATACAAGAGAGGTGAGGTAGCATAAGAGTACCCATGTGAGTTCTATACATATAGGAAACTTAGAGATGCTTTGAAAAGCCATCTGTTTAGGCTAGACTTACACTTTACAACTGTCCCTCCAGAAACACATGCATCTCCAGGCAACATAAACCAGGCTTTGCGCTGACATCCTGCGGAGCTACACATAAAATGCACTCTTTCAACCTTTTGCCGTGTGTCAAGTTTAGCCTGCTCATTGTCATCATTCAGCTATTAGAAGGAGAAAGAGGATGGAGAATCTGACCCCCTGAGCCTGTGCAGAGAGTGTGCCAACAGTGAGAGAGATGAAACCATTTAGGGCTTTTCAATGAGTTCTGATGTAATTTAAGATAACATAATGTATAGCCAAGTCTATATTCATCATAGAGTAAATACCAAAGTATCAGGTAGGTTATACAAGTACACGTGTGAGAAAGGTTATGAGAGAATGAGAGAAACATAAAAAGTTAAAACATAAAGCAGAGGTAGACACAATCTATAGTCATTGACAATTGTCAGGAAAACCGCAAATCATGATGAGAAAAATAACCGATTGTGAGAGAAAACATGTCATTCCTGGGGTTCAACTTTCATTCTTGAGATTGCAAACAGCGATAAAGAAAACAATCTCCAAGGTCTATTGAATAGCTGTTCTAAAGCTCAAATGAAATTTACACACTAGGAATAGTTGTTGTTCCAATTTCATTTTTTTCTGGGCATTTTCTTTCTTTTTTAGACACCTCTTATCGGCTAAGAAGCTAAGATTGAGACTGTTTCCAAGGTCAGAAATAAACTTTGAACCTCAGCTGTTGAGCCAAGATGAACGAAAGGTTCTTAAAGCTAAATCAAACGGACCTTGTGGTAAGGTTGTTTCCTGAATTATCATCCCATAATAGTATGTTTCCTCTGCAGTAAGTATTCAATCTGCTAAGACACTGTATGTCATTTTATATTGTGAAATTTATAAATTCTTCAGAAACTCAAATAAAAAAATATATAATCATAATATATAATATAGTATTTAAGACTAACATAACCAGACACTAATTGCTGTTTTGGATAACCGGTCAGTTAAATACCTACAAAGCAAGGTACTTCATAACATTAATGCACAGTACAGTTATTGTCATTAAGCAGTTTTTCTCACTGATTTTCAATACTGCTCAATACATATAAGCACAACCATAGATATAAAAGAGATTTTCCTCAGTAAAGAAAGTACAGAAAAATCTGATGGATGAACATTTTTTATCATCTCATGGTATGTATTGCCATATCAATACTTTAATTATGTCTAAGTTGTTAAACAAGGGGGCAAAAACACAAATTGCAGTGTAGGACTACATTTGGTATGTTGTTATATTAGTAGCCCATTTTATATTAAAAAGAGTGATATGATTTCTCAAGTGATTAAAACTGAGGCCAGTATTGGGTAGCTAGTACTGGATAGCTCCGTTGGTAGAGCAGGCGCCCACGTAGAGAGGTTTACTCCTGGATGCAGCGGCCGGGTTTGAATCCGACCTGCGGCCCTTGCTGCCTTTCATTCCCCTCTCTCTCCCGTTTCATTTCTTCAGCTGTCTTGTTAAAAACTGAGGCCAGTACCTGATTTGCAGGTGTCTCTTGTACGAAGGACGGGCCCTGGCATATCTTTGCACCAGCAGCTGTAATGTCTCATACAGCACATGGCCCAGCACCTCCTTGGCCATCTCTGCCGGAAGGACAGCCCACAGGTCGCTACGCAGCCCACACAGGAAGTAGAACCACATCTGCACCGAGAAGGAACAGCGCTCACCCTTTGGAAGAAAGTGGTGGATGGCAGGGAAGAAGGGAAGAAGGGGGGTTGCAGATAATAAAGATATATTGTGAGATGGATATTGACAGTGAAGCAAAAACAGGAAAACCAAGAGGCGAAGGAGATAAAAATAGAGGGAGTGAAAGAGAAAACATGAAGGAGAAGAATGAAAGAGACAGAGGCAGGTCTGTCAACACCAGGATGGCTCAGTGGTCACGCCACCTGCACTCTGCACCTGGGCTTCTTCCCCCACTGGGATTTTAGACTGCTTTAAAGTCTTGAACTGGAGAACACATCACAACGGGCACGCGCACATACAAGCTCACAGGTACGGAGAGAAGGAGTGAAGGGGTGACATGGAGAACTTCTCTGAATAAAGTGAGCAAAGACAAGTGAGAGTGAGAAGAAAGACAAACATAGAGGGGGAGGACAGATGGAGGAAAACAGATTATTATCCTGGTGTCCAGCAGCTTTAACCTCCAACAATAAACTGCTCCAGTGCATTGTGCTCGTTTGGCGGAGATATTGACACATCCTCCTATAGTCCCTTCTCATTTTCTTCCCACTTCACCTCATCTATCTCATATTTTACGTCTCTTCTTCCTCTCCTCCCTAGAACCAGTCATTTAGGGATCAGTAGTTGATGGGGAGCGTGACCGAGTTCTATGTCCGGGATTAGGCCGCCATCCTCCGCCTCTGGTCTCAGCAGAGCAAACGCAGACGTTGGATCCAAACCAAGAGCAGCCAGAACTACATGTGTGGTTGGACTGTTTAAACCGCTCACTCAAGTCAAAACTTTATTTGACCAGCCGGGTCAACTATGAACAAATTCCTATTAGAGATGATGGCCTGGCAGCAGTGAGAACTGAATTTTGGATGGGGAATTGGGGATGGAATAAAATTGGAAAATCATAAAGGCTTTTTTTTTTTCTTCAATAAAATTTTGCATTTGCGTCTGAAAGCAAAACCCTGACATGGAAAGTAGCCAAGGTCATGCTCAAAACTTCCTTTGATCGCCTTAACTGACCTTATGTGCTGCTATTATAGCATATTAAATAACTCTCTGCCAACAACTATTCATGTGTCAATAGCAATGTAAAATAACAAGAAGGAAGAAAAGAAGGCTCTCTCTGGAGCTGCACTTAGCAGTGAAAGAGCCAGGGCTGGGATCCAGGAGATGGAAAGGAGATGGAAACCTTGTGCATACAAATGCACATATACAGAAATTAAATGAAATGAAAACATAGATACATACACACGAAATGAAACTTACATCTTGAGATGCTGCTGCACACCCACAAATGCATTCATCTGTACAGATGCATACAGGCATGCTTGAACAAAAGCACACACCTGCACACAGCAGGTCTGTCTGACACCAGTGACCCAGGGAAGGAGGGAGGAACAAAGTGAAAAAGAGGCAAAAGCAGGGAAAAGTATGAAAGAGAGAGGAGGTTTAGATTGGTTTAAGGGCATAAAGGTAGAGGAGTTTCAGAGGCCCTATGCTGTTTCCAGACAGTCCCAGTGTAGACTGCAGACTTCAGACAGCTGAATCCCTAGAGCCCCCAGGGCAGCATGGAAGCCACAGATGTTCTCAGGGAGCTCAGAGTAGAAGGCTTGGTTAGAAGAGGGAGAGTGGGAGGTAATGGTGCATTGTGGGAATGAAGAAGCGAGAAAGCTCCTGAGTATAATTTCTAGAGTTCCTTGAAATCTACAGAAAAATCTGACTAAGACATGTGGCATTAATATTTCCACTTTTTTACAAGAAAGCAATGCCAGATAAAAATGTAGATGTGTTAAGTGTTACTGTCTTTTTGATTTGAGGGAAAATAAGTAATTCTCAAATAGGCTTTTCCTATATATCTTAAATGCCAGAAACGTCAACTCAGAGAAGTTTGTAAAGACTATATTTAATCATATACAGTTTTATAAGGTGGCGTGGGGGGGGAAGGAAAATTTAACCACATAGATTTCAGGGGAATGTGAACTTTACCTCGTAGAAAGGTTTGGGGTCAGCCCAGTGGTGACTTTCTGCGTCTTGAAGAATGCAGGTGGAACAAACCTGGATACAGTAGCTGCTCAGCTGGTCTCTCAAGGCCTCTACTGTATCTTGGTACTTTTGAACAGGTAGTAGGGGTCTAGGCATGGAGGGAAAAAAAACTGTAAAAGGTAATGACAGAAAATATATAATCTATAATACATATGGTAAATTAAGATAGAAGAAAGGGGCCGCTTGGATCAAGATTCTATTAGGGCCCAGTCCTGTAATCCAGATGCATAACTGACTACTGTATATTCAGGGGGCTATCAAAAGATTAGATGAAAGAACTAATGATGTATTCTGAAAGTTCAGCGTGACATTTCATATCCCTTACATCTGCCTGCCTTGATACTTTCCAGAAAGAGGCAAAAGTTTAACAGGGCTGCAGGAGGCTTAAAACCAGGGGGACTGAATGGTGTAAGGCTTTATGACCGGAGGGGGCACGTGGAAGTGCAGGTGGAGGGGTGCACAGGGCCAGAGGTGGGACAACAGGAGCACTGAGGGCACCAAGGATGCCTTTAGAGGGGATGTGTGGAGAGCAGAGGTTAAGGGGGTATTACGGGGCATAAAAACTCACCAGATGTAGACACAATATGGCTGTCATTACCTCCTGTCAATCATGTCTACTCTTTTTTTTTTACTCTCTGGTCCCCTCCTCTTAATCTCAAATGCACAATTTTTAAATGTTTCTTCTGTCTTTTGCCTATATTAGAGGCTTACAGATTTAGGAAGAAGGGATCTCTTTCCTACTGTTTGCTAAGAAATATCTAAATATAGTAAAAGATGATTTGCCAACAGGGTAGCTGGAGTGAGTTGTGAAACTGATACAGTCTGTGACATAACTGTTTGTAATGCAATTCAGTTTATTTTCTACTGAGATGGCTGTCTGAATAGGTTATTGTTGATAAATGAACAACAGTTTGGAAATGATTGATTAATGTGAAAGACGAGGAACAATGTGTAATGTTGGAAACAAGGCACGTCTGATCACTTTGACATGGCCTGATGCCCTCTACAGTCACTATCTGTGGGTCTATACATCATTGTTCTGTTGTGTTTTTGTATTGTATTGTATCTTACTGGGATAACAAACCTGGACCGCAACATATTTAGTACAATACTAATTTTCCAACGTAACCTATCTCTATGTTTCCGTTGATTATTGCAGCCAGTAAGCATTAGTCACGCCGACGGTTCAACTGTTGTTGTTACTCTGGCAAAGCAGAGTAACTCCTAAATTGCTTTTCAAGTTATTCATTGAGATCAAAAGATTCAATCAATAAATAACTTATAACAATTTCTGTCTTTTATCCGATAGATGGATGTAAATGGATGAATGGATGGATGGATGGATTTACACAATAAGATATTAAAACACACACATACATCAATGCATAGCAGCCAATACACAAGTCCATTCCCATGCCCTATTATGAGAAAACATTCTCAAACATTTTCCTTACACTTTAGCTGCAGTAGTATTTGAATCTTTCAGCCTGGCATGATAGTGCTCCAGTCGTTGGTTCACATAAATGCAAGTGGCCAGCAGCGCAGGAAGGTTTCTCAGGGGTGCAGAGGATGCTACCTTCAGGGCCCTCTCCTGCAGACGGCCCAGCATGGCAAGCACTGCCCTGCTACACGCTTCCACAAAGCTTGATCTCACCTCGAGGAGAGAGCTGTCTCTGCAGGCTGCTGCCAAGGGCAGCAAGGCATCCAGCTCAGTCATGATTGCTCCACAGAACTGAGGGGGGAGAGAAGGCAAAGACAAGACAACATGATCTCAATGACAGAGGGGAAATCTGTCAGTAAGTGGAAAAACAGAAAAAAACATCAGAAAGCGACCTCATTAGATATAAATAATGGAACATTTTTGAGAAGTCATCCAAATGACAAGGATTCAAGACTAAGCCGAGTATTACACATGCATTTTTCTCTTACATTCTGCAAGCCATTACAGCTGAAAAGCAAACATCAGTGCCAATGCAGAATACAGATGCCCTTCACAAAAGCCTTGCTGCTGAAGATTCATGATTGGTATCAGGTCAAATAAACCCTTCACTTCTGAGAGCGCATCAGCACTTGTCTTATTTTAAAACAGCACGCATCATGTTAACTACATTCCAATAGAAATGTTACAACACATAGGAAAAGGTGGGGAGTCAGACATGCTGATAGGAAAGAAAAAGAAAAGGTCAGGCAAAGCTGAGAGTGAGAGAGAGGAAGGGAAAGAGAGCTGTTTCACCGATGTAACGACCTACACCTCATTCTATAAACTGCCAAAGCAACAAGCAAGACTTATCCCATTTATCAACATTTGTTCTGCTGAAAGACCTATAGGGACTGGGCTGCTTACACCTTTACCTCTCCAGGGGCTGGGAGACTGGCTGATCAAGGCACTTTAAAACAGGTGAGTGTGTGCTTGCTGAGACACAGATAAGCTGCAGTGGGATTTTGCTTTTTTTCCTTTGCTTTATGTGTTTTTAAATAATATATAGCATTGTGTCAATCAGCATGGTTGAAATAATGCTATACTGATACTTCATTCTTCTTCTAGTCTTACATAACATGTATCACATATATGTTTGTGAGTTCACCTCCAAATTTATTCACCTATACAAGTGAGCAGATTCTTAAAAAGCCATAAAACAAAGTGTATTTCACCATATCCCCTGGAGAAACCAAGCCAGGTCACACTGAAGGAAAAAACACCATAACTCACAAACCTCTATTCCAGTTTAGTCAATCAATCAATCACAGCATGTGTTTCTTGCTTCGAGAGTCACGCACTCTATTACATGACTTAATAGCTGACTGGGAAGTTCGACATTCTGTCAGATATGGGCTCCAGTGTGTGTACACAATTGACAATCTCACAATCTCTTTACACAATTTTCTCCTTAAAAGCTTCCAGTGGGGTTAAAAGGCCTGGGAACAATGGCCGTTTGGACAATTAAGTCAATATGTGACTGTATGCAGTCATTAGGAGCTTAGCTTTGAGAGGGACAAAGCAGAGGCAGACAAAACACAACGGCCATGGAGAAGCATTTCATACACATACGGTTTTGGCACAAACACACAAACACACACACACACACATACATACACTAAGCAGACCGTCATCCTTACATGCACACTCACGCAAAAACCACCACACACATGCACCCACACTGAAGTCAGTCTGAAACCTTAACTAGCTCAGATCAAAGCCCAGAATCCCACCAGGACCATTGCAGCAAGGTAAAAGAGATTGTATAAAGTTTTTGCTTAAGTGCTAGGGAGGTCTGTTTATGTGTGCAGAATTTGGAGTAGACAGACAAGTGGAGAACTGAACATGCAGGTGAGGGTTTCAGAGAAGTCTGAATACAGAAAATGCACTTCTGTTGCTATAATAGAGAGGTAGCATCTAGTTTAGAAAGGCCAAACCAAACAAAAAAAGTTTAATCCCAGGTTCTGAAAAGAGGGCGAGTTCCAGCTGTTGAAGAAAGTGCATTTGGCATTCAACACACAACTGATGGCCACTAAAAAAGAAAGTCCACCACTTAAAGTACTCTGATAAATCAACGGTATCATTGCAGCATGCATATGTATGGTAATGTAGACAGTGAGGTAGGTTCACGTGAAAAAAGCGAGGATTGAGCTATGAACATATGAATATAAATGTGGGAAATATTGATCCATCATAATGCCTTTGAACTGGCCATATTTCATGCTTATGTCTTGTATAGTAATTTGCTCTCTGCTCAAACACCAGGGAATATGTCCAAAGACGACAGAGGGGGTAAAAAATATACATATAATATCTAACGGTCTTGTCCTAGATGTCTGTCTCCTTCGGTGTTATTGAATGCAAATGAATGCATGTATAACCTTTGGGCTGAAAGGCTCTCATCTTTAAAGCGTTGACCTACACATTAATACGTTGTACAGGTCCTGAGCACAGACAAATTCTGACACTCGTTAGCAATGAGAGCCACAAATACTGTCAGTGTAAAAGGGCTAGAGGAGAGGGGGAGGGGGCAGAGGAGGAGGGAAGAGAGGTAGAAATGACATGAGTATGTACAGTGTGCAGTGTAGAGGAGAGTAGTGGTAGCGGAAGAGCTAGAGGAAGGTGTAGAAAAATGAGCTGGAGAAAGTTTCAGAGACTTTTAAGAAGAAAGGTTGTTCAGAAATGGTAAATAGGTAAGAAAAACAGCACAGTGTCATTTTAAATTGAAGTATTTGGCCGTCCATGCCGCAACATTGGAGAACCTTTGTAGAGTTAGACACTAAGCCTGGTATCACATCAGACTGTGGTCTTCCTCCTGAGAAAAGTCAGTCTCTGATGACTACTTCACCTCTCTATGCCATTTCCCAGGCCCTCTCTTCTCATCTCTTCTCTCAAACTATCCTTTTTTGTTATCCTGCTCACTACCATAGCCTGTTTGCCTTTGTGATACATCCCTCTATCATCTGTCTACCCCCTACTTTGCCCTATTCAACACCTTTCTTTACACACCATCTATGCCCTCATAATATCAACCATACTGCTTCTTAGTATCCTCCAGTCTCTCTTTTGTCCTTAGCGTACTCCCTTAAAGTAATACTGATGACTCTTTCCAAGAACCTTTCTGATCCAGGGTGATCTGATCCAACTGTGTCGAGCCCAAATCATTTGGGCTCTCTATTGTAGAGGGGGCTTTCCGCTACAAAAAACATTAATCTCCCTGGGTGATGTGTACAGACCTGCATTGTTCAGCCAGATAGTAGTAAAGGATGATGAACAGGACAGGGACACTGGTGTGTACGGCAAAACATGCTCATTCAAAAGGTGAGGAGTGACAAGTTGTGGTCCTTTTTCAAAGGTATTATACCTGTGTGCGTGTGTGAGTGTGCGTGTGTGTGTGTGTGTGTGTGTGTGTGTGTGTGTGTGTGTGATAATGTGATAAATTGTGTGCAGGAGAAAAACAGTGGCCTTTAGTGAATGAAGGTTGTCATGTCTGAAAAATCGGTATTTTTTGTTCAATATTGAGAGATAATGCTGGAACTGGAAGCCTCAAACTGGGCTGCTAAATAAACCAATAAGGAAAATGCTAACCATCAATGTACGTCGATTAAAAGTGCTTGGTACGGACAGGCTCAGATTGTTATGATAAGTGTCTGACTACATAATATGGAAAGATGATGACGTCTTGTTTTGAAATCTTGTGCTGCTTTCGTAGAAGTATCATTTGGATATAGACAGGCTTAGGTTGAGGCTAGTTGTGCTAGCATACAGCTACAAACGGATCCTAACACTTTGGTCCATACACTGCGCCTGGCTGACCATTGCAGTGACCATTTTGACCGGGGATGACTACTGCCAGCCAAAGAGACGAAATCCTATACCGAAGATGATGTTCGTAATGAAAAATGCTGTTCCAAAAGTGGAGAGCTGCAAATAAGCAAGGGTAAGCTAATGCCATTAGATAAAGTTATCGTGTTGACTGGCATCAGTACCTTTCCATTGTCTAGTCAGACAATTATAATAACAATCTGAGCCTGTCAGTGGCAAAAACTGCACTTTAAGTGGATGTACATCATCAGTCCATATTGCCCCATTGGATTACATTGCGCCCGTGTTCACAGCTGCCATTACATCATTCTTGTTCAGTACTAGAACAGTTACTAAGATTTCTGTTTACATTCACATGTCATATAGTCACTTCAACACAAATGCTTAAAATAATAATTTCCCTTCAGGACAAATCAAGACAACAGGGTAAACAATGGAATACATTTTGACTTGACTTGCGCTTGTTAAGAAAACATAAGTCTGAATTGTATTAGTAATTCTTTCAGAAATTAAATGTTTTGGATTAAATAATGTAAAGATGTCAGTGGCACCAATAAGAAATGATTTTGTTATTTTAAAATAAACCATTTTCTCCAACACATAACCCTTTTTTTTAGAATCAGCACTCCAATTTTAGTTGCATTGTTGCAGGGCATTGAAGCGATGTAAAAACGTGAGTCTTCACTTTCTGAGTTTTCACAGGATTGTGTCACATGTAAAGTATGTAACGACACAGATGACACACGTCTGATGAAGGTTTCCAAAGATTATCTCACAGCTCTAGTAAGACACTTTCCTGTCACTGTCATGTTTTACCATTTACAAATGCTCTCCAGCCTACAGGCTTTGTGTGCCTCCAGCTGTGCTGGTGGCCATTTACAGAGTGGTGTGTCTTTCTTTAGGAAGGCATCTTTGGGCATTCTCTACTATCTGTGGGCACTGTGAAAAGAATCGCTTAAAGAAAAATTTGTTTAATAATTGCAGAAAGCCACAAGGTAATTTAGTGACAACAACGTGAGAGAAATATAAGGCTTGAGGCATGACATGGAATGCCGTAAAATAATGTGGAGGAGGGAAACATTATTAAGCAAGCTACGCTCCATGCCATGAACAAGACAATATGAAAGGATTAGCACTATAATTAGCCAATTTAAACAGATAAAGTCAAGTAACCCTTTAATTACTGGTCAGAATCTGCTTATTAATGTGCCAATGAACACAACTTGATGAAGCTTCTTATTTAATGTTAACTTACTAAAACTGCATAGCATTCAGATAAAGAAACATTGCAAACTCTTGATTACAAGAATGTGTGGCTTTCTTTTGTGGAGCAAATTTGGAGTTTTTTTTTTTTCAGATTTTGTAGCCCAATCTCATTTGTTTCCATACAAATTACAGACATAATGAGAAATCATATATAAAAGAGTGAAGACCCCACTGATAAGAAGCAATGAATAACTATATTCTAAATACCAGAGAGTGCTTATGGCATGTCCCGAATCAATTAGATTCATGTTATTGGTAACTAGTCGCAGGTAAAGAACTGATACCACCTCATCATCAGAGGTTGGACCTCAGCCTCACAACCAATATTGATAAACCACTTGTCACTCTATCCTACCCTGAATCCAGGAGTACCTTGGCTATCATTTTGGGAGTATCTCTCTCTGAGTACATGTAGAAGAAATCTTCTCTTAGATGTGTGTTGTCGGCAGTGACGGCGGCGTGTCCAGGAACGGGGCTTAGGGTGACGGAAGTGTGTCCGGAAGAATGTAAGGCTTCTTCCTGCTGTAGACTCTTGGCACAAACATCATCCAGCACCACTTTTACACAATGCGCCATGTGTGGGACCAGCCCCCTAAATGCGGACCTCCAATCAAACTCCAAAGCCTGCACCTGTAAAATAGGAGGTGAGCCAACAGCCAATTAATGTCTGAATGCAGAAGGGAATATTTTAATTGTTGCAAAATGATAATAAGCCTGAATATCTTTCAATAATAGAATAAGGTCTTACAAACCAACACATAGAACAGTCTCACCTCTGGCGTGTGGAGTGTTTCTGCTGTGGATTTCTTGCCATCTGTTGTCATGTCTGAATCCTCTGTATTCTTTTTCAAGATGCCTAAATTACCCCAAAAAAAATCTAATTAAATCATGTCAGTGCAATTTCAACAAGGACCAACAATGATACAGAAACTCATGAGATAAAAATAAAAAAACAATGTGGTGGTAGTCTGTAGCATCTGTCACATCTGCATAATTTAACATGAATATTTTCACATCACACATAATATACTGCATTATATTATGTGTTAAAGGCCTGAATGAATGCCAAGTGCACTAACATATAAGGAACTGTATATCATTTAGAGCCAGATATGGGTCACACTGCTCCCATCTCCCCTCCACTAGCCAAAATGAGACAGTGACCGGAGCATAACTGTACATGCCATAGAGGGAGCATAAAAAGGCAGTAAATGCTTATGGCGATGCCTTTACAAGACTAAATTTGGGGATTAGATTTGATTTGAACCGAGATACCATCAACCACATATGGGGTAATTCCATGAGGGGAAATTGTGTGGATGTGTGGTGAAATTGGGGAAAGTAAGGCGGTGAGATGTGAAGACAAGCGTACAGGATGTTGGGTTGCAATTAAAAAGCGTGAACATGAAGGCCACAATTTCCTAATCAGAAGGCGAGGAGTGAGACCCCAGGCGAGGCAATTTAGCCGAACAAGACCGCATGGAATGGAAGAAGGAGGAAGCAGCAAGCGCATCACTTTTTGACCTTTAAGCCCATCTGATGAATTTCTGGTAATTAAGCCGTTTGATTGCCTGGAATTAATGATTTGGATAACTGCCCTTTAAAGGCTGTTTACCTCTCTGTAAATTGAGCCTTTCTGCAAGTCTTGTTTTTGTAAATGTAACCTTTATGGAAATTACTCCATGCACCAAAAGCTTTCATTTAACATCTCTACAGTGGCAGTTCAAAGGGGAGAGAGGAGAAGGATACTAAAGGCTTATATAACACTCAATATAATTCCCTACTAAAATACCATTTCGCTAGCCACAACTCTGATTTCCCGCTAGAAGACGCAACAGTGTGTGTGTATGTGTGTGTGTATGTGTGTGTGCGGGGGTGTAAGTGGACTGCTAAAGCCTGGTGGAGAGGCACGAATGCAGGACTGTAGCCAGTTTTAGAAATACTTAGGTCATGGGTGCAAGTCCCCCCTCTGTAACCCCACCACACTCACAGAAAGACTCTAATTGTCTAATTATTTGACTATTTAATTCATTTTACAAACACATTTTACTTATTCATGGTCTGTTTGATAATTATCGGCAAAATCTAACTCCCTTCATGACGGTCCAAATACTGCTTCAGAAACTTATTCTCACTGTCAGGCAAAAACAATAATTATATTTGTATATTCTCTGGCCTTTAATTTATGAATTCTAAGGATATTTGATCTAAATAATATGAACTCAGACATGTATCTGCCATGTGTAATGTTTTATAGATTGTAAAATGTAAACTGCATCTCAGGATACTAAGAGTTGTAGAAGAGAAGAGTTGTACCTTTTACACAGGGAGTCTCCCCTGTACAATCAATAAAGGTCACATTGGTGACTAGCTCCATCACAATCCTCTCAAACCCCAGCAGGGTGCAGGCCAGCCGGGTTAACGCCCTCAACTGGTGGGAAGTTAAACTGAAGCTCCTGTTTTTCATGGGCAGCTCCATTGGCGCTGTTGAAGGAAATAAAAAAAAGAATGTCAAAGAGGAAAAATAAACAGTGCATATGTTTGTGAATGTGTGATTGAAAGAGAGATAGAGGAGTGAGAGCTGCACTACCGTTTACAGTTCAGTAAGAGAATAAACAATTTCATGAAAATAGGTTTTCAACCCAACCTCCCAACCTACTTGCACTCATCAGAAAACACTCCTCCCTCCCTCAAGTCTTGCCTTGCTCGGCACCTCTTATAAATATCGACCCATTCATGTTTTCCCAATACACCGCATAAACAAAGAGACAGTAAAAAAAATATGCAAAACTTTGCTCCCTGAGAAGTCACACATGCACATCCTCCTCTCTCGGCACAAAACTTTTCTCCCCCTAACCCGCTGATGACCCCCTCCGCAAATATGGATTTCCCATTTCGGAGGCTGCCAAAGCCATCACCCGGGGGATGTTCCGCATTAAGCTGGAGAATGGGCGGCTGGGAGATGCGTTGCCATACTCCCAGACACATGCACAAATACTTTTGTGTGTCCGCTTAAATGAGCTCCTCCACTGCAAAGGCATTTGGGAATGGATGAGCTCAGTATTAGCCTTGACTCTGAAAGCATGGAGATGATTGAGCCTTGGAAGTAAAGAAAGAAGAGGGGGGCCGTTTTTTTCCAATAATTGTAACATTATTGCTGCTGGATCCTAATGTAATTTTGCTATATTGTTAAACAAAATCTGACAATATGACAACACACTGTCCCCAAGGATGCCTGGTTTAATCATGCATGAGGTTTGACTCTCTCTGTATGTAGGCATGTGTGTGTATGTTTACATGAGTGTTTATGAGTGAGTTGATGAGTGTTGGTTTGTTTGTCGGATGTGCACACGTGTGTTTATGTGCTTGTATTGCAGGTCATTATGAATAACTTGATTTGTAGACACTTTTACACATATTTGCACATGTCAGTCTTGTAGGATAATTGCCACACTGCTACCAAACTTTGTGGTCACCATGGAATATGTTCTGACATCAAGTTTGTTTGTGTTTGCAAGTCTAAGTGTAAATATGAATTTATGTGCAAGTGTGGGTGCATGCGTGTGTGTATGTGTGTGTGATTAAGCTGCATGGGTCTTCCGCTCCTCTGTAATGGGGTCCAGTGGGAGTCTGCGCTACAGAGACTACCTCTTTCAGCATGTGTACATGCGTGACCTGGCTGACACCCACGTGCCAGCCTCGTTCTCCACCTTGCACATTCACGCACGCACCAACAATCATGTATATTTCTGAAGTCACCAGCAAGTCAACATAGCCTTCCGTGCCTCAACGCGAGCAAACTTAAACTGTCTGTCAACATCTCAAGAGTAAACAATCTAAACCTGATGAGACAGGGACACACTAGAGAGAGAGCTGTAGACTCTCTCTACAAACTATCATGAAATCCCCACCCCTACCCCCCATCCCCACCACTCACCCAACAGTCCCACCTTCTATTGGGCATTCATCTGAGCAGCATCCATTAACTACCACTTTATCTGGGGCATCACCTTTTCCAGAGCATCATCTCTCTCTCTCTCAACCATTCCTTCCCTCAACCTGTGACCCTATGACACTTGCTCACTAAGTAGACGCACATCACCTTAATGTTTAGCAATGCTCTGCTCAGCCTCTCATTGAGCTCTGTCACCCAGGCTATATAGGTATTTATAGTTTTCTCCCTAGCCAAATAGCTCTATAGCCATAGCAGTGTAGTACACAGCCATCTAAACCTCATTATACCTTTGTCACAACAGTGAGGCCAAATGGAGGCTCTCATAGCTGGTTGATGGAGAGGGTGTGCTTAAAAGCACCCAGGTGTGTCATATAACGTAGTGCATGGCATGTCTCATAGACTAGAATGAGGAAAGGCACTAGCAGGCAGAAGAGTTCAACCAAAGGTCAATTTACTGAGAATCAATAAGGGAGGACTGGTGCTGAATGAAGGGCAAAAATTATATGTTTATATAAGAGCTCCCCCATATGACATTATAGTGTGAGGGTGTTCTTATGAACACAAAGGAAATCAATGGTTACTGTGATAACCATAAAAGCAGTACGCATCTTATCAGAAGCCCTCAAAGAAAACAAGAATATGTCAAGCAATATGTCATTCAATACAACAGTGTGCGTGGACGGGGGGGCTTTATGTTTTTATGTGGAGCAGGAACATTGTAAGAAAAATTTCTGAAAATACCCAACTCTGCAAGTCTACAGTGGCCAGTCTCAGTTTGTAGCTTTCAACAATGACAACAATGTTAAACAAAAGGAAAAAAAACAAACAGAGCAGGTATTTTTGGCGAGCCATCAGTCTTCTTCTTGTCTGTCTCTCCTGTGGGTTCCACCATCAGCTCCAGAGCTCTCTCTCTCTCTCTCTCTCTCTCTCTCTCTCTCTCTCTCATACACACACACACACACACACACACACACACACTGCTCCTGACTGGCAGCAAACAGAGAGAGAGAAAAGAGAGGAGGAGATGGGGGGAAGGGAAGGGGGTGGCGGTTAAGGATGAAAACATGGGGAAGAGAGGGAGGGAAAGAGAGGGAGAGGCGGGATAAGGGAATTCCCTTAGCAGTTGTTATTGATTCCCGTGTTTACGGGCGAATAGTTTAGTGCCGTTTACAAAACAGAACAGATGCAGCCAGTGAGCAAAAAGGTAAACAATTGCTGTGTGGCGGGCTGCCAAATCCCCAGTCTGATGTATTAAACTCACGGTGAAGAGCATTTCCCCTTTGGCTGCACTTATTGCCACTTCATTTCCTCCTCACTCACATACACACTCTCTCCTTCTTGCCATCTCTCTTCTTCTCTGTGTCTCTCGATTTCTCTCTTGTTCCCTCATTTATCCTAGAGGGGGGGAAAAGGAGAAGGGCGTAGGGTGCTTTTTGCAGTCTGACTATTTTCTGTCCTTCTCTGACCCAGGAGGCCCAGTTCTTCCAAAGCGAGCCATTAGTAGGGGGAATTGCATGTGTCTGACATGGCCAAAAACCAATTATTAGACACTTTCTACCAAATGATGCCCAAGTCTTTGGGGAATGGGCAATCATGCAATAATTTAGCCAGTGATTTAATTTCTCTCCAGCACAGCATCTCTCCCTCTCTCATCCTCTGTCCCTCATTTCCCTCTCTTTCTCTTATTCTGTCTCTCTGTAGTGTAAACCAGAACGATCAGAGGGGTGTTCTGCCTCTCTCTTACCACACTACCCCGACTGGCCTCTGGTATCTTATCATGCAATCACAATATGTGAAGACTAGCTTTCTACTTGGGTGTTGAGGTGTGTGTGTGTGTGTGTGTGTGTGTGTGTGTGACTGTGTGTGTGTGTGTGTGTGTGTGTGTGTGTGTGTGTGTGTGTGTGTGTGTTTGTGTGTGATGTACAACACCCTCTAAAGGTGAAGTAAGCATTTGGTTTCATTAGATACAGAGAGATAAAGAAGGGCAATTTCAGAACGCAAGGCAATTGAGGTACATGGATAAACAACTGAAATTCAACCTGCTTTACATATTGCATACAATTCAAAATTATACAGATAAAAAAGTGCATACTAATGTGTTCCTATCTCGGTTTTTGTTTACATTCTAGTGGCTGTAGAAATTGTTTATATACTTGGGCTTGAAAAAATACTATATAATAATCTAACCAGCTGGAAATAAAAACATGGAATAGCTTTTGATATTCAAGCATGAAATAAATTTCTTCAGTCATCATGAATCATCTGACAATCTATTTTTCAGATGATACAAGACTGATGTTGTAATTGATGCAACATGACTGGTAAACTTTAAATCTAAGTTCACAATAACACCTAAAATTAAAGCAGACATCCTTGTCAAAATGTAGTGCCCACATTGCCCATAATGCAACACGGCCACAGGCAGTTCTGTCAGAATCTGGTATGTGCCAATATCAGCTAATGCAGCCTCAAGCCACTAGTCTCAAACAGAGACAAGGAGCAGGCTTTTCAGTCTGGAATGCCTATTTTTTTCTAATTCCACACACAGATTTTTAAACTTGTACTTTTAGACCCAACTGACATTACCTCAAGTTAAATCACTTAAAGCTAATTATCAGACTTTGCACATCTCAAATACACCTGTAAACAGACATGTTGTGTAAAATGTGGGTGTGTTCCCCTTCAAACAAAAGCATATAGATACTGAATAGAAGGACACCAAACATTGACCCTTGTGGAACTCCACAGGGCATAGTGGCCTACAATCTAATCAAAAATGTAAACACTCTATTATGATTCAGTTTTTAGCTGGCCTCTGTATCCTGTTTACTGTTAATTTTGTGTTTCCTCCCTGACCTTGTGTTTGTGTCTTGTTCTTCCCCAGTCTTGTGCTCCCCTGAGTGTTTGTAGGTTCTGTAACCTGTTTTATTTTGAAGTCTGGCTTTTGTCTCATTTGTCATTAGTTTTCCCTATTGTGTCTTCCCACTCTTGTGATTACCTGATGTTTTCCACCGGCTTCCCTGACCTCTTTTCACCTGCCTACCTGCATTTTTAAAGATTATTTTTTTGGGGCATTTTAGGCCTTTAGTTGATAGGACAGTTGAGGATATCAAAGGGGAGAGAGAGGGAGAGTGACATGCAGCAAAGGGCCGCAGGCCGGATTCGAACCCGGGCCGGCTTTGTCGAGGAGTAAACCTCTACACATGGGCACCCGCTCTACCAACTGAGCTATCTGGGTGCCCGCCTACCTGCATTTTGGTCCTCATTTTCCTGCCAAATGTCACACTAATTGTTTCTTATGAATGAAAACCATCCCGAACTTAACAGTCTATACTTAAAAATTCACACACAAAACAGGCTTTAAAAGCATTAAAAGTAAAACTGTTAAAGAAATAGTACTACGGGCATAACGGTTAAAACAAAGGATCAACTGACTCCTGTAGCTCTCTTGCACCCTGTGTATGCTGCCTGGTATCCTTATTGATGCAGATATTAACTGACCTGCTCAAGGACTTGAATATCAAAATGGGCGGACCTATTCCAATCTTGTCTATGTGTATTTCTGGACTTCTTTATTCTTATCATGGGGCATTGGGCGTAATTCTATGGCTGTTGAACACTTTTTGTTGTGCACGTCTTCACTGTGTATCCATGCCTTCTTGTGTGTTCATTGGGTGTCAAGCAGGGTCGTGTGCCTTGGGGTACGTCTGTGTATTTATGTGTGTGTATCTGAGGAGGCTATGAGCCACTGTGGACCGCCTGCTAGGCCCTGTGACAGCTGGGGTCCTCTTCGTCAGTTGCGGCCCACTGCTCACTCAGACAGCATTATTATGGGAAGTCTCCTGCTGCGATTCCCCAATTCAAACTCCGACACGTGCACACACACACATACATGCACACAAACCACACAAGCCCTGGTCTTTTGTGGCCCTTTTCCTGGGTGCTGTCTAACCAGGCCACAGCAGAGGTCACCTGCAAGTCACAGAAGGGGAAAGTAGCAATATTTGATATCTCAGTTAACAAAAAAAAGGAGGTGTAGTGGCGATGGTGGTGACAGAGACTGGCTAATATTCCTCTACTTTATGTTTGTTGTTCTGTCCTCCTCTGTGTCTGTTTTTGTTTCTGTCTTTCTTTGTGGTGAATAGTGCAGTGACAGCAAGATAGGGGTAAAGATTTCTGTGGCTTCCTCCACGTAAATGAACCAAGCTGGCTGGATGCAGAACATGGAGGAATGTATTGTCTTGATGGGAGCTTTTCATTAAAACCCACTTGTTTAGTGCCCTTGTTTGCATTATTGTTTTCAAGCCCTATGCAAATAACACAGACTCTTCATCGCAAAGTGCTGGCCGCTCTCAATAAGCCAGCCATTTTTGTCTTTGCATCTTCAATAGAAGGTGCCAGGAAAATGTTCATATCCTTGAGCTTTTCAAGAGTGATACACAAAAGCCATTGTGACCACTCGGAGGAAATGGGGAAACAAATAAATGGCAAGCATAATACACATTCTCAAGGGCCCCGAAACATTGAAAGATATATTTTTCTGTGTGATTTCATTGAGGCTGTGATTTAGAGAAAATGAAAAATGACACACACTCACACATTGACAGAACCACAGAGTAAAGACCCAGCTCTTCTCATTAAGATTAGTAAACCACAATTTGCTGTGTGTGGTAACTTTCCTCAACAAAGCCTTTTAATTGTCTAGAAAGAGAGCGGCATAAAAACGCATCATCCACAACTCGGAAAGAATCCCGCAAACACACATGCCCACGTTTTCATAGACACAAACACACAAACCCACCCACCTAGCCCATAATTACATGGCAGCATGCAGGTGCACGTCCCTGGCTGACAGTGTGTATAAACTCAGGCAGATATGATCTAGTAAGGAGCTGCTTTTAATAAATATTAAAAAAACGCCATCCCCAAGCAGCCTCAATCCCCACAAGAACCTCCAATGCCAGTTAGAGCCTAAGCCTAGCTATCTTGCTTCACAACAGAACTTCTCTCCCTGCTGAATAGGCTGCTATGCTTTCTCTAAGAAAGAGTTCAAAGAGCCAGAAAGGGCGAGGAGGGGAGGCACGGTGGGGGTGAATGTGCTTGCTATACATGTTCTAATTCAGTCCTTTTTTAATCTATAGGGAGCTGCCGACGTATTCATGTGAGGAAATTAGTGGAACTGGAATTTAAATCAGTGGTATCAGAATGGGGTTGCACAGTGTTTGAACAGAATTTCACAACCTCGACTTCACCCCTGTGGTCAATTGTTAAGGAACAAATTGTATCTGTGTATGTTAGGAAGTTGGAATAAAAGCTTTTGATGTCCTAAAAAAACACAGATCTGCTTTTCATATGTTTGAAAATGACTGATGCCATATGGAAATTTACTGATGCATTTTTAAAAAGGAGGTATTAAATTACACTTGACCACACTATTTTCTAAGTATGCCTGCAATTAGTGCACAGGCACACACACACGCACACACACACGCACACACGCACACTAGCATCAACTCAAAAACAGATGGGCAGACATGTTCACATGATATGCTCAAAGATGGAAAACACACATGCATGCAAACACATGCATACCCACCTACATAGTCACCCACACACACATCAGGGTGAAAGTAAAAAGGTAAAAACACAGTGACAATGCATCACAGCAAATGGCTTTTGCAGTGTTAGTGTTTCTGGACTGGTTTTGGGTGCATGTCATAGTATGGAATTATAAGAGGCCACGTGGAAAATAATTCATACTTCTATCTTACTCACACTATCATAATCTTGCATATTCACCACTACTCATACACACACACACACACACACACACACACACACTATTATAACCCTTTGTACATGTCTGTATGTATGAGAGGGTACAGTCATGTATGTGAGAAAGTATAGTACTGTGTGTGTGTGAGAGTATAGCATTGTGTGTGAGAGAGTTTAGTAGTGTATGTGAAAAAGTGTAGTACTGTGTGTGAGAGAGTATAGTAGTGTATGTGAAAGAGTGTAGTACTGTGTGTGAGAGAGTATGGCATTGTACTGATAAAAGTATAGTCATGTATGTGAGAGAGTATAGTAGTGTATTAGAGAGAGTATAGTAGTGTATGTGAGGGAGTATAGTCATGTATGTGAGAGAGTTTAGTATTGTATGTGAGAGAGTATGGCATTGTATGTGAGAGTATAGTCACGTATGTGAGAGAGTATAGTAGTTTATTAGAGAATATAGTAGTGTGTGAGAGTATAGCACTGAATTTGAGAGAGTATAGTTGTGTTTGTGAGAGAGTATAGTTATGTACGTGAGAGAGTATAGTCATTTATGTGAGAGAGTATAGCATTGTACAGTATGTGAGAGAGTATATAGTCATGTATGTGAGAGAGTATAGCATTGTACAGTATGTGAGAGAGTATAGTCATGTATTTGAGATAGTATAGTAGTGTGTTTGAGAGAGTTTGATTGAAACGGAAGGGAGTTTGATAACTCAGCTCTTGAATGGTTGACTAAGAAGAAGCAGTATTTGGGGCGACCTCTAGCTCAGCCAGTAAGAGTGTTCACTCCATGTCGGCTGAGTCCTGCAGCAACCGGGGTTCAACTCTGACCTGCGGCCTTTTGCTGCGTGTCATCCCGCATTCCTCTCGCCCTTTCATGTCTATCCACTGTCACTATAATAAAGGGGAAGGCTCCAAAAGTAACCTTAAAAAAAAAAAAAAAACAGTATTTGACAGTCAAAATCTTGCACTGTCATTGTAATAGTTTGGCTGTAGTGTTGCTGTAATGGGCAGAGAGAGGCTACTAAAACTGTGGGTCTTCTAAATAATATATTAGTAAATGGTGAGCTATTGTCAACGATGTCAACGCCAATTAAATCAAGTCCAACAGAGCTCTGATTCAGAGATGCAGAGAAATCGAGTCAGTAGTGGCTCCAGCGCTAGCTCCTGGTTCTAGCTCAATGGAACCCTGACGACCCCGTTACCAGACGAGACAGCATTTCAGTGGATGGTCGTTGAAATCGAGAAAGAGGTAAGTTGATTAAAAAATAGCCAAGGACTCTTTTTTATTAACGTCATCCAATTTGCATTGTTCCTATCACCCCCCCAATGTAAGTCAAGTGCAGATTTGAGTCGTGCATGCGTCACTATGCTACGAATGAAGATGTAAGTTGCGCATGCGTCCCTTTGTGACAAGTACAACTAGGACTACAAGATGATAACGAGAGATTTGTTTTTAGCAATTAAAACACAACAAAGGTTGTCACTTGAATGGCGTTTTGAGCTAACTTTAGCAATCAAACAGTCATATAAAGCTAAACGTTTTTGAAATGAGTCCCATCTTCTGTTATTGTTTGTAACAACAAAAGTTTATTATTTCATGGATTTCAAAAATTTCCATATGACGTGTTATGCTGTAAACCGTTTAAATCTGAGCATGCGTAACTCATATCTGTACTCAAACCGTTTACATCTGAGCACGCATGACTCAAATCTGCACTCAACTTACATTGGGGAGGGACATCCCCCCCAAATTAATATTAGCATGGTTGTGACACTACTACATACACTCTCACATACATAGCTATACTCTCTCACATACACACCCACACACTACAACACCATCTCACATACAATGCTATACTCTCACACATACACTAATATACTCTCTCACATACACACCCAGTGTACAAAATTATCTCACATACATGACTATACCCTCTCATACATACACGTAAAAGGATTATAATGTGTGTGTGGATGTGTGTATCAGTATAATGGTGAATATGCAAGATTATGAGTAAGATACAGTATGTGTGTAAGACAGAATATGAACTGTGACATACACATGCACACTTGGCCCACCCGCTCCCCTGCAGACTCAGTGAGGTGTGTTAGTAAGGTTTAAAGCCTGTATTGTTCCTGACCAGCCAACCTGTCTTGTACACTCCCCAGTCTCACTGTTCACCCCATTACACTCGGAAAACTACAGGAAGATAGGGAAAGACAAGAAAAAGAAAAAAGGAGGGGAAATGGATGCTGGAGAGATGGAGTAACAAAAAAGGGGGGCAAAAAGAATGAGATGAAGACAAAAAGAGGGCTGAGACCCTTCGCATCTGTCTAGGTACAATGTCAGAGCTTGCCTTTGAGTCGGTGGGGTTAAAAGAGGAGGCAGATCTCGCTGTGAATGCTGTTAAATGGTTCAGTGGTTTGACAGTGGCTGATGCTACAGACAGCGCTGCTCCCCCGGGAGCACGCACAGTCTCCCAGGCATGGTTCTTATCAAAATATACCTACTGCCTGCCTCTCCTGCAGAAATAAACAATAACACAGCAGGGAAGGAAGGGGAGATCTAAGGAGTCATAGGATGCATATGATAATAGAATCCCTTTTTTTTACCAATGCCATAATTGTCTTGACAATTATGGCATTGTGCTGCATACAGTGTAGACAGTAAAGTGTGAAAGCAGATTATGCATTAATGTTCAAGCTCTGGCTCTTAAGGAGCCACAGGCGTTAGGGTGGTAGATATGTAGGTCCTTAACCCTTTCTTTTTGGGGGGGGGGGGGGGGTTAGAGACTTAAAAACATGAACACCACAAAACTGTAATCCCAGTTGTAGCCCTCAAAGCAGTGTTGCAGCTGATAGACAAACACACACACACAAACTCACACACACACACACACACACACACACACACACACACACACACATAAAACCAGCGCAGGCAAAACTGCTCCATTTTACCATCATTACACAGCACGGGTCCCCCGCTCCCTTTGGAGCCGTGTTCTGCCTCCGGTGCTACATTTGACGGTTTGTTGAGCGGCACGTAGGTGTGTAGCCTCCGCCGCGTTACGTGATCAAACAACACAACTGACGCATGGCCAATTATCCTGGCTGCCTCCTCTCATCTCACATTTAAGGAGAGGGAAAGTAAAAACCAGAGAGGGAGATGGAAAGAGAGAGGCTGAGGTAGGGAGGGTGGGATAGAGGGAGAAAAAGACGCAAGGCTGGTGGTGTGTTTATCGAAGAATGGCAGATGTAAAAGCAATCTTCTACCCGTTCCACAGGGAAGCTGACATGTGCACCATATCTGAAAAAGTAAACAATGGCTCACACACTTTACATTTCTTTTATTGTGAATCTTTACCCTCAGCAAGCCGCAAATAGGCCAATATGAAACAAACAAAGACAATATGCAGGGAATTAAATATGAAAAGTGACATGGCGTGTGAAGGTCTCAACTCTTCTCTTGTCTCATTGTATAACATCACTGCCTGCTACATGACAGTGACACGTTCTGCATTAGTGACAATTATTGAAAGTACTTAGTTGTATTTATCTTTTTCTCAAACATCCATTTGTGTGACAAGGTTGTGAGATTCTTGAGCCTTGCGCATACTTCTGCACCGACTCTTTCTTGCTGCTCGCTGCTCAAACGTAAGAGGAAGATAAAGATGAATCAATTCCACTTCTCCACTGTAAGGTCATGAGATTGTGTGAAGGTGCTGCTCTGCCCTTGTTATGTTTTAATAAACGTTTTATGGAATTCTTACAAAGAGAAATGCGTTTATCTTGTTTTTTAACTGTGATTTAAACACATAGTCGACAGACCTCGGATGGGGCTCCGACCGCTCATCACAATTGTAGATAAACTATGCGGTAAATAGTGTTTAGAAGTAGTTTCAAATGAAGCCTTGGCCCTTGAAATGCTGCTCTTCTCTTTTTGTGGGTAAAAGGGAAAGTGAGGCAGACGGGATAGAGGGTCGTAAAAAGAAAGCAATTACATTGGGAACAGGCGTTACTGACAATCACTTACAGAGGCCTTGGCTCTGCCTCACATCACTACACACTATAGTTGAAGATAACAGGAAAGTTAAAATAGAGAGGTGGGAGAGAGAGTGAGGGAGAGAGAGAGAGAGAGAGAGAGAGAGAAGCGTTAGTCATCATTGTGTAACAACAAGAAGTGGGAAGAGAGGAAAGAAGGCAGAAACTACCAAGGACTATGAGAGACAGGATAGAATGAGCGGAAAGAGTAAAACAGATTTTAAAATATATTTACAAAGAACCACTTACCTACGGTTGCCCGCGACCTGGCTGAATATTTCTTGATCTTGTCGGTGAGCGGGGTGTTGTCTCTCAGGGCCGTCTCACATTCTCTCTCCATCAGGGAGGCCAGTTCTCGAGTCACAGTGCTGAGGTAAGCCACATTAAGGAAACCCAGGATGGTGTGTGGTTCTGCTAGTCTTGAAAGAACATGGAGCTCCTCTGTGAGGGCCTGGGTCAGACCTGGGACCACAGAGCAAAAGCCTGTAGCCAGTCTGTCAAAGCCGGTCTCACCACCTGGGCTTGAGCTCAGGGCAGAGACCAGAAGAACCAGCACAGATCGGCTTCTCAGACCCTGGATCATTACAATCAAAATAAAATATCACTGTAAAATCATTGGTAAACTACTGTATCATATTGGTACAGCAAGTTCAGTACACAATGTGGATCTGTAATTTAAGAGGCACTCACTAACTTATATGTTGAAACATAAATAGAAATGGAATATTTCACACAATTGTTTTTATTTTTCATCATTATGTATTTTTCATCATAGTATTTTCACTTATGCACCGCACCTGGTAATGTGCGAGCACCTCAGACTCAGGGTAAAGAAAGAACAGCTGTTGAAGACACTGGACGCGTTCAGGGACAGAAATAGGTCTGGATCCAGGATGGTCCGGGCTGCTGGAAGACAGCCGGTCCAGCAGGTGGCTACGCAGCTGGAGACGCACATCATCCCAGGCCTCCTGGATCTTAAGGAATTCATAAAATGAAGGGTATAGGTGTAAAAGCATACGGATAATCTACAGCGACACATTTAGAAGGTATCTGAAAAATATTTTTTTACAGTGAACAGTGCCATTACTAGTTGTTTTTTTTAAAGTTCTTCTTAAAACAATACTTATGTCACCATTTGTGTATGTACTTAGATCATTCGTTCATTCATCGTTCATTCACAGCTTCTGTTACTATCACTAACACTGCAGCTCACCAAGGAAAAAAGACTTCGGAAGATACTGACTTAATTTGACTGAACCAGACTACCTGAGACTTATATCAGTCTGATATGAGTCTTCAACTTTTGAATTTTTCTGAATTAAAAATTGTAAGGTATATTACCTCGAATGAAGTGTCATCTCTGACCGTATGAACCAAGTGGATGGAGGACGCAGTCAGTGATGCGGAGGCAGACTGGGTACAGGGAAAGCAGATACCACATTGGGCAGACACATTCAACAGAACTTGAAGTGTCACCTCCTCTTTCCCCTCGACTTCAGAACTCAGGTACTGTTTCTGAGTGAAACAGAGGGGGAATAGGGAAGTTAATATCCTAAAACTGACAAGTGAAAACATAAATGGTTCTTAAACAAAAGTTATGAAAACATTTTGCAGCCAAATCCAGGGATGTATTTTTACTAGTCTTGTTAATACAAGGGCTCCAGATTAATTAACGGATAGCTAAATGTAAACAATGGAATGTCAGTGCAATTAAGTGTGAAACTGAGGTTACCCAGAAATATTAGTGCAGATTGATGAAGTCACTATGATCAACAGAACCACCATTAGTTATCAGTCTAGATGTCCCATTTTCAGAAAGTTCATGTAGTTTTATTATCTGTGTAGTACAAATAAATATATCTATTATTATTATCATCATCACCCTGACGTATTACCAAAGCTCTGAAGAAATCCATGAGCTCTTGATGTCCCGTGGTAACAGGCCGGAAACTGTGCGCTTTGAGGTTGAACCACTGCACGCACTCTGAAGGACTTGGTGGGCGCGCCCGGGATTCTCCCATTTTGGCCTGGAGCTCCTTTAGCTGCTGTTCAATGCTGAGTGAAAGGGAAACACACTGTGTAAGTCTGAGAGTTCAGGACCATGAAACAGCATACATTACCAAGCTCAGAGCAGAGGAGTATAGCACTCAGCAAAATACATATTAACTTAGGAAATTGAGTGGAAAATACGCCCCTCACACAATTTTATGGTTAGTTCTGACATCAGAAAATACGCAGAAATATGAGATTTTAAGCCAAATTTTGTCTCAACTTTATTTGATGTTAGAAATCGACTGCTTTTACTTGTTTGGATTAGAGCTGGTCTATCCGATATTCTCCTACATGCCATGTTTACCAGCGCACAGCTAACATGTTCCTGTTAATATAAACTCTTCCATTACCAAGTCGTGCTTGGACAATGTGTTTGACTTTGAACATCTGCTGGGACAGTGTCTTTATTTTGAAAGAAGACTGTTGTGAAATTAAGTACACCCCACTCATTCAAACACAACCCAAATGTCAATACTGCTGCTTCACAACAAAAACACAGCAACATTACACACAACCAACCCCATTTCAGTAATATAAACACATGAACACCATATCAAAGATGCACACAGACCTACACACCGCATCATGTTTGGCTCTCGCACACTCTCATTCAGTGTCCGTGCCGTGAGAAGACAGCTACAGAAGCATCAACAGTAATGAACACAGACATCGATATATCAGTGTGTGAGTGTGTGCTAAGCATCTGGTGTGAAGTGGTGTTACAGGCATCTGCAGGCATCTGAGACACACGCTTCTTTCCGTCTCACGTCTCACTCTTCCCTCCGACACACAAATACACACACACACACACACACACACACACACACACACACACACACACACACACAGAGCTCTTTTGATTTTAACAGACTGCATCAGCTATTGCGTTTCCCCTTTAATATGACAGATTAGAAATGACATCTTTGGGCTCGACATGTTTAGTAATTTCCATGCAAATCAATGCATATATATTTGGCTGTGGGTATGTGTGTGTGTGTGTGTGTGTGTGTGTGTGTGTGTGTGTGTCTGCGTGCGTGCTTGTGTGCATGCGTGCATGCGAACGTGTCTGCGCCTATATACCTGCATAATTAAACATGTTATGGTGTTGTGAATGCTGCCATTGTCTTTGTGTAACTGTGTGTTTGACTGCCTGAATGTGTGTGTGTGTGCATACAGTAAAAGTAGGGCTGGAAAGAGCAAATCTATGAATTACAGTTCTGTGATCAAATAATGGTATGATGTTGGTTTAATACATCACTTTGTTCTCTGTAAACTTGAAATAAGCACCTGACATTAGACATTATATGCTACATGATTCCATAATTAATGAAATATTCAGACAATTAATTGATGGATAATGAGAATATTAATGAGTTATAATCTTGTCTTCCAAAAATGTGTGTGTGTGTGTGTGTGTGTGTGTGTGTGTGTGTATGTTAGCATACATGATACAGAGCCAAAGTGCCATTTCAGACAGCTCATTCCCTACTGCAGCTCTATAAACTGCCTCCTGCCTGCTCCTGGGCCATGAATGCATCCAGATGTCTTACAATGGCAAGACATTAAATAACCGTTCAATCTGACACACTTTCGTTTCAGATGGGAAAACGCAAGGGGATAAAATGTTATAGACTGTTGCAAAACGGCTATCCTCTAGGTTGAACACTGCCTAATGCTATCGATTTCTCTCTCTTTAACTATCTCTTTCTCTTCCTCTTTAGGCAGGCCAGATGATGCATCTCACTTTATTCTCTTGACACCAACTTGCTGACTGACAGAAACCTTGATTATAAGGTGGGTGTGCTTTTTGTGTGTTTGGAGGGATTTGATGTAAGGTAATATTGTTACACAAGTGCAGAACCTTTAAACCGCTCATTAAAATAGGCTTTTTGTGTGTGCGTGTGTTTGTGTGTGTGTGTGTTTGTTTGTTTTTCTGTGTAACTGTCTATGTTCCTGCTTTTTCTATAAACATTGTATAGAAACGATATTGCTTTAACTTGGAACAGACTGTGTGAGTGCAGCAACTCTTAACTATGCTTGCCCAAAGCTCACTAGCTGTAAAACACAGCTTCAGCAAGGTCAAAGCAAAAGCGGGCTTAGGATTGCTAACGGCACAGTGTGTAAAATTAATAGACACCACTTTAAACAACACAAAGGACTGTTTAGTTGCTGGTGTGTTTGTGCGACCTCTGAGTTTGCTTTCTCTAAAGGAAAATAAAGCCAAGACTTTCTGAGTAAAATGTAGTAGATACAGCATACTTAAAACAACAGTTTTACTTTCCTTTATATCCCTTAGAGCCAGAAAAATACGAAGAGAAGAAATATATATTTTAGATAAAAGTGTTCTAAATTAAATTTTTAGAATAGCTTTCTGTCATTTGCCGTGACTTGCAATGAAACCCTGCTGTAGATTAAATGGCAGCACGGAGCACTGTATGTGTGTTTATAGTACGCCATAAACATGGATGTTCCTTCTGGGCTCCACCCCAGGACTTCACATAGACAGCAGGTTTCAAATGGGCTTCCATCTGTATAGCTCACTTTTCACCGACTCTCTGACATTCATTAAAAAACAGAAAACGTAAGTTGACTACACTACGGACATGAGGGTGGCTTCTCTCTTGTTACTCAGTTCTATAACAGAATTGAGGTTTTTAATTTCAGATTATATAGGACATCAACCCTGATAGGGTGGGACTCTGCGAGGTGTTAGATATGTCTTTGAGACTCAATTTCGCCATATGTGGACTCGACGGAAAGTGATTGTTGAGTTGTAACCATAGACTTAGACAGGTAGGAGAAAGGCTTCTGGGCGTCACTCTCTAGTTCCACTCTCCATCATCTCACTCTTGCCTTCACTCAACAAAACAATGTACTTGATGGCTTCAGCAACAGCACTTGCCTCTTCGGATACATTCTCACGCCTCGCCTCCGCAGTTTTTTGCTCTCTATTTCCATTCTTTCTTTTCTCTGTCCTCAAAACTCTTACTTTCCTAATTTTCTTTTCCTCACTCTCGCTTTTCGATTACCCCTCCTTAGGGCCTTGTGCTGTAAGTTATAAAGTCAATGTGGATGGTCTGTGTCAAGAAGTCCATCCAGCTCTCTACAATGTTGCGACCTTTTGCCCGCTGGTGTAAAAGCTACCTGCAGCCTAATCAACTTGGCAGGATTAGCTCCAAACCTGATGACTTCCACTGCTAGCAGCTCAGACGCAGAGGAAAAAGACAGAAAGAGAAGTAGACAAGAGGAAGGTTAAAATGGATAGAAAACAGAGAAGTCACAGAAAATAAAACCATTCAACTATCTGAGTTAAGACGACAATGGACAAACCCGTAATGGCAAAAACGCCGAAGCAGAACTCAACAAAAGACCCCGAGAATGAGAAAAAAAAGAGTCAGAGGAAACTGGGAGGAAAGGATTCTTTAGGCCTCTTGACAAACATGTCAATCATTTTACCCTAACTGGAACACACATACACACACTTGCACTTTCTCTGCTGAACAGAAATCTAATTGTTTTTCAGACCGGTCTAGCTAGACAGTCGACACCGCAACAACCCTCCCCCCCAAACCTCCACTACTGCTGAGAGAGAAAGGGAACAATCGGAGGTCTTTTATTAGATATGATGGCACATTTCACAGCTCCCTGACTTACAGAAACCCAATCCCGCGATTAGTCAGCGCTTTGACGTTATCTTAAGTTCCTTGTCAGAATTAATTTAGTGTGGGTGGGCTGCTGTGGGGCTGTCTGTCTGTTGCGCTCCGCTCGCCTACAGGAGGTGGGGGGCTGGAGGCAACGGGGGCAGGAAGATCCCTTTCAAATAAACCCCAGCTCCAGTCAGTGCCAAACCAGCCGCCTGAGAACTAAATATCTCCTCCATCAAAGGGCCCCATTCTGCGAGGGGAAAAGCAGTGAATGGGCTTGAATGAACAGGCTGAAAACAGATCCCATCCTGGCCCAGCCTGTCGCCCACTTAGTGCCCTCAGCCCTTAACCCCCCCCCAGCCACCCAGCCCAGCCAATGATACCGGAGAACCGATACAGCTGATATAACTTAACACACGTGTCACGCACAGCTAAACCCAAAATCAGCTACATACTGCGAGACTACAGATCAGTATTTTTGCTCATTGAGAAGGACCCTTGTACGATATTTTACTGTGGCAGGCTTTCAACTCCAACTGCTTGCGCACTTACATTAAATCCTACTTATCAGAAGCACTCACACACACACAGAATCAAATTTAAAGTATTGATATTTTACCCTGATTAAGATTGGCAGGCGACTAGTGAGAGCCATTTGCTCTCCAGTGTGAAACTAGAGCCCTGTCTGCCGTCTCCAGGCCTGTGCTGACACTTCATTAGAGGTCTTTTGCAGGTAGCCCACAGCTCCATGGCCCCATACCCCACCCAACCCTAAACCACGCCACTGTCCCATCTGATGAAAACTAATGGATTACAGCATTTCAATTTGGGGGAGCCAGCTCCGTTGTCAGCCTATCTTAATCTCCTTCAATTAGGATGCAGCTCTTAGGCAAATCTCTGACATCTGAGAACTGGCAGCAGGCCAGTCACTGTGACCCATAAACAGGTTGTAGTCCTTCCCGGGTGTAGGCAGCTCTGTCTCCTCCATCTCTCGGCTTCCCTTTCCTCTCTTCCACTTCCGTAATTTGTCCCAGAGACTGATAAGTCAATTAGGCAGCAGGTGAGTGAGCTGTGTGTGTGTGTGTGTGTGTGTGTGTGTGTGTGTGTGTGTGTGTGTGTGTCTGCAGCCCACCCTGGTTGAAGCAAAAAAAGGCCTTGCAAAATTTTGTTTGCCTTTTGTTTGCCTGGATGTGTCCCGATAGTTAAAGAGCTGTCCTGAAATAGTCGGGGAGGAAGTTAGCTGCAGCCTGACAGACACTGACCAGTGGTCCCCCACGGCGAGAGGAGGATTGCCTTATTTTTAGCCCTATTCTCCATTATCTGGATGCTTTGTTCTCATAATGGTTATCCCACTCCCATCTGCAGGAACACAAAATAACCCTTTAATGCTTAGAAAGCAGAAAAATGGCCCGGCCTTCTGTAATAAGCCTTGAATTACCTACCCAAGGGTTTTCGTTTCAAGATGTGGAATCTTCAATTATTATGTTCCCATTTGGAAGGAGGAAGGAAAGAAAGGAATAGAAGGGGCGGGAGACAGAGAGAGAGAGAGAAATAGAGAAAGAAAGAGGGGGGGGGGATAAGTCCTAGACACTAATGGTGCCAGAGTGAGGCTTTGTTCACTTGCTACATTTAGCCTGTCCTTCATCATCTGCCCTCAGCCTCACAACGCCACAAACGATAAAAGACCTGAAATATAGATTTCTCTTTTTCTTCTGACCCCCCCTTCCCCCGTGTCTCTCTTTTTATCAGTCTATTTATGCTCTCCAACTATTCCCATGAGCCATCATTGACAGGTGTCTATATTTCACTCTTCGGGGGAAAAAAAAAATCTGATTTAAGTTGCTACACTTCATTTTCTCCCATAACACATTGTTTTAACACACAAGTTTGTTCCAGTGATTAATGAAATTGAACCACCAAGAAATATTCTTTTTTTAGGTTTTGTTATCAAATACTTGACCCAAAATGTTTGGGAACATTGGATTCATAAAGGGGCCAAGATTCATGAATCTCAACACAGTTATCTCAAATCAGCTCAACCATGAACAAACAAACTACATTTACACGCACATTAAAAATCAGGTTAAGGCTGCGCTGCAATAAAGTTGTTAATCTAAAACCCAAAGATAACTGTAACTGGCCAAGATTTGACCATAAGTTTGAATCAAGGCTGGTGTGTCATTTCAGTGTATTAGTTATGTAATATCACACTTACTTTTTGTATTTCTAACTGCACAGTGAAAGGACAGTCATTGTCAGCTCACTTTTCTTTGCTATTGTAGAAATGTGTCTGAATTGCTTCAAACAGGTTTTTTCAGGTATGAAGCCAGTTGTAATTAGACTTTGGATATAATAACTAGATATTAGGTTACATACAAGAAGCCACAGCTACAGTAATGATCTTTCCTTTTTATACCTCCGCACTGATGCCACAGTGGCATTTTACCTGTCATAGGTCTGTGAACTGCATATCATTTAAAAGGCTGGTTAGAAATCTGCGTATAGGGTGAGGAAATCAGAGTTTTTCCCACGGCATATTTCTGATAGTTGTGTTAATCCTTAATCCTAAATAAGGAAACGAGACAGAAATTAGAGCTTTCTTTCAGTTGAAAAGAAATCCCTTTATTTGACATGAAAAGTTTCAATATTGTGAGTTGTATATATCTATATATATCTATATATATCTATATATATCTATCTATCTATCTATCTATTTATATATTAATTACACACTGAGGCTGTTACTCCAAGTGTGATTGCTGAATTGGACATATTCATTTAGGAGATAAACATGATACAACTATGTAGAATGATGAGGAGAAAGTTAGAGTGGCAGAGAGAGAAAGAGAAAGCAAAAAACAGACCTTTCAGCTTTTGGATTTCTACTTCTGCAACACTGCTCATGTTGCTGCCATTGTAAACAATGTTACTGGTGTTTTGTCAGTCAGTCAGACAGGTTAGTCCTCTCTTTAAAATGATTCCTGCTAGTGTTTGCACGTGGTCGGCATAAAGAAATCAGAGCCCTTAATTTTTGGTACAGTATGAACAACAACTTCCACAGTTAAATAATCCATCAAAGTAAACAAAAAGATTGTAATATTTGTTGTCAAAGTAACTGTTTAACTTTTATTTCATTTTTACCAGTGTTCAGAATCAGAATCAGAAATACTTTATTGTGTTCTCATAATGAATTACACATCATATTGCACTTGGCTTCCTGTAATTTAACTGAAACTCACAGAAAGAAATGGAAGACCCTTCCAGGAAATAATCCCTCAGAAACTGCTTTAAAAACGTTGCTGTCACATCAGTGTCTTCTTATTTGGGGCATCTTTATCAGCTGGGACAGTATTTAATTTCAATCTGGCTTGGACATTCTAAAGTTTAAATTACCAGTGAAGACTGGTTAGAGGGGACGAATGAAAGTCAAAGAAAAGTGTCTGAATGACATATAAGTCGATGCTTTTGCTACTCTGACTGACCTGTTGGCATTGAGATTGAGTTTCTCCTCTGTGTCTTTTAGGAACTGTTCAAAGTCCAGCTCACTGGAAACCCCTGGAACCAGCAGCTCCACAAAGGCATGGTCTTCAGGAAAATCCCCCGGCCAATCCATACTGCTCTGCAGGGAAAAGGAACCGGAGAGAGAAAGAGAAAGTCAACCCTTATTGAATAACATTAGAAACACTCCACATGACATGTACCAGTTCATGAAGCCAAATAATGAGAAAGACAGCACTGGTGTCAGGATTAAATCAACAATTTAGGCTGACATCAAATAACAGAGATCTGGAGTGCTGTATTATCACAGCTGTCTATCAAGTGTGTGTGTGTGTGTGTGTGTGTGTGTGTGTGTGTGTGTGTGTGTGTGTGTGTGTGTGTGTGTGTGTGTGTGTGTGTGTGTGTGTGTGAGTGAACAATGTGGACTATAATAATTTGGAATTTCTTCAAACAGGAGTCTTATTAGGAGTCACAAATCAATTTTACCTGAAACACCTGAAACAAAAGGAAGCTTATCATCAACTAACACGGTTTCTTCCAGTTCCCTTCCTCTTTCCTCAGAGAATCATTTGCAGTAGGAGGACCCCTGATTAAAATGCATAGCCTCAGCCTCTAACCATTTCCACTCGCTGACACTACAGTGAATTCACAAAGCAAAACAAAAAAAAGACCAAATAAATAAAAAATGAGGTGAGATGCTCTTCAGTCAAGGCTTTAAATAAACAATTCATCTCCTTACGTCGCTGCCACAACTGCGAGACGACCCCCCCCGCCCCTTCCCAAAGGTGCTTAACGCTCATGCTTGCAGCCAATCCCACGTCGGTGCAGCGTTGCTGGGTCTCATATCAACATTGTCATCAACGTGAGTCAAGTGGAAGGTAATGGAGAGTGTCTGTGTCAATTTGGCTTTCTCACACTCTCCGCCTCTCGCCCCTTCCTCGTCATCTACTCTGATTTTAATAATCCCTGTCAAACTCCAAACAGCTCCCCGCACTCCGCTTCTTCGTTGCTGCATACAGTCTACGCCACTCTCCCTGACAGGGCAGACAGGAAGCTCAACATTCATTTAGCCTGCACAAAGGGAGGCCTGTCCAGCTGGACAAATATTATTTCCCTCCGCTGACAGCCTCACCAGTTAAGCTTGTCCTTTATTATTTCTCCCTCTCTTCTTCTCTCTTACTGTTTTCCCTCATCATCACACTCCCTCTACGCCACTGTCTGAGATGGGGTCTATACCCAGCCATTTGTGAAAGGAAATACAATTTTAAATCCATGGATTAGATACTCAACATTGTAATTCTTTGCGCTGAGCCAGACTGTGTGTGTGTGTGTGTGTGTGTGTGTGTGTGTGTGTGTGTGTGTGTGTGTGTGTGTGCGCACGTGCGTGTGTGTGTGCGTGCGTGTGCGCGCACGTGTGGGTGTGCATGTGAATTTGAATACTGTCTGTTTGTGTTTGGTGCTGTCTACATCACCATACTCCTCTTTAAGGGTATAAAAGACAGGCAGACAGATGGACAGAAGGTCTGAATGTGTACACTGTACGTGTGCTGGGTGTGTGTACCTGCCAACATATCTTGAGCATGAGTGTGTACATGTAGCCTAAGTGAGCATGTGTCAGGATTTTCCAAGCAGCACACAGGGCCTCATTAGTACTATACTTTAAATCATGAAGTCTCTATTGTCTTGTCATTAGCTCTTTACAAAGCAGATGTTGGAGGAGCCCCTGTGTGTTTCACAGTGTTGCAACAGGGACAACTGGGCCAGGCGCTGCGACGCTTCCTGCCTCAAACATCCACTCCACAGCTATTAGAACAGGGGAAGAAACACAGTCACACGCACGCACGCACGCGCGCATACACACACACACACACACACACACACACCTATCACTGTCCTCTCTCTCTCGTTGCTGCCTGTCTACCACAGCTAGGCTAACACACAGGCCCATTTACAGTAATGAGTTTGTGAAATATTTAGCAGCGCGTCCCCCAGGCCGTCGCTTTAAAGCCACTTAGAGCATGTCAAGTTAGAGTCAACATTATTTTAAATTTGAAGTTAACAGTCTGCTGTAAAGGAAACATAATAAATTAAATAGGTGCATATTCTTAGATCACAATACTGCTGAGAATTATCTCATGCATGCCGAAGGGGGGGGGGGGGGGGGTCCTGCTACACTGTACTGCCTTTGACTGATTATCTTCTTTGCAATAAGTCCTGCCTGCTTAGAGATGGGCTTTAGTCTCATCAGATTTCATATACTGTGAGTTCCGCTCAATTTAGAATGCACTTATCTTTTTAAAATACATTGCTCACTTTTCCCCTTTACTACAGGGAAATATGTATACATATTATCTTCTTAAAATATGTTGTGTAAGACTGTTTAGAAATTGCAGTGCAACAACTTGAGCAATGATTGGCCTAGAATAATGGGATGAATAATACATGACCTAATTCTGGTATTATTTGCTTGGCATTGCTGTTTTGTGAAATAATCATCATTCTACAGTACGAAAGTACCCTGAGCAATGAGTCAATTACAAATATTGAAAAAAAGACAATATTGTCACACTGGAGCAGTCCATATTGTGCAGCTTGTATATCAACTGTCATGATTTCAGTCAAATAAAATACTCCTATCCTAAACATACATTTACTGTAGGAGAACTCCCATGAACATGAAGCTTTTACTACTTGTATTTGATATCTGCACATGTGATGAAGGGTCTGTCAAGAGCCTGTCAAGTACAAAGTAAATATATCACTTCATCATAAACTGCAAAGATGCACAGTGCTTAATAGCACACCTCGTATAAGTGAGCAATAATGTAGTTTGTAAAATATCAGATAAAAGTGAAAAATAGGAAATATACTGGACTGGTGAGTGATTCATTTAACTGATTGTCTTGTCCAACCAGTGGTCTAAAGTCCACAGCTATTCAATTAACAATAAGACTTGATACTAGACAACTTTATTCAGGACTTTTACTATTGATTATTAAAATTGTTGTTGATATCAATTTTAATCTGTCTATCAAATTATCAACTAATCATAACAGAAACACATTATGATCTCACTTTTTTCTCATTTGTCAACATTTTAAAAACATTATAACAGTCTTTTCTAGTATCTTCTAGCAACACAAATAAGAGTTGACAGGTCTAAGCAACACGTCCCTTGTTCGACTATAAGAAACTGCCAGACCTTCTAGATCAGATTCTTGATTTACTGATCAATCATTTCCTCCATAGAGCATCAGAAAATAGTCAAGGAAAAATAATTAAATAGAAAACATTTTTACTGTCCACCAGGGTGGACATTATACTTTGGCTCACCAGACATATAAGACAGATAAACATACAGGCAACATCTCACACAGAGTAACTGGAATATAAAAAGATGAAATGAAATAGATATCATAACTGAATTAAAATTAAGCAATTTCTTGTTTTATCCAACCAACAAGTCTAAAACATAAAATTATTCAATTCAAAATAACATAAAAACAGAGAAAAGTGGTAAATAATCGAATTAGGCAAGCTGGACCCTGCGAACATTTGGTATATTTGTTTCACATACAACTAAACTGATTAATCAGTTAGTAGCATTACTGCTCATTTGATAATACTTAATTGGTACAGTTGTATCCAACATAATCGTGTGTTTAATCATAAAGAGATGAGAGATCATAGAGGGAGTGACTTTATGGCAGAGTATTACCTGCTTGTTGTGGTATTTGGATCACAGTTTTCCTCCACAACAAAGAATTGACACTCACCATAATTGCTCATTTGGACAGGTTATCTGTAACTTTTACAAAATGTGGCGCATGCGTAACATATCTGCATAGATTAAGTGTTAATTTGGGCGACAACATATGTAACGTTATAACGTGTATCTTACCTTTTACCAGCTCCTTTATATTCGTCTCTCGTTTAAATGTCAATTGATTACAGTTAGGGAAAATATGACCGGAGTCCTTTGCCGCCACATATTGCTAAGATGTGTCTGCGACAGCTATTTCTAGCAATAACAAAACGACAAACCAAGACAATTCCACAGCACTTATAGGTTAATGTAATTCTGGGCACTGTGAAGGGGAGCGGATCTTTTGCTGTCCACACACGTTAACTGGGCCGTTTCTGTTAACAGCCGTGCGGTTTCATAAGCATCCTCACTGTCAGAATCAGGCTGTTGTTATCGGTCGATCAAACATCCCCGGTAATCAATCGGTGCTCAAACGTTATGATTCCCAGTTGTTCTCGTTATTTCCGGGGACAGAAAGCGTCCGTGACAACAACCCGGAAGTAGCTCTATGAAAACTTCCGCTCGCTGGAAGAGTCCAAGTGACAAACCAAATGGGGGGGAGTTACTGTAAATTGGCGGACATACTGTTTACATTAATTGAATTGGACTATAACTAGATGACATGTTACACAACACTTCATATTTTTAGATTGTAACGTATTTTCAATCGAAGATATAGTTGTTTAAGCGTTGCTACTGCGTACAAAATACTACTATTTGACGAGTCTCCCCTCCAAAATAGTTAGATGCCGTGAATGTGTCAACACATGGCGGTTAGGCAGTGATCTCGCCTGATGGATCAAACACACATATCGACCTTTTATCAACACTGGTGAGCAAAGTCGTCACGTATAGGAGTTGAGGAATTGAACATAATTTTGGAATAAGCAGTCAACTGCTGGTACACAGCACCGCTCACGTTATTGGATGTCTGGGTGAGCGTCTGAGTTTTGGCGCGCCCGAACATAACTGGGAGGAGACAGATCATCGGTGGTGTGAGGGTCGGTACCTGGTCGATCGATCAGCTGTAGTTAACACAACTGGAAATCTAATACTAGTGAATAAACAAGAACCAAAGTCGATTTTTAGTTTTTTCGCCTCTATGAAGACTGTAAGGTGGCAAGGTTATTCAAAGCATGTCATATAGCAGGGAGTTTCAGGTGACCCATATGTTGTTTTGAATGTACAAGTATGATAAGGTGCGTTGAACGCATCATCAGTGTCTTTATGTCGTTACTGTCGTTATGTTTAGTTCAGTAAAAGCAATCAAGTCATCTAGTCGATTGCAGCATTATTTTCTCCAATGAATGGAGTTAGACTTGAGCCTATAACTTTGTCTCGTCTTCAATTCCCTCGGCAGGATGGCGAGCTCCACGCACGTTTTCCAGATCTCTGGGATTAAGATCCGCGATAAGAAGAGAGTTTTGGTCCAGAAAATCCAGCATCTGGGTGGAAAATACATTGGTGGCTCAGTAAGTGGAGAACATTTAGGAGCAGATGCACTTCAACCAAGGCTGTCAAATATTTCGACAAAGACCTGCAACGTATGGAGAAAAAGAAATTCTGATGGATCTAATTATGTTATTTAGTCTATGAGGTGTAAACCAAATTAAACCAATGCCCTTTACAACCCGAACCGATTAGGATTGGACCAGTCTCACCAGCAGCAACTAAGAAACCTAAATGAAAAGAAACAAGCCGGTATTTGCATTTTGTAGAACCGGAAAATGTAGGTGCATTTACTTGCTGTGCAACATGTTCAATCACTTAACACAATTAAATCTAATGGATGTTCTGTCAATCAAGTAATCCATAGAATAAATGACTTGTCTGACCACAGTTTTGCATTAGGTCTGTCAGGTATTACAAGGAGTCCCAGGCTGGATGTCTTGTTAACAATCAGCCTTTGTTGTCCTATGGCATGAATTCATTTACATGGACTGGCAGTGTTGTATGTGTCATCAGTTTACTTCCATATGTAGGAAAACACTCTTGGTCTTTTTGTTCTTGGTAAAAATGCAGGAAAAGGTGTGCCTCTGTCTGACAGCAGTTTCTCTTTCTGTCAGTGAACGCAGCTCCTGTCAAGTAGATGTGTTCACACTGAGACTTGAGACTGTACTTTATACGACTGATGTACTAATGTAGTTTTTACAACTTTTAAGATAGTTATGTGATGTTTAAACACCTACTGATTAATTATTTTTAAGTTTTGAGCCATATCTACTGTGTGTATACAGTAAACAAGGTACAAGGTATTTAAATTTCCCCTTTTCTGTTGTAGTCTTATAATGACAGTCTTATTTTCAGAGGTGGGCTTGGGAGACAATTTGATCTTATTTATCAACTTATGTCATGATAATCACAACATATATTATTTTAAACAGAATTCACTAATTCAAATTTATGATGTAAAAATTGTTTTAATTGCATCCAACCAGCTCTGTATTTCTTTTGAAGAACATGACAACACATGACAGTGGAACACAGTTCTTTGCAATAAGCATCATTTAGATTTTTGGGTATTTATTTAAAACATAAAACCCAGCCCCACCTACAGTAATATCTTTAATTTATAACATATGAAAACCCGGGTCTGGTCAGGCCATTTATTATTACGTGTTACAAGTCATGAGACTGATGCAGTGATCTTCTTCTAGGTCTATCAGCACACCATCACACATCTGATAATCCCTCAGGTGTTGTCCAGCGAGAAGTTTTTGGCAGCCTGTGCTGCAGGTCAGTCATGATGATTATTATGATTTTTAATGATGGATGTTGAAACTCATGACTATGTGATCACCCTGAATAAATTAAGACGGCTCATTTAATTGAACTTCTTCACACTCTTCACTGTTAGCTTTCCTTGTTTAAAGACCCAAGACTAACAAAACACCACTGTTCTCTCTTTCATGTGGTTTGATTTCTCTCTTTCACCCACCACCAGGAAAGTGGGTTGTGACTCCAGACTATGTGCTGGACAGTGTTAAGAATGGCTCCTGGCTCCCAGAGGGGCCCTATGAAGTTGCCATTTCCACAGGTGCCACGTCTTCCGTCTACCCGGTCAGGCAGTGGAGGGAGAAGGTGGCCAGTGGGAGAGTTACAGGGGCCTTCCAAGGCTGGAGGGTTCTCCTCATGGTCCAAGAGCCCACCCGTAGGGCCATGTTCAAACGGTGAGGTGTTACACAAAAATACTTCTTCGCCAATCACAACAATCCTTCCATGAATGAATGAGTGCTGCAGAGTATGATACTAAATAGGTCTACTTAAATTATTTCCAGGCTCCTAAAAGCAGGCAGGGCCCAGGTATACCACTGCCCTCCACCCTCTCATGCCTCTGTTACTCATGTCATGGCTAAACCCATCACAGAGGACTCCAAATACCACAATGCTCCTTGCTACCCTGTTAGCCACATTGTCCAGCACCTCTTTGGGGTAAGTCAGACTAATTTATGTGAAAGGTATGGTTAATACTTAATTGATTATCAGGCTTCATGTTATTCTCAGCTTATTTTAACAGTGGTGAAGAACACCAGGAGCAGATGCAGGAGAACAATCACAAAACAGCATCACCGACCTGTTTGAACTGGTTTAGGTCGGCTAAAAACACAGAATCCGTCAGCATGTTAGTGGGTCGTTCATACCTAGCCTATTTGTAACCGGTAGGCGACAACTTTCACTTAACCTGTTCAACTGACTTTAGCTTCAGCTTTCGATAGCACTGTCCTGCTGTTGTTACAGACATGTGAACTAACCACAGACAGTTGTTTTGTTCATGGTCTCACAGTAATGCGTCACTGCAGAATGAATACAGCGGAAACAGTGATATTTGGCTTCCTTTTTTTTTGGTATGGCGGGGGCTCGCCAGTTTGGGAGAGCAGTTGCAAATTCTGCGGTCTCTACTAATGTATTGAGTGAGTCGTGGTTTTTCATCATATCTGGTTAATTTCCCATCCTTGAGTTACATTTTGATTTAAGAATATTGAGACCAACATGGTGGTTTGAATCATGCCCATACAAGATTATATTGTATTAGCATGGAATTTATTTATTATTCTCACATGATGAAATGGATAATGTTTGAGCAGGCATTAGAATGATTCGACTTGAGGGAACAGGGTCTGTTTGGGTGACACTTCCGTCAGAGTTTACGTGAGCCCTTTTGATACCCACCAGCCACTTTTTCCTTCCTCTACTGGTTATAATCTAAAACTTGAGACTCTGATTTTTGGTTGTTGTTAGTAGAACTAGTCACACAGCAGCTTGTTGGCATGTTGATGTTACAAAGATAATGAATGATCTGATTTCATCATGATCGGATTTTCCAGACTGCCAAACGTTTTTCCATCAAAATGTATGTAACCTATGTAATTGACGTATGATCAAAATGTTTTGATGTTTTTTGGGAAGTACCCGTATGTGCCGGTCTGATGTATGATGATACTTTTTTCACAGAGGCTCTTTTATAATTTTCAGGGTAGAGCCACTTCAGCCAAAACTGGGGTTTAGTTACTCTTTTAAAAGACTACAACTGTCCACTGTTTTTTCTTTAGCAGAGCAATTGTGTGGATATGAACCTCAATATAACGGATGATGATCCAGCAGAGACAAAGAAGTCCAGTTTTGTTGATTTGGACTTCTCCAAACTGGAGACGGACCTCATGGAATATGCCATCAAACAGGAGGTGTGTAATGTTTGTGTGTAAAAGCATGTTGCAGAGAAGCACTGAAGCATAGTTTCTAGTCATCATGTAGTAGTTGGTCTACATTCTGTTGACTTAAATGAGCCTTTTTCCCTGTGTTGTATGATATGACTTTGGCTATTTGGCTATTTTGCTATAGGCCCGGCCAAGACTGTTCTTTCTTGAATTTCTGGGTTACCATGACCCGTACCATCTCCAGTCCCAGGTAGACAAGCACACATATCCACCTACCTTCCCAACCCCTGATCACGACCATACATTTCTAAAATAACTGTGTTTCAACAAGAAGATCAGGTCATTCAATTTTCTTTATGTCATACATTTTAATGGAAAGTGACATCTAGAGCAAGGGCGCAGGTCATCGATTTAACCACCCCTGTCAGCTGATCTGGGAGTTTTGATTGGCAGGCCTATTAACAATACTCTCAACTGTCCTGTCCATTCCTAACCCAAGTGGATCTCCAGCAGATTGCTATTATAAGTGCTTGTGTGTTTCCCTTCTGTACATTCTGAATCCATATGCTATTTGCCAGTAACGGACAGTCAGAAATTACCTCCAGGAACTTTTGATGCCCATTCACTTCCTATTTCCATTACCCTTCTGCCCTTGTCTTTTTGCCATCCATCTCTTTGAGTGTAATGTTTTCACCTCCTTTTCCATATACCTCTTACATTTCATCATTGTTCTTTAATTCCTCCAGGCTACAGAAACAGACTTCAGCAATGTTGGTAGTATGATAGAGTGCGGCCTCTTCATTGAAGCCTTGGACTCAATTAGAGGTGCTGTGTTCCCAGGCCTGCTGCCACCAGCGGCATACTTGGTTTCCTTCCTAGAATACGCACAGCAGGTAGGACAGAAATAACCAGACAGCACAAATTCTCACCTGCTCCTGCAGGAGCCTCAGGGGCTGCGTGAAAGTATAACCTGTATAAATACAATAAAAATCTTCAGTACTGATACCGTGAATTCGATAAAGGTACCTGAACCATACCGTACCTTCGATACCATTTTTTTTTTTAATCTAATACAATATATAACAATATATATTTTTTACATTACACCTTTTTTACAAATTTTTTAAAGCTCCTTTACACTTGTGTGACACACACTGTCGTCAAACCTCAAAATACAACAACACAACTACGTGAGCTCCCTTTCTGTGCATAATGTTGAGTTTTTATATCCTGCCTCTACGATGTGTAACGTTTGGCTGCCAATCCCAAGCATTATTAGATCTTGGTACTAGCATGCTCTGTGCTTATTGGCTCGCTGACGCTGATTAGATTTACTCCTTAGGTTTTGAAATTTGGTATTAAATGAGAAGGCATTTTTCAATACTCAATACTATAGAGGCAAGCCCAATGGTGCCTAATAAAATCGAGGTTTGTTACCCAGCCCAATTTTTAGAATTTTAGTAGCTGCCTTTTTGGCTTGTATCACTGTAATTGGACTTAACTGTAATTTGACATTTTGACTGTACATCCAAGTATCCAAACCAGTCGAACTTGTTGTCTGTTCATTTTGACACAGGGTAGTGCCACGTCTGTCTTCCTGAGAAATTTCCGGCAGGTCATGTACAGCCTACTTATTACCAACCCTCCCTGGCTGGCTCCCATTGGAGTGAAGAAATATTTCACCCAGGTGTTGCAGTGTCCTCGGTGTAAAACAGGCCTGTGGCCTTTTCTGGAGACGGCCATCAGGTAAACCTCATATCACATAAGATGTCTTGTCTAATTATTCTAATTGCATTTTTAATGTTGGAAATTGATACTTTTCCCATTAAAAGTAACAACAGGATGTAGTTAATAAGCCTTTTTGACAATTATTTGATAATAAAAAATTTTAATTTATATGTGTGTGTTCCTTCAGTTACTGCCTGTCCAGTGAGGTCACCTGTCACCCACTCCCTGGACCGGCCCTGCCTACACTGTTACATTTCCATAGTGACCTCCTGGCATTTTTCCTCAAGCTCTTCCAGGGGGAACTCCACTCTGTCACAACCGGGTAACAACTTCTAAATATACAGTGTGGGAGATAGGGCAGGCAGGGCTTTTTCTTCTTTCTGTTCATTAACAATGCTCCTAATCCTTCTCGCATGGACAGAGTCGTGGAGGGATTTTCCCACAAATGAGTTCTCTATTCCAGAAATCCTTAACAAATCATGTTATTTTAGCTGGTGTGTGCTGCAGCACAAAGGTGTTGAAATACATCTTTAAGATTTAAGGCTTGAACAAAACTAGATCTATAATATGTTCCAGTTTGCACTTGTCTGTAATCAACATTATGTTGCTGATACTTACTAAACTGCATGTTATATGGAGTACATGTTGAATTAATTGTTTAATTGTATTATTTTGGTTCTTACAATAAAAAAGTGTTGCATTTGAGGGTCTATTCTTTCTTCACTTCCACTCCTGCCTTTCTCTGTTTTTCTCAGGGACTTTGTGCTGCCTGTGGGAACAGGGGTCTCTAAGGGTTCAGCATCAGGATCTTTACTGTATGGAACCTTCTGGACTGTGTGGGAGCGCTCCACGCTGTTGTCCAAAGCTGTGAAACAACTACTCCAGCTCTTAGTAAAGGCTCTCATTGAGGTAATTACTGTGCAACTCATTCATCGTTATTCTTATTGGATGATGTGTAATACCACCCGTAGTCTATATCCACGACATAAGGCTGGGCAATATGGAGAAAATCTAATATCCCGATATTTTTGAGCAAGTACCTCGATATCGATGCCACAACGTTCCACTTGCTCTCGTACTGCTGGAAATTCTGCCAGATGTCCATTTTCGGATGTCCATTACCTCCGGCTTTTTTTGTGTTGTAATTTTCAAACTCCGGTCGATTTATGAGGACTGTGGTTCACTGCTCCTCAGACAACTAGCTAGAATATCTGTCTAATCTGAGGTTTTTGTTGCACGACTAAACCTAACCTTTGAACGTGTATGTGTTCCACAAAAACAGGTTCTTTCCCGAGGCCATTTTACAGCGACACTGTTTCTCCACTCTGCGCTTAGCACCACTCATGACGATTGTGATTGGTTTAAAGAAATGCCAATAAGCCAAAGCATGTTTTTTTTTCCATCACGGAATGCTGTGTAGACTAGCCAGACCCTCCTCCGCAGCGTTGTGGAGGAAGGGATTGCGAGACTATACCACCCAAGAAAACTGCCAGTTGGGTCAGATTTGTGATTGGACCAGGAAAATAAGTTACTCTTACTCTTAGAGCTTTCTAACCCCATACTGTGATGATGTTTATCTTCACTGAAGGACGCTAAAAGGGATGAGAAGCAGAAGCTGCATTTGGCGGACACCCTGCTAGACCTCCTGTCTGTTTTGGTGGAGTTCTGGTGTCAGCAGCACTTCAAACTCAACCAGAGCCTGGTTGAAAAGGGGCTAAAAGACCTAGCAGAGTATTTTGCTGTCATCAGCCAGGGTATGGACGAAAAAGGAAGAAAAAAAAAAGTCCATACATATGCTTTTTCATTTCATTTTGTCTGCATTTATGTGTGTATGTCCAATAATGTAGTACCAATGTCACTTTTCAGCTGCTAGTACTTTAAGAAATACTGCACCAGAAAATAGAATGTAAGACGAGAAACATAATTTACAAGTAATAGCAATCACATTATATAGCAGAACAATTACCATTATAACATATTATTTTTTCTTCTGAGCAAGCCAAATTCATTTGTACTCTTAATCATTTGAAGTCGATCAGTCACCTCATCACTGACAGTGTGGTATCTGACGTATTGTCCCTCTGTTTTGTCCTGTAGATGTGTCTCCAGTGGACCTGGCAGAACAGCTGGCTGTCAGGATTCGCTCCACCAGACTTAAGTTGGCGATAGTGGATGCTATATTCAGGAATGTTTGTTGCAGGAATGGATTCACAGTTGGAGATGAACCCCTGTCTCTCAAGAAAGTGGTGTGTGTGTGTGTGTGTGTGTGTGTGTGTGTGTGTGTGTGTGTGTGTGTGTGTGTGTGTGTGTGTGTGTGTGTGTGTGTGTGTGTGTGTGTGTGTGTGTGTGTGTGTGTGTGTGTGTGTGTGTGTGTGTGTGTGTGTGTGTGTGTGTGTGTGTGTGTGTGTGTGTGTGTGTGTGTGTGTGTGTGTGTGTCTTGTTATTCACTCACTTCACATTTCCCATTAGGAAACCTAATTTCTTTCTTCAGTCCTTTATTCATTTTGCCATTGACAGGCTTTGTCATAATTTGACCCATGCACCTCTTACTTGTGTGAATCACAACAGTCATGTGCTGCTTAGTTCAGTAAGTCATGAAGACATTCAGTGACATTTTGTAAAACATAACTTTCAAGAGTTTAGTTGGCAGCCATTTTCAGTTTGTGTACTAGCAAAAAAGTCCATTTTGCTTTTAAAGGGATTTTGGCAAAATAAGAGTGTCCATGATCTTTAAATTCTGATCAAATTACACACACACCAATGTTGCAGAGAAGCACACAGCAAATATGAAAGTAATTGAATAAAATAACTATATAACTTATTTAAAAAATCTTTTCTTTTCCACTGGGCTTTTGTGTTACGGTAAAACTCAAACATTTTGCATTAGTTAACATGGCAGTGTGAAAATTGATATAGATTATATTACAGTTCTCTGCTATAGAAACAAAGATGGCTGAAGGGATCTACCCATTATATTACCTTGCAGTAGAACATCTTGCTTTCTCACTCACGGTGGATGTCTTTGTGCCTCCTCAGTCCCCTAAAGACACACAAACATCCAGTTGAAGTCACTGGTTCAGGCACTGTCTAACCTTTTGTGTCTGCGTGACTTCTGACAGGTGATGTCTTACCTGCCTGCTCTTGGAAGTTTAGCTCAGAGTCCCACCAGTGCTAGCCTCAGGACCAGACCCACCTACCACAGCTGCACCAGCCAGGGGACAGGCTCCAGGTCAGTTACACACATCTGTCCGTCTGTACTGCTGTTTTTTTAAGTATATGAGGTGGAACATGTGAGGACATACATGCAGAGGTGGGGGCTGTACAAAGGCCAACAGGCTTGCATTAGAATACATTTTAAACTACCAACCCTTTAGTAAATGTACCTATGTTCAAAAATCAGTTGGGGGATTTTAAATGGTGGTATGTGCAGATGATTATAAATGTAGTGCTCTTCTTTCTTGGAACTCAGTGTTGTAGGTGCTCAAAAAAACACTTGAACTTAAATTCAGTCATTACCTTTTTCTGTCATTGTGGTTCGTTGCATCCCCAAACGTTTCTTGAAGGAACATTTAAGAAAGGTTTAAGATTTTAGAAAATTAACAAAAAGGGTGTTTAACAACATAAATGTTGCTGCTCAGATGTCTCAGGCTGTGTATTGAACTTGCCACTTTCTGTCATCCCGTCAAATAAAGCTGCATTATTTTCTAAAATAACAGAACTATTCAACCAGCAGTCGACTCGGCCTCCATTGTTAGGTTTCCACCTATAAAATTAAGGGCAAAAACAGGAGAACATGTAAAAACTCAATGAAAAATGTGAGTGAAAGGAACAAAGGAACACCTGGAGAGAGGATGAGTGTGTATGTGTGTTAGTGGGTGGGGGGGGTGGTTGGATGAGGAGCAGAGATGCATGAATGGAGGGACTGAGGAAAAGCTTGAGAGAGGCAAATGGAGGTCAGACGGAGCGTGAGGAGTTGGCATGTGATGGGTCATGCCCAGGTCTGATCCTATCAGTGTGTGCTGGCTGACAGAAAGGGTGCAACGGGAGGTTAGACCCCTTCCTCATAGACACACACACACACACAGTGCTGAGTCTGATCTGGACAGGAAGCCGACAGATAGACAGGCTAGGATATCCCATCAGGCCTTTGTGTCTTCCCTTACGACCACCAGCTCTCATGCCCACCGCCCTCCCCTCCCCTGTTCACCTCTCTTGGTCTTCTCTTGCATACTAAATCCCTCTCTGAATCCAATCGTACACACACTCTCCATGCATGGTATCAGACATCTGCTGTTCCGCCAGCAGGTAGTTGGCCTGGAGAAGGGCAGGAGCCACCAGGGAGTGGGTTCGTGCAAAGGCTACTGGTTCAAGCGCTGACCCGAGCCACTCTTCCCTCCATCACTGCTTTCTACTCTTTCTACTTTATGCTTTTCCCCCAGTTTCAAGGGTTTAGTGTGTTTTGACATAGACAAGAGAGAAACTGAATAAAACAAGGAATGCAATCTGTGTGGATGAGATAAAGAAATGCTGAAGGGCATGCACAATCATTTGACCCTGAAAGAAAGAATGAAAACAAAATGACAAAGCTTGTGATGAATTAAGGAAACAAAACCAAAAAAGAAATCTGGTTTCTTCATTTTTCATGCTGTAATTCCCAATATTATACATATTCTCAGTGATTTTGACACTCTTAATCAATTAACACATTATGTTGAAGCATTTCCATTACAATTCAGTAGTTGGAGCTGCCAGGATTCTATAATATAATTTATATTTTGTATGTAAGAAATCAGCTATATTTATAGTTGGAGCACTTGTCAGTAATTCATAGTCCTTAACAGGACAAGACATGAAAACAGCTTTTTTTTTTTTAAAGCCTGAGTTGAAATAGCACACACGTGATTGTAGTTAATACAATAGTTTCAGGCCGGTTTCATCTGCCCTGTCAAACTGTTGGTTCAACACAAGATGAAGTCCTGGCAGGATGTTTGATATTGGATTCATGAAAACAAGCAGGAGCATGTCATAAAGGTTGAGAGGAGCCACATGACCCTTTTTATCTTTCATTTCTAGCTGTTAGAACGCATTAGGCTGTTTTACTGTGACTTGAAGCTGCTGTAGTGTGTGAGATGGCCAGTGTGCTTCTTCTGCACCAACACACACGCTGGCATCAGGGCACGCGTCCAAGCCATACCAAGCTGACAGGCCGGCTGATTGACCGACTGTTTAGGTGGCCGTTTGACTCGCCGGCTGGCTGCGTGGCAGTAAGTGCTGTTAGCAGAAGGGAAGCTGTAATTAAACTAAATTTTTCTCCTGCTGGCTTAATCAAGCACTGTGTATTGCTGTTTTTTTGTTCAAGCCATTTAACTGTCATTACTTTGGCTCCATTTCTTCTACCCAGACCTGCATATAGTCAATATCAGATGGGTTTAAAACAAGCCTGTTCATCAACTCCACTAATAGTTCAAAAATGGTAACAGATAAAAATGATTTTGTTTTTTTGCCATGACCTTTTTAGAAGAATTAAAGCAAGTGAAAAATGTAATGCTTAGACTTCTCTTGCTGTGGCATTCGACATACACTTCCCCCTTACTTCCATTAATTCTCACAAGTTGCTTGAGAGTCGGCCTCCAAGGGCACACGGTGCCCCAGGCCCAGAATTGATAGCTGGGCCACTGACAGAAGGCTGGCCTCCGAAAGTAGACCATGAGGGAAAGAGAGACTGGGGCGTAGACAAGCCAAGTACTGGCAACCTCAACTGCTGCCAGCCTATATGGACAGGGGACACTTGGGTGGAGTGGTTTGAGATGAGAAGTGGTACGCCCTTATACCAGACACTCTTATGGACTCTCTCACACACGCAGACGCACACACACACACACACACACACACACACAGATCTTGTCTCTTCTCAGCCTTGTCCCTGCTAATAACAAGCAACGTGACAGGACGTGTGTTTCCTCCTCACTGCTGGGAGCTCCTTCCTGGCTTCTGAACAAGCCAATTATCAGGGAACAAGCCTCTTCCCTGTAATACGGATGGCACGCCGCTTCAATGCAGGGCGCGCGCACATGCACAGACGTATACACTCCAGACACCTGTCAGGCTTCATGCAGGCAGATCTCCCATATCCACTCACAGGACTAGTGACAGCCCACAGCTATTAGCACGCCACTACTTTGAAGAGGCTTCACTTTCTTTTACTAGTTATTCCTCCTAATGTGCTTGCTCACATCGAATCCTCCATCTCTGCGTTTGAGGCGTTAAGTGGGAGGAAAAGTGCTTTGGAGACGGGAATGGAGGATTGGGTGTGTGAAGTAAAATGTGTGTGTGGCCAACACAGTAGGGGTTTGACAGATATTGTCAGATTTCTTATAAAATGATACGACGCCACGAGGAATTAATTTGCTAATGCCACTTTTCACAGTACAGTAATGGCCGTTTCACTTTCTGTACGGATAGTTCTCCTCGCTGTCCTGCTGAAATGGTCAGTCATTGAAACTTTGGACTTGTCTATATGTAAATCATGGGAAATCTCTTATTGACTTAAGTTCAGCACGTTTCTATATTTTCCCATAACGCCTTTGACCATGTCCCTTGTCTATATACAGTGCTCAGAGTTCACTGGTGAATGAAACAAACCTAGAGCAAGAGAACATCCCGAGAGGTCTGAACAGAGTCAACGCAGCAGGTAAGACATATACAGTACGGTCATACACACATACACACACTGCTGCAATATAGCTGCACATTTGCAAGGAGCAGACTTTTAATGGACTGATGCACTGCACTAGGTCATCAGTAAAGAGGGACATGATAGCTCTGTCATCACTTTCAGTTTAATGAAGAGCACATAATGTATGGAGAGAGTGATTGATTTGCATCAGACCCCGCTTCCATCTAGTCAGCTGGAAAGGCAATTCAGCTGCATAATCCAGTCCGTCGTGTGTATTCGGGGCAGAGTTTGGGCCACATTACGCCTCCTCCACTTGTTCTATTCGTATTGATATGCAACGCTGCGTTTTCTGTTTTGTTTTGCCTTTTCCTCATGTCTTATTCACCTTTTAAAAAAACATATTGGATAAATAAATAAATGGCACAGGCAGAAATAATGGCTTCCTCACACAAAACAATAACACATATTAGTACGCACAATGCGCCTCAGATCCATTTTAGGGGTATTAAATGCAGCAATTAGAGTGTGCTGCAGACACACAGAGGCTGCACTGGTGGAACTTCCTGCAATTAGAGGCATGGCACTCTGTGTGAACTCCTGAAGGTGTCAAAGCTCATATCTCCCCCCCTCCACCTGATCAGAAAGGCCCTGTGCTGGTGCGATGGAGGGGTGGAGGGAGTGGAGGAGGGAGAGCTGAGGCAGGAGACTCAAGGCTGTTGGCATGTGTTGTTTTTTCCACTACGTGATCTCTATACCGATGCGGTCGGCATTAATTTTTGATGAACCACCGGCACAGCATCCTCCCCTCTCGCCCTCTCATCCCATCCCAGTCTCTTTCTCTCCCATCCTCTCTTTTTCTTACAGGTTTTCTTACCCACATATGTAAGCTTGCTTTCTTATATGCTGCACTTTTTTGCTTTAGAGCATCTGTCTCGCCTCCTGGAACCTCAGTATCTTTGTCAAAGTTTTTTTCAGTTCCGTATTTGCTTCTGGAGACTCAGCTGAGACTTCAATCAAAATCTGCCTAAACATACTTTGTGTAGATTGTCAAATGTTTTTTTTTTAGTCTTTTTTAAAATTATTTATTTAATTTATTTTTTACAGCTGAAACACTTTTGGTTTTTAGCTTCATGTCATCCTGAAACAAATTATTTAAGTCAACATTCATACAACATGGTTCAAAAGCTAGGTTCTTTGTTCTTGGGAATGTAAAGCTACTCCAGGCATCTTTATCCAGCAATGAGAAACCGCTATGTAAAAAGTCAGTGCTTTAATAGATTATCAAAGAGTATTTTTTTTATCATAATATAATTATTTTACATTAGTACATAGTACTAATCAGCCCAAGCCCACTGTAACCAAACTACTTGACTCCCATTTTGCTCAGCAGCACTATGTGGAGTTGGGTTGGCCGAGACAGGAACATAAACTACCTCAGGAGTCTATGTGGTGCAGATTGGGCAGCGCAAACACTGTCTCAGTGATGTCAATTTCATTGGCCGTCAGCTATTTTATGATCTGTTTTTCTAACTGGTGATTTTGTAGTGAAAATTGATTTGGATCTGTGCCTGATCGATAACAACATTCCGCCTGAACTGCTATTTGCCATCACTAATAAATATCTTCATACCACAGAGTAACAAAAACATAACCCAGTCAAAAAAAAATGGATCCTGGCTTTCACATCACATTTATTCACTTTTGCCACACAGCTTTGTCCAAAGCAACGTTAGTTAGTTAGTTAGTTAGTTAGTTAGTTAGTTGAGGCCACAGTGGATTTGCTTACTATTATTTAACACACATTTTGTGTTTGTGTCTCATTACTTCCTGTGGGCACATAAGGGCTCTGTTGCTGCCCAATGTTGTGTTTGACTGATTCAATTAAGGTACCCTACAGTAAAATCCTCACCAGTGGAATTTAGAAAAATCACGGTCACGTTAATGGCAGTAGATTCTTTTGTGGCACAGTGTAATCTCGATAGGGGGGAATTAACATGTTGCTTTTAGAGCCAGCGACAGCAGTCGTCTTCAAATAGTTTCAAATATATGCAATAACTGGCACTGAATACCTTTCTAACACATTCCTCACAAATGGCATTGGTACAAGCTTCCAGCAGCTTTTCGGTCCAAGGATCTACAGGCCAAGCGACATTTTACAGGAGTGTAGCAAGCAGACTGAGGGATATAAAGAGCAACACATACATTTAACTTTTCTATTAAAGTGTGAAACTGGGGATTTATAGAAAAGGACAGGCGGATTTATCCTTTCCGTGCTTGTAAATGCTGAGCATGCAATTACCCCTATAATAGAGGCGTTGTGTCCAAATTGGAGCCATTAAAGTGATTTAACAGTGCGTGGATTGGCCCTGGCATTTGCGAGGATGTGTACACATAGGGTGTAGTGGAATGGGTATTTAATCACAGCGTTTTAGAGCCCGGCAATAGCAGAGCAGCCCATGTAGAACACTGACGTGCCACGCTGTACAGCTTACTCATTAGGGACTGAAGTTTGGACTGGGCTCTACCCTTTGTTTGGGTGCTTTTGATTTTTAGATTTGAAATATTGGTTTGCTTCATTGATTAACCACATTATTGTCTCTGATGTTAAACCTGGACAGCCACCAGTGTCTGCTTTTTGACGTTACTTTTGCAAATAACTTTTAAGTAACTTGTAAGTATTTTAAGTAAGTTTTCAGAAGGAAAATCAGATATCAGTATAGAATAGCGGGTTCTTGTACTGGATGATGAGTCTAATTTTAGTTTGGCTGTACTTTGGCTTGAAGCATTTCAAATAAGTTGCAGTCAAGTACATGCTTTATCAGCTTATCTGTGTGTCCTTACTCCTCACCGCTTCCAAATGTTGTTTTTTTTTTAAATTTGTAAAGCAAATAAGTGACTTATTTAGTATCTAATGGCTTTCTAGTCTCTTCAGTTGACATTGGCTTTTGAACATTATTCCATTAGGCTTTTTTAAACTTCAACAGCCTGTTCAATGACTGAAATATTATTCTATAATGCTGCAAGGTCAACTACATGGTGTTACATAAAATCACGCAACATTTATAAGTGAAATGTGTAGAGACATATAATACACTAAATGTATTTGTAGTATATCTGGGCATACTTTTTGTTAGGTTTTGCATTATATTTCTAAGGTGAACATTTTTGATTAACAATTCTTCCATTTCCCAGTTTTTTTCCCCTCCACTCGTCAACCTCTAAACTAACAGTGGATGACATTTAATGCGTCTTCTGCATCCTCAAAGACGTCTCCAGGAAGAAAGGAATTCTTCAGAATGAATAGGATCCAGGATGTCCAATATTTCCCCAAATGCTTTGAAATGCAGGAAACCCTTTCACTCTCTCCTCCACTGCTTCTTCTTTCTTACCCCCCCCCC
>NC_048411.1:15784009-15807245 GCF_013103735.1 Etheostoma cragini
CCCCAGCCTATGCTCTGTGCGCGGTGGAGAGGAGCCCCTGTACAGGCGTGGCGTCCTGGGGAGAGCTAGTAAAGCATTTATTATGGGCTTTGCAGTCCTGTATTATACTGGCAAGCACCGAGCCACTCATGCTTGGCCTTTAACTTTCCTCTGAAAATCAGCCATACATGAAAAAAGGGGGCTCTGGCCCACTAATATATTCCTGATTTAATATTGTATCAGAGACAAGTGAGGGATGGGGATAAAGATGAGAAAAAAACAGATGAGAGGAGAAGAAAATTGTGTTTAAAAATGTAAATGGAATCCTGGAAGTTTTTTTTTTTTTACACGCCTGTTCACTGGTAGTTTGCTGATTAAATATCACGTGGTGACACTGGCAATGCCCAGCGGAGCTTTTGAACCCTGGATCTGTGAAGAATCCGTTTCGAGGCTTTGTGCGTGGGCTGTCTACCATAACTTCCTCTCAAGTAACATAATAGGGACGAGCGGACAGGAAGCAAGACTACATTCTCACCACTACATTCATTCACTCGCCGACTGCCCCAATGTTAACTTTGTGGGGCTCGGGCTATAGGTGGAAAATCTCTGTGTCTGTAAAAGAGGGAAAGAGCGAGGCAAATCCAATCTTTGTCTTTTCTTTTTTTTTAAGATCTTGCCCGTTTTCTCATCTCTCTTCTTCAATCGCATCCTCATTGGCGGGTCGTACTTTTTTAGGTCAGGTTTTTTTTGGGGGGTGTTTGGGGACATCTCTGTGGTGTTTTATTGGCGTGTTCACCATATCGAGGGGGACAATGGGCAGGACATCAGGGCACACCCTCATTTTGGATTTCTCACTTCTCTTCCGCCTCTTCTCTCTTTTGGGTATGTTTGTCCGTTGTGCGTGTCCTGGTCGAAGGAGAGACCCTCCTCCACAGAGCTTGCAGAAAGAACCAAGTGGAAACAGTGCTTCAGATCCTGGCGCTTCCTGGCACAGACATCAACGTTAAAGGTAAGACTTACTCGCTTTCCCCTTTCTCTGTAACCTCTGTCTCACCGTCATCTAATTTCACTCCCACGGTTTGCTCTAGGGTTTCGAAGAGCGATTAACATTGGGGGGGGGGGAATAGAAGTGTCTGTGCGTGTGTGTGTGTGTGTGTGTGTGTGTGTGTGTCATCATTGAGGTTAACCTTTAGCAAAAATGTAAAGGGTGTGTCAAGAAAGAGCCAGATGGGTTTGGAGGCTGAGATTTATAGCTTTATGGTGACTTTGCTTCGTGAATCGAATCCCTTTTGATATTTCAGACTGACTTTCTTTTGTCCCTTTAGGTCAAATACAATGACTTCCCCTCCTTTTATGGAAATGTGCTGTTTCAAAGGTTTCTCCAATTTTGTAATAGTCTTTTTAATAGCAGCCTAAATCCACTTGCATCTTGTGGGAGGAAGCTTATGCGTGAGGCAATCATGCAGAACTATGTTCAAAATAGTCAAATTACCGTTACCCTTTGCGGTTGTCTCTCTAAACAAGGCCCGCGTTAACAGAGCCAGAACCTCATCGGTTCAGGTCGTTTCTTGTCAAATGTACGTTGTAATGTTCTCTAAATGGTCTAAATAGTCCAATTCTTTATCCGTGAACGTTTTTTGATTTTGGAAGGACTGTTGTTAAACATGATCGACTGAAATGGCAGTTTTTGTATTATTATGTAAGGCCCACGTGGGCAGTGGTTAGTAACCTATTTGTAACTTCCAAACAAGAATTTCAAGCAGTCTAAGGGCACATAATAGCTAATCAGTCTTTAGCAGCCAGTTGTGCTAATGTCGTTTGTCTTATGGTAGTGGAAGAGACAGATAAGTCATTAATTAAAAAAACAGGGAGTCCTTAAAAAAAGTGCTGACAGCTGTGTCACTTACAGTATTAGCTTTAATCACTTAGTAAGGTGTATCATCTGTTTCTTCCAATTTTAGCACAGAGGTCCTCTAATTGGACCCCTGCTAGCTTATTTGTTAGCCATGTTATTAGCTCTCAGAGCTAACTTAGCCACAACAGAGTTGGTTAGCCCGCTCAAGCCACAATAAGTCTCTTTTAATCTGTCATCACGAAACTTTAAAATTGTCTAATACCATAGATGCATGTCCCTTTTGAACTGCTTGATACACTAAATTATTTACCAAAAATAGCTCCTCAGTTATTAAGTGTTAGCTATTTACTACGTAAATTCTTGGCTGAAAGCAAAGTTATTAAATTTCAGAGATCATTAAAAGGTATATTTAAGCTAACTTTAAAATATTTAAACAGTAACAAAAGTGCAAATCCTTGTTTGTGTGCTTGTTTTGTTGACCATGTAGACCATGCAGGCTGGACGCCCCTGCATGAAGCGTGCAACCACGGCAGCGTTGCGTGTGTGGAGGCTTTGCTACGTCACCACCCTGCACCCGTGCTTAATAACCAGGTGTGTGGAGTCAGTCCACTGCAGGACGCCGTGCTAAACGGACACTTGGACATCGCCAAAATGCTACTTGAGCATGCAGGTGAGTGAACATCAAAACACACAGAGACTCAGTGCTTTAGAGTAAGAGCTGACGTAAGCAATGGCACAAAGTATTGGTTTCATACATAGACAATCAAATGTGAACGTAGTGTCCGTGACGTCACCCTTAGGTTTCTCAAGAGCCAAAATTAAGCTCAAAGTGGCAGTTTCTGACGTTGGCTAACTCAAAAATGAGCAAAGAAGTGGAGCGAAGGTAGAGCCACTCCCCCAACCCCTCACATGTGGGGATTAGTCTATATACATGAAGTTCCACCTCCGCTCAGATGCCCAGGGAAATTCTGCCTCTTGTCCTTTTCAGGCCTAATTTCCATTACCTTCCTTTTTAAACTCTGGTGGATTCATGAGTACTATGGTTAACTGCTCCTCAGATCTCTGCAGGGGAAATCCAGACAGATAGCTAGACTATCTGTCCAATCTGCTGCTGCTCCTTTAAGAGAGGTCAGTACATGTGCGGGTCTCTTTGGAAAGTGAACACAAGAGGGATCGAGAAAGAGGAAGCAGACGTGTACATGCGACCGGAGCAGATTTGGTGGAATAAGTTTAAGTTTTGTACACAGTGTGTCCAAAATAAACCCCGGACTGAAAGCCAAGTTCATTTATTTGCTCACCAGAAATGGAATTTTGAACCCGATGTTATTTGTTTTATAACGTGGGCCCTGGAGGTAACAAGTCTCCACTGGTTTTCTGACCACCATGGTTGGAAATGAAGCAATCAGGGAAGGTCAACAAATTGAACATTTTAAATGAAACGGTTTATTAACGTGCGCTTGTTGCACCTCGGGCACTGATGCGCTCATCTGTTGAAATTTCCAAATGCCTTTCTACAGTTTCTTAATAAAAGTGGGCTTATCACACAGACAAACGTACATGTGTCATTAGCATGAGAAAAAAATGAGATTTTAACTGTGTTGGGCTGGGACATAAATATCTTAGTGGCTGTCTGGCTCGGGTCGGGTTTGATTACTGCTCTGTCGGACGCGGGCTGGAATAGAAAAATGCGGCCCAATCAGCACTCTAGTGTATATGTCCTAATTTGATGGGAAACACTTGACTGTTTATTCATATGTCTTCATGTAATCCATCTTCCTTGAAACTCATTAAACCAAATGGTCCTTGTCACATTGATGGAATCATATAATGTTAAAATAAAACACCTTTAACTTGTCTAGCCCGTTGGCTGCCAAGAGACCTAATCTGTAGAATTAGCCATTCTGCTAATGATTTACTGCAGTGGTGGGCTGCATGTCACCGCTGTTTTAGCCAAGACACACTTTAAATGTAATGTAGCCAACAAATGCAGCCGCGCTTACTGACAGATTGAATGCTGCTTTCAACCTTATTAGCAGGGCTAGTTTTATCTCAGCTAGCCTCCTGGTAGAGTAAGCGACCTTTTTGACGGTGGGGCTTTTAAAGGGACACTACAGCGATTTTACACATCACATTCAGTTCATTCATCACACAGATGACTAGTTTAGCCTCTGGAAGTAGTTGTATAATGTCTTCTCTGGCTCTGGAGCTCCGAAGCTCTCTAAAGTCTGAAAATAAAATAAAACTGATGATGTCATTTGGGTTAATTCGGCACGGGCATTGAGACTGCATTTTCTTAGCAGAAAGCCTGTGTTACAACATGGAGGCGTGGAGGACATGGACCATTTACCTGACGCGGAGAATCTTACCAAAGACGGTATTAATTTGGATTAGTGGAAATGTAGGATCTAGAGTTTTTTGGGCTTAATCCATACTTTAAATGAAAATGTAGTTTAATGTTTTATTTTACTAGAATATCACTTTTAATATAGTGAAATCTACAATTTGTTAAGGTTATCTGAGAGTGTATTACGGTTACCTACATGTACATCTGAAGAATTATGGGTTGCACACATAGAGTGCAGTTGCCCAAGAAAAAAAGAATTGGTACTGGACCCCAGAGGCTGTAGCAGGTGTATCCTTCTTCACTGTATGAATTGTAGATCATCTATACCATCTCTCCCTCTGCCCCCACTGCTTTCTTTGCTGCTTTACAGCTTTGTTCTTTTCTCTACTGTCTTGATCATCCTCATGCAGTCCTGCACTGCAGTGTCTGTCCAAACAGATTACAGCATCACCTGTTAGATGTCTTTTAATGTCTTTTTGACAAGATTAGAGGAGTCAGGATCCGCCGCTTGCGAAATTCACACACAGTTTTTTGTGGAAATGTGTCACAACACAACTAGTTTGTGCGTCGGCATGTTTGCACGCCACATACAGTCTGAGCTCAGGGGGTTGAAGCGAGCGTGACGGGTGTCATAGCTCAAGAGTAAAGGTGGCGTTGCTTGATGTGCGGCAGAGGAAATGCGTGTGTGTTTTGGGGAAAGGTTGGGGGGGGGGGGGGGGGGGGGGGGGGGGGGGGGGGTGTCATTTGCCAGCGTTGAACAAGTCTCCCATGTAACATACCTCTGCCTCTGCTCACCTCTCAATTTGACTAATTATAGTTAATTTGATCCGACTTTTCCATTAACACATGTACATATTCTGTCCTCAAAAAATAAATTAGACTGGGATTGTTTAGTCCCGGAGAGGAAACAAGAGAGCGCTCCCTTTTTTTCTTTTTTTTCCAGTAACAGGAGGGAGAGCAAATTAAAAGAGGTCAGCGGAAGAAGCAGCTGTATCTGTAAAATTAAAAGATATAGAGAGTGTGTCTGTGCAGCAGACGTCTGGCCTGCTGTCTAGGCCAGGTCTCTTCGCAGGGACCAAGCAGAACAACAGGAATAAGAATGCTCCCGATCTGAAACACCTGCAGGCTTGTACATTATACTACTTTTTCTCACTCGCTCTCTGCAGACTGTTTGCTACTTCCTCACACCTTGATGGCGGGTTGTCTAAAGGCTACAGCAGGGAGCTGGTGAAGAGGTGATCCTCTTGACTCCAGGCTACACTGTCTCTCATGGTTTCTTTTTTGTGATCTCCATCTGGTTGCCATGGACACCATCGATAGGCCAAGCATTTTCTGTCTTCTTTTTGTTTAGATCTTTTAAGTCCTGGCTGTTAAATGTGGAAAGTTTTGGCTTTGGGGCTACATCCTGCTTAGTTACTGTAAGCATCTTTATGTTGCTGTTTATTCCAGCACAACCTTTGTGCTCATGGCAGCATTTCTAACCCCCATACATCAGACTACTTTTTAAATGTTTGGCCAGGGAGAATCGCTGCAACGTCCCATGACAGGAAAACAGGCTAGTGGGCCAGATGCATTTCCATTCCTCTTTCTCTCTTTATTTATTGGAGTCCTGTGTTTAATGCCTGCTACATCTCATGAAACTATATTTTCCATTGGGGCATTCACCCTGCTGTTTCCAACAGAGAGGCTAAACCTAGCTGCCAAGGAGCTGGTAGGCCAGAGAGGGTGACACTGGCACTTCAACAAAGCCTTTATTTGAGAGTGATCTCACTCCTTTTGTGTGTGTGTGTGCGCGTGTGTGTGTGCGTGTATTCCAAGGGGGGAAGGGTGAATGGATCCCACCCCCTACCCACTCTACCTAAGTCCCTCCAGGCGTATGGAGCTGGCAAGCAAAGAATGCCATGGCTGATGGCAAGGCTTACTCTGCTCTCCTCCCCTCCTCCTCCCATTGCCCAAGGCCACCCCACATGACCCTCTGTGTGTGTGTGTGTGTGTGTGTGTGTGTGTGTGTGTGTGTCCGTGTTCCTGTGCGTGTGTCTGTGTTTGTCCCTTCATCAGCTGGTAGGAGTGTTTAAATCTTGCAGGGTGGTCAGGTTATGCAGTACCCTTGATTGGGATGGAATTTGACCCAGAGCCTTTTGCTGTGCAGTTCAGACCTGACACACACACACACACACACACTGCGGAGGCGTGTCAGTGAGCAAAGAGGGTGGAGAAATAAAGAAAAGAGCCTTAAAGCTGTCACCACTCTGCCTTGTGACCGTAATCACTGATGGCGTCCTCTCAATACGGCCCACCATGTTATTAAGCACAGCCAGTCCACCTGGACTTGTAAACACACACACACACACACTGATTTAGATTCTTGGAGGGGAGAGTGTATCGGAGCAGAAAGAAAGAATTGTTCAGGTATGTGTAAAGGTGTTTAAATGTTTCTCATTTGTCTAATTTAGTTTGGCTTGAGTCAAGTTCAGAGAAGGCAAGAGAGGTTGCTACATGACTGCTTCTTCATTTTCTCTTTGGAGTGTTGTGCATCTCTGTTACACACACGGTTGGTTAATGCGCAGCATCCTGAGGTCCCTGCAGATCTTAATGTGAATAAGTGTTTGTGGAGCAGAAAGATGTCATTTGCTCAGTGGCACAAGAAACGCACAGTCCCCTCAGACCGCTGTAGTCAGTCATGGTTTGTCTCTGTCTGTTTGTCTATCTCTGTCATAGATCTCTGAGAGACACACACACACACACACACACAGGTAGTGCTTTAGACACACTTGGGCGGCTTCACTGTCAGCACGGTAAAGAAAGTTCATTCTTCTTAGCACTTATTTCCCTGTGGGTCCTGAACTGGCAACTGCGTGGAGCTGAGCGCTCGTACCATTAGAGGTGAGGCTTTGTTTGGAGCCCTCGGCTTCACTCGGGTGTGTTGATGTTTCAGCTGCAGGTTTCTTCAGGCTGTATTTCAAGGACTTCCCTCGCTGGGAATTTTAGACTAGATTTTTTTTTTTTATCTTTCTCCTCTCTTCCTGGCTCTCTCTCGCGATCCACCCCCAACCTTTCTTTCTGTGTTATGGGGTGGTTGCCAGGATTGAGTCTGGCGCTCTATCCAACAGTCTCCCCAGTCGTTATTCAGTGTGCTCTAAGAGGAGAGAGAGACCCCTTTTCTAGATGAACCTTATGTGTGCATGTTTTATACAGATAAGAATCAAAGTGTAGGGTGATTTTGTGATTTGTTACAAAAAGTTGTCTTTCAGGCCCAGCACCACCTTTACAGTGTACAAATGCCTTGCCCCTTTATAAACAGCTGCAGCTTTTGGTGAGCGTGAAGGCCACAGTGAGCTAGCTTCAGCGAAAAGGAATTGTTATTAGGTATTTTTATGTATTGTACTTTCCTCTTTCGCCTACAAGGTTCAGCAGGAATGTAATGTAATATATTTATTTGTAAGGACCACATAATAATTGATTGTGAATTTGTAAGTGTGGAAAGAAATTGCTCTTCCATCCACAAAGACAAGTTTCAAGGTTTAGTTTGTTTCTTTTGTCCGTTTCCGGCGCCATAGAAAAAAAAACAGTCACAGGTCAAAGATGATCTTGTTGTTGGCCATGAAGATTGTTCTTTGTCTCTGTACTCACTCATTATACATCATCATTTTAGTACTCTTTTCTTTTTCAGCCTTCAAAGTGCCCATGTTATGAAAAAATCCCCTTTTCTGGGATTTGGGGTGTTATTTTGTGTCTTTGGTGCTTCCACATGCATACAGACTTGGAAAAAAAACTATCCATGCTGTTTTGAGTGAGATTCAGGGTTCTGAATGTCCTCTGCCTTCAGTCTCCGGGTGAGCTGTTCAAAATCTGCACGGCTTTCTACGTAACTAACCGTAGTAATTCTCAATGGTAAAACAATGCTACACGCACTAGTTCTACATAATATACAAAAGAACTACATCCATGTCCCTGTTCTGCAGGTTTTTCCACAAGTGTTCCCTCATTTAGAAGAAGTCTCCCAGCTAATCCTGCCTTCTGCTGACCAAAGTTGGAGAAAGAGTTATCTAGCTGATGTGACCTCACCTAGCTACTGCGCATGTGTGACTCCCAACGAAGATAGTAAAGAAATGTGATGTCTTACTATGTAGCTAAAACAGAGACTTAAACTCACAGGGTGAAAACAGGATCTGCAACAATGTGCAGTACAACAAAAACATGGTGTTTTTTTTAAATTAAACAATGTAAACCTATTCTGGTACAACCCCAAAATACAATTATGAACCTGAAAATGAGCATAATATGTGAACATTAATTCAAACGACAATACCCGATGGAATTGATTAGCATATTAAAAAACATGTTATGTATATATAAAATAACAGGCAAGACAAAAATTCTAGAATGAGTGTTGAAAAGCTAGAATAATGTAGACTAATATATAATGTATAATAATGTATGTCTTCTAGAATAAGAAGTTCCCAAGTTTAACTTTGTCATCACAAAGTCAAAAGTAAAGGCTTCATATAATAAAGAGAAGTGGCTCACAGAGACTGATCAGCATCCAGTAAATCAGAATATATCTGATAACTCTCCTCACTAGAGGTGTTTGAGCGGCAGAGGATTACACAAAGCTAGCAGTTGGTGTCCATCCTTTTACATAGTACATCCCATCGTTATCTACCCCACCTCCTCTGCAAGGCTATGATCCCAACTTTAATCTGTGTCTGACCCGACTGTGTTTGGGTGAGCAGCTCACCGACACAGTAATCAGACACAACCCGTTAACATGACGCCCACCTGTGAGAATACAGAGCATGTCACTGACTGGGATGACCGTAGGCAATGCAGCATACACTAGTACTGTTATACAAAAGACATTGACCCAACTGGCTGCTTCATCTGCTGTTACCTCTACAGGCTTTTATGCTCTAAATATCAAGGTAGAAAATGGGAGAAAATATCACTGAGGCTAAAGCACAGAGGGATGTTTGCATATTCACATGCCCGGCTGGTCTTTCTTTTTTTTCCTGCATCTGATGCTCCTCCGCTGGCTGCTGTTTTTTATTTGGGCTTCTAGTCGCTAGCTAGCAGCTCCTTGTCGATGTGTGACGCCGTGCCCCTGGCTGCAGTTCACACACTCACCCTGCCTCTCTTTTTCAGGCGGCGGGTGGGGGGGGATAGAGAGAGAGGATGTTTACCATGCTGTGGAGCTGCCTGCTTCCCAGCTTGTCTGCCTCAGCCACAGCATCAGGAGGGAGGGAGGGAGGGAGGGGGAGAGAGAGAGACTGAGAGACTTTCTTTCCTTCCCTCACTCCCTCCCTCTTTTTGCGCCAATTTTCCCATCCTCCACTCTTGCGTTTTATATTTCTTGTCTTCGCCTGCCCTCTAAAGGCCAAAGGGCTTTGCTGTGTGTGTGTGTGTGTGTATGTACAGTCAGACTGCATCTGGCTGGTGCATCAGGCAGTGGCTTTTGCTCGGCATGTGAATTTCCTCCCTCTGCTGTAGCTTCAGAGTTGAGGTCTTAGCAGGGCAATTTCACATCCATGTACACACACACACACACACACACACACACACATGCATAAAGGATGGTGTAATTACCCTGTGCTCTCATGTAATCCCCCAGGTGTTGTATTTATCTCCACGGCAGCATATCTGACACCCAGCGCCAATACCTGGATTCACTTCAGTCGCAGCCCCTGCACCAAAACCATTCCCCAGCCTCTACTCTCACAGTTTGTGTGTGTGTATGTGTGTATTACATTATAAACAGCAGGTGATGTTATGTGTATGTCTTCTGTTAGAAAATATGTTATTTAGCACTGGCTATGACCATTGATGTCTATATCAAGTGCAGTTGATCTGTGTGGTGGCGCATTAGAGCATGTTTTAAATCCCAGGATGGTTAGTAAGTGAATATCTTGTCCAGAGGGTAAAACATATTAGTATAGAAAGGAAGGAAAATACATTTAAATTCTGGGAAAGCAAAAGACACAAGCTGATGCTTAATGGAAATAAAAGAGAGAAAGTCAAGCAGGTAAATATGCAAACGTGACAAATGGCAGACAGCATGCACCGAGACCCACAGTTAGCTTTCAGGCAGACACATCTACAATCAAACACGCAGCTCAACAGTCCTTTACTGGCTTTTGGGCAATCTGAGCCCAGGGCCGCGCTGCGTGGGCCCTGTCCTCCCCACACCAGTGTCCTCCCTCCTGTTGGAGCCCGTCCCTCAGCGACCCAGTGACGTCGGGGAGCGCTGGGAATATGCGCTTCTCAAGCTTGAATTTCTGTCTCTTGTACTGATGTGCGATCCTGTGTGTGAGCCATGGTAGAGACGTGACAGAGAGAAGACATTGAGAGTATTATTGAGAGTATTATTTAATTTTAAGTGTGTCTCTTTTCATTTTTGGGTCCTCTGTATTTTATTGCAGTTTAAATGTCCCTGTGTTGTGCCACCCGAGGAAAAGTACTGCTTTGAAATTGCAGTGGGAAAACCTTGTCCTCCCATTTTTTTTTCTATCCTTGTTTGGTTGATAACACTCCACAGAATGTTTGCGTTTGTGGCTTAAAGGCCCATTGGAGAGCTCCAAGGCTGGTCCTTTCAAAGGGAGACATGATCAGGGTGGGAAATTAGCACCTGCCACCAGCCAATGGCGGGTACTTTTTCAAAGTGGTGGGTGACTTTGCCTTGTATACCAGCCACAGTGGCGGGTGGAGTGGTTTTCAGCGCTACTCTGTGACCTCTGTTTAAAAAATGTGGCAACATATCCCCGGTGTTAAGAGGCCCGCTGCGGAGTCGGTAGTAGCAACTGTTGAGGGCAAAGTACAGAAAAAGAGAAGGTCCTTTTTTAAATAAGTGGCGCATTGGGGCCAAGGGAAAACAAGGGAATGGCTAGCCTAGTAGGGTTGGGCTATGTCCCCTAAATTGGCAGATTATCAGGCATACATTCAAATGCCCTCTGTAAATAGACAGTATTACATGCTGCCTCTGCTAGGGGCAGCACATTACAACTTCCCTACTTTCAGTTACGGTGCCGTCTAGACTTAACCAGATCTCCGTGCTCTGCATAACGACAGTACAGAGGAACGTTTGCCTTTAACAGAGCGCAGTAATAACCTAATATACCATCATTACTGAGATTATCAATAAACAGAAACATAACTCTTGCAGCGCACATGAACAGATGCGTAATATTAGCTCACACATAAAATAGCACCCTCGTGAATTAGCCTACTGTTGCCTACGTACATTCATAAATCCTACATAACTTCGTCATCAGACTTACTCATGCACGCACAAATTAGTATCCCCAAAGTTAGTCCAATGAGGGGAAACGTTGCACGTTAACGCCTTTTCTCTCTTGCTCGAGGCTGCTGTGTCCAAGCCGAGGCGCAGAGCATGACTTTACCGCATGCTGATACATCACTAGGCCACGGGGTGGGGGGGACGTGGCATCACGATGGTGGGTCCCCATCGTGATGCCAGTCTACCAGCACGATGGACGATGATATGATATCACCCATTGGCACAACCCTACAGTCTACTTCACAGACAACCAGTCCATGCGCTGTACTTACTGTCGAACGTACTCGTCTTCAGAAAATGCAAACAATTTGTTCATTAGAGGATCACCTAACCTTAAATTAGAGGCAATAAAAGACCACAAGTCACCCCAGTCTCATATCAAGGGCACTTCCATACAGCTGGCAAACAATAAAAACTTTTCACATCACTTTTTATTTGCTTATGTTAATAAAATATGAAATAATAATACAAAATAATGTACATAATAAGCAATTCAAAATATGCTAGTGCACTTTTTATAAATTTGAAATTTTGAAAATGTGGCTGGTAAAAAATATAAGTGGCTGGAAAAATTGGGAATCCACCAGCCGCTGTGGCTGTGGGCAAAAAAGTTAATTTCCCACCCTGGACATGATGTATTTTAAAGCAAAACAGCCTCAGTCAGAAGATGGACCTGTTTTCCAGCAGACATGATTTGGCGTGTTAATGTGTGTCTACAGCCACTCCTACGGCATGAGCGTAATAGCGAGCACAGCTTGTTATAGAAACCTGGTGATCATGACCTGCTGTGAACAACCTCACTCTCTCTCACACAGCACGTCGCTCCGTCTCCCTCTGCCTTTCTCTTGTGGCCACTTTGATCAAATCTGTGCTCTTACGTCCTTGACTGGTGCCCCCGATGCCTGACCCCTGCATTTGAAAATTCCCCGCTTATGTAAAAGTTTATGTAGATTAATGCCACAATTTATGCAGATTGAGTTTTTGCCACTCAGGCTTGAAGCACTAAAAGGTAGATGAGCGCTGACCTTCCCCGCTAACAGCTACGTGAGCTCTCACCGATTATCTCATAACTGCTACACACAGTGTTGGTTCAGTGGCAGACAGAGAGCTGGGGAGCAATTTCAGGAATCATATTGTTCCATTTTGAACTTTTTTTTTGTATGGTGTCATTTAAAACAAGGCTGTCTTTTGTCAAAATGGCATCTGGGAGGTTTAGTAAGTGTTGTTTATGTCAAAATGCACACGCACACATACGCACACACACACACACACACGCACACACACACACACACTTGTCCCTTTTTCAAAACATAATGCTGCAGCCCATCAAACAGAAACAACTGGCAGCAGTGTTGGTATCAAGCGGCCGTCTGTGTGTCACGCCGAGCCTCCACAGAGCCCTAAACATTGCATGTGGCGGCAGCACTGCCGAGGTTGAACGGTCAAGTACCATCAGGAGAAGTTTGCGATGGAAATGGGTCTATCTGAAGGAAAACAAAGGGCTCACACTTGACTCAACCAGCTCCATGTAGGCTAAGTGCACAAGGGCCTGTCTGACACTAGAAAATGGCTTTCAGGCTGAACAGACAAAGCACAAAGAGAGAGTAGCGGATACATGTCACCGTTAGAACTCCCCTGGCTTTGTAGAAGAGAGGAAACAATGACTGTCATGTTCAGTGGGAATGTAGTGCAGCGCTGAAAGGGGAATGTCAAGTTTGTTGGTTGCTTAAATTAGAGATGTTCCGGTATCAGTTTCAGTATCGCCTTCAATAATGCCTTATATGTTGGTATTGGGATGTACTGGAGTTATGCATTGAGCCGATACCACAGAATACAACCCTGAAGAAGATCTATCTTAAATTAGTAGATGGGTAGAAGTTTCAGCAGTCATTTTCTGATGTCACAGAGGTTGGTTGCGAGTTTATCACCCCCTTTAACTTTCTGTGTATTTGATTCTAACGATATCAACGAGTTTGCGTGCGGCAGTACATAAAAAAGGCCAACATGAGAGTAGAGCCTCCATCAGGTCACCAACCCTCTGCGCCTTGTACACAAACACAAAGTGACCCGCCAGCCCCACAGTTAAGACAATGTGTCAGCTGAAGTTAGTGCTGAAGTGAGCTAAAAGCCCGAGCTGGCATTGAGGCCCCAGCTGTTCACTTTGAGTGTGTGTGTGTGTGTGTGTGTGTGTGTGTGTGTGTGTTTTATTTATATCTGTTGCGGTGTCCTGTCATTGACACGTGTTGTTTCTCTTCCGCCTTATTTGATAATGATGCTGTCATGTTATCGCTGATGCCTCCGCAGGCTGTTTACATTTGACTCATTAACCTCCCAGTTTAAAGCTAAACTGCCATTTTAATACCAAAATCCTAATGCAGTATATCACAGCTTACTAAAACTACAGGTGGATTCTAATTTTAAGTCCGTTCATTAGTAGTAGTTGTTTTCCCAATGAGGAACCTTCAGGTTATTCACTTGTATCCAGAGCACATCCTTCATTGCTTTCAATCTGGCAGGCAATTTTAAAGATTTAGTGAAGGTAGAAGAATACTCAATAAATCAATCTTTTTGTTTAGCACAACAAAAGTCATGCAGCATAAAGTGCTTCACATTTCACATTACTTGCCGGGGGGGGGGTCAAAGAGGATTTATGTTTTAGTAGTGTTTCTATTTAAATATTCTGTTTTGTGTGAAGCTGAAAGCCTTTGTGCACCTGAACATCACTTTATGCACTCGTCCTTGTGCACTCATGCGTAGAGTTGTGTTACTTCAATAGAGGTAGGGACACACAGTCGTAAAAACTCTCAACATTGTCATTGTAAAATGTTGATAAAGTATGTGATACTATTAGAACAAATTAGTTAACTTGAATTTTGTTATCTAGCAGTTTATGAAAGAAAAAAAAAACATCCAAATAGTTGCAGTCATGCTTATTTCAGGTTGTAGTTGAAGCCAGTAGGTGTTGTGTGGTCTGATCCTGTGTACCTCTGCCCCCTCCAGGCTCCGTTCTCCTAGAGCAGACTGACAGAGACGGGCTTACTGCACTGGAACTGGTCTCTGCAACAAGTCAGAGAGAGGAGCTCCTCCACAGTGCTCAGATCGGGGACTCAGCCCAGAGAAACAATGTTACTAAGGTGTTGAACCTGCCCCTGCTGGAGGCCGGATCCTCTCTGCTGGCCCACCTCATTTTCTCCTACCGGAAAGAAAAGGGTCTGCCCGGCCACCTGCAGCCCAGAGACAAGCCCTACAGCCTGGGCTACAAGCTGGTCCGGGCCCTGGAGACACACTCATACCAAAAGGTGACTTTGGGCTGGACAGACCAGCAGGCGGTGAGGCTGGTGGAGGATGCAGAGACACTGCTGGAATTCAGCAGAGGGAGTTACCTGGGCCAGGTGTCGCAGGCAGTGAAAGAGTGCAAAGGAGAGAACACAATGTTCCTAATGGAGATACTAGAAGATCTCAAGGCCCGGGGGAAAGAACTAGTGGCTGCTTTGTGACAACACACCGAGAAAGAATTGATTGTGCAACCTTTGATTGAAATGCTAACAAAAGGTCATCTGTGTCGGTTATAGACAGGTAAATAGGAAAGCACGCGTTTTGAAGTTAGCGGTGTGTTTATTTCTACGGAGAAAACATTTATTTACTAACTACGTGGGTTGTATATTGTCGGCCACCTTGTTAATATTACTTTTCACAAATAGAAAAATGGCCCTAAAAATGTATTTTTGTTGCATGTTTGTATGTCAATACGATAACTTGTGCAGCGACTGATACTACCTCAGGTTCTTCTTTCTACTGATACTTTGTTAAAAGAGAATTATTCCTTTTTTACATGCTAACTATTATTTATCACAAAATAAAGTGAAATACCTAACAAATGCATTGGCTTCATGGTGCGGACACAGTGAAAGAGAGCGGAAAGCCAGTTGTAGTCATCCTGGTCTGAGCTGCTTGAGGCACTGGTGTGCACTGAGGGGCTCGGCCACACAGACAGCTGTGAGGAATGAGCCACTTCCTGAAGCTGAACATGAATGAAAAAAGCGGCTCAGGCCTGCTTGTTGGAGTTGGTCGAGTGGGCGGGGGAGCAAAGGAGGTGAGGGGAGAGGGGGGATTTGAACCTGAAATGTGAATGTGGTGCCTCAGACTGAGATGAATGGCCGTATATTTCCTTTGCTGCTATGAGTGTTGGTTTGGAAATTAAAAGAAGCAGAATATAAATGTTGCAATAATCCAGACACTCTGAAGATGATAAAAAATATTTAATTTTGTGTTTGTTTTTCTGTTTTTTTCTTTCAAAATAAGCAACATACATCAGATGCATTTCATTTCCCAAACCAGAAATAAACATCAAATTATCCCCCCCCGACTAACCCCATATCTCGGCTCCTTATTCCTGTCCTGAAATGTCATTGGTCCGAACTGGGCACATAAAAAAGATGTCACAGGCAGGCAACGTAGCAGGCGGAAAAAGACAGATCTTAGAAAATGAGGCAGGCATACACCTACTTTACAACATCAACAACAGGCATACTGTATAAAATACAAACATAAATTAAATAGCTATGTACAGTATTTAAAAAATAAATACTCATTTCAACTTGGTGCAATCAAAGGGCTTTTTTTTTTCCTTTTACATATGTCAGTCCGATACATTCCTTTATATAATATATTTTCTCTAAATAATACAAAATAAAAACACTTTGGTTGCTTTCAAACAGCTGATATCTAATAAATAATGACAGAACAAGAAACGGTATTGGGATGCAGTACCACACAATAGTCACCAAAAATGTTGTAAAGTAACTACATACAGTAGTAGACACATACGTAGGGGGTATCCAGACATATCTTTCAGGCATTATAAAAAGCCATCCTTCACAAGCCCCAGTGTTTGTTGAGGAGGCTATAATCAGTCTGCGACGCTACTCTTAGGGGACAGTCTGTTATTGTCTTTCAAGTGGATTTCTCAAAACAAAATCAATGGCCCTCTGTAGTGACAAATCCAAGCCTGATGATATTTAAGCATGGATATGGATGGGTAAAGAAGGAGGGAAAAGGTACAGGTAATGGCAAGCAGAAAGGCAGGGCTAGAAGATGACACAATGGCAGAAGAACGCTTGAGTTGTGGTAGAGAGGGGGTGGAGAGTGGTAAAGATAGAGAGACAGACAACGGGGGGAGATGGAACACAAAGATGGGAAGTGGTAGAAATGGAGGCAGGGATCAGCAGGATGAGCGGAGACCTTCTCAAATGTAGCCTGAGCTGTGATCTTTCAACAGACGCTCAGCAAGACGCTCAGGAGGCCGTCCCTTCAGACAGGATTGCAACCCCGTTCACTGACGAATGAGGGAACCGCAGAGAGAGAAAACGGAGAGAACCATGATGGTAAAAGAGATCTGAAATAGTATAAAACCCACACACACACGCATACATTCCTCCATCCCTGACATCTCAGGCCCAGGTCCCCTCAGAGCATTGCCTTGTCACACAGCGACTTGCTGCTCATCTAGCTGACGGCCTTCTACACCAGTAAACTCCACACCAAATAACAGCTGGCACTTCTGCTGCAGCCCACATCACACACACATACACACACACACACTTCATGATGCTGACACACACACATCAACTGAATCTATGCATCAGTGTACAGCTGGAGGGGGGATACAATTGTAACACACACTGACACTGAGAAAAGCAACGTGTCTTTGATTGCATAAACGTGTACGCAAACACTCTCATACACAGTTCACATGCACAAGCCTCTGTCTCTGGAAAGACAGATCAAAGTTGAGCTGTGGGCACAGGAGGTGGGGCAGATGGAGAGGGTGGCCAGCCCGGGGCACAGCATCACAGAGAGCATGTTTGTGTGAGCGTGTGTGCCTGAGAGGGAGTAGAATGTGCCTGCTTCCCTAAATGGGATGTTATGCTTTCATCTGTGAGCAAGTAGGTGCAGTATTTACTACGCAAAATCTCTTAAAGAAGCAGTGTATTCACGTTAGAGGATGTGTTCTTCTTTTTCCTTTTGTGCCTGTATGCATGCTTGTGTGTGTGTGTGTGTGTGTGCATGTGTGAATGCTGTCTTGTGTGGCCGCCAAGGCAAGCGGGGAGATGAGAGGAAAGGAGACCAGCCTTTCAAACAAGATTAGGGCTGTGGCAGCCTAAAGGCCTGCCTGCCTGGCGACACACTGCATAGACTGGGTGACATCTATATTAACGACAGCAGAAGGCCCAGTCTGCTGCGCCTCCTGACAGACAGAGAAGGTGTCTTGATGATTGGCTGACAGGGGACTTTGATATGTTTTTAAGGGGTTAAATGAGGCTACAGCTAAATTATCTGGATATTTGGGGCAAAATACAAACTGTCTAATCCTCTACAGTGATATTCCTTGTTCCTCTGGGTACTATTTAATTATGATTATGTAATCACAATCTATTTTAAGAAGAACAGACTCACTGTACTTTAAACTAATACCACTGTCCACTGTGGTTAGATTTTTTTGGGGATTAATATCTTTAAAAAGAAAAAGAAAAAGAAAAAAAACAAGCAAATGTGGCCCTTGTATTAAAAGCCAAGACAGATACCAGCACAAGCTTTCAGCCTGTTGGTCCAGCTTTGTGTTTGTGTAGAAGGACATATCTGGAGGCTACGACCATAATTGCTAATCAACTTGGCTGGCTGAGTTAAGTGGAAACAATCTAAATTACCGCCAGTGAACATAACATCATTACGATCCAAGGGAGGAAGTAAACAAAAGGTTCTTCAGTACAAAACCAATTAGAAAATATGAACATTTTACATAAAACATTTAACAATAAGAACAATATGAGCTAAAAACTTAAAAGTCTATTGCAGAGTTATGATGCCGATGTTAGCATAAGGCTTGTATTTTGATAAACATGGATGCACTAAAAATGTATTTTAAGGATGGTAAGTTTAAATGTTAACACTTGTTTTACTTGTTGTGTGACAATTATCACTTGTGGCAAATAGATGGACAGAGTCCTTGGACTGGAACTGTCAGAGTGATGGAGAGAAGAAAAGAGAAGAGTTGCTCACACGGCTGAGAAAAAGATCTTTCCAACCATCCTTTCATCACCTTTTAAACTTAATCATAAGTATAACGGTGAATATTAATTGTACTCGTCTTTTTTGTACAAAAATTACACTTCAGGAAACTGTACTGTACTCTACATCATGAGCAATTAAAGACAGAACAAATTAGGCTTTAGAGAAGAAAATAAGGAAGAAAAAGAGGAAGGATAGCTGAGCCGAGCTGATACAGAGCTGTCTTCCTCTGCTCCTCAGCGTCCAATAATAAGACCACGAGAAGAAAAGTGGAGAAAAGAAGAGTTGGTGGGCGGACATCTACCCGGGGTTGTTTTTCTTCCTTTTATTTGGACTGGGATTGGGATCCAGTTTCAGCTCTCGGTACTGCACCTGTTAAAACACACAGAAACACACATGCAGGCATGTATGTATGCACGCACGCACACACACACACACGCATGCACGCACACACAAACACACACACACACACCACCCGGTCAGGTGGAAAGAGCAAAGGATGCTTGAATAGCACAGAAACCCTCCAGAGGCTCTCTGAGTCCAGCTGTGTGGAACAGTGGCCTCAGGGAAGGGATTGCACACCGATTACCACACACACAGACACACATATACACACACAAACACACAATCTATGTGCACTGTTCAAAGCTCCAAATACACTCGTGCTTGCACACAGACACACACAAATAATACACGTACAGACAGACTTCTGCAGATGTGGGACAGAGGCCTAAGGGAAGGGATCACACAAACAAACAAAACAGGGCAAGGCCTCGTGGGAAAGCTTGGAGAGACAACAGAGTCATCTCAGTAAGCCAAGATGGTTAGATGAGAAAGGGCAGAGGGATGAGAAGGAGACAGAAGATAGTCAAAGTACTGTAACCCTTTATAGAGTAGTCATAGTTACTACAGTATCAATTTGTTATTGATCACATGGAGCTTGATACAAACAAGGTACATGACAGGGGGTTTATCTGGCTAAACATTTAAATACACAAAATGATTAACTCACAGTTCATGTGCTGTTGAATAAAGAGCCTGTTGTAAACGTAGGGCAGATAGACAAACTTGTCTGACAAAAACCCAAATGTTAATTAGAGAATGTAACCTATACTAACTAGTGGCCGGATGTATTAACAACATGCATACGGGAGATTTTTACTGTGTTTGCACCATTCATGGTACAAAACCAAGAAAAAACAACAAAATACAATCTCTTTAACACATCTCTCTCTCCACTCATGCTGAACTGAACAGTCTTTGTGAAGCATTCCTTCTTCTCAATGGAAACTTTAGAAGACATGGCCTGATGAGGCTCCTTTCTCTTTGCACACAGGTGGACGACCTGTCAGCTATTAGGTGAAGAACAGCCACATCAACTTGGACTGTTTTTTTAACTACTTTAGATGACTTACAATTCAGTTACAGACAACAGGATGAAAAAACACTGTTCAGATATTTTACACACTGACAATTGTTTTTTGTGGTGGTCAGCACGAATTTTAATCTAATGTATTTCAATTTCTCCTTTTTTTTGTGGTGCTCTGCACGTAATGGGAAGCATCTACGCAGAGGTACGGAGGAAAAGAACATCGGGGAAAGGACACGTCACAAGCCGGGACAAGAACCGCTGTCTCTGGGGTTAAGTGCAAAATCAACGGGACACGCGAAAACAACGGGGCGGTTGTGTTTAGAAAAAAAAAAGAAGGGAAAATTAAACGCCACACGGGGGAGATTTCTGCGGACTCTGGGGCATGTGCGATAACCAACGGGATGATTGTGTTTAGGAAAAGAAAAACTGGAAAATTAATCGCTACACGCGGGAGACGATCCCCGGTCTCTGGGGTGGACCCATCCCATCCACCACCCCAACCAACGTCCCTGCATGGATTTTTGGCTTTTCATACGTCTTGCTACTGTAGTCGTGCTGTGATTACAAATTCCAATACATTAGATTAAAATTTGTGCTCACCAACACAACATAAACATGTCTGTGTACACAAATCAATGGATTAAAGAACGTGACCATTTCACAAACTGCTGTGAGACTGGATTGGCTAAATATGCTAGTTAGCTTAGCAAAAACAGCTAGCCTTTCTCTGTCCAAAGATAGCTAAGCCCACCTAGTGTAAAGAAAGACTGTGGTAGATTTTAGGAGGATTATTATTCGGGAATATTTCTTGATCTGGAGTGGTTAGCTTCTGGTGTTTTGTTGTCACTGTGAGGTTGCCAGGCAACAAGCAGAGAATCCAGGAGGTTAATGGGCCCAGCTAAAACATAATGCAGCATTAAGCTCCGTTGGTTTTTGTTTCCGGTTTCCCGTTGCTAAGCTAAGCTAACTGTCACCTAACTTCATATTCACCAGATACTTACACTATGAGAGACTATCAAACTTCTTATCTATCGGCAAGAAAGTGAATAAGTAACTTAACAAAAACGTTTCCTTTATTCCTTTAAGTTAACCATTAAATTAACATTAAATAACATTCTATTTAATGTTAATTGATTGGTTAATTTAAAGCTATACTGCGTAGTTTCCGCCGCCCTCATGAGGAATTCTAAGTGATGAAAACAAAACTGTTGGCGCGTCCACATGATCCAAGTCTTCCGTGACTGCGCACCACTGTCACCACTTTGCAAAGATGGTGAGCAAAGCTTGGTAAGAAGTGATGGACACTCAGACGCAAAAGCATCACAGTGGCTGAGCGTCAACAACCAGAGACTGTCACTCTGGCAGTCTCTCACTTTCAGATGTGTGTGCATGCACACAAATACAGTCAGTAGCCTAGACAGATTCAAGGCACTGACAAGCACTAGCCACTGAATCAGAATACTAATAGAATAAAAAAAAGAACTTAACAGTCACAGCACCAAAGCCAGTATCGTCTGTGGGATCCTTCCCAGGCTGATGTACTGTAGGCTACTCTGCCTGTCGGATTGATTGACATCCGCTCTGATTCTCCAGGCAGACAACAAACTGACGTCAATATGGGTTCTCTGTTCTGTCTCATGGTGGGTCTGTCTGCTGTGGACGGGAACAGCAGCGTCTCTTAACACTGGCTGGGAACAAGCCTCCATCATCCATCTTCTACTGGTTCCCACTGTCGCTTCAATGAGGCCTTCCAGTTTCCTCTGCCTGCAATGTACAAAACTGACATGCAAAGAAGCACGTGTGCTCACCAATGCATTGCTTACACATGTGAATGTGCAATGACAATGTACACCCACACGCCCACGCCTCCCACATCATGCCTTCACACAACACCCTGCCACTGCATCATTGAATCCCAAAGAAATTCACAGACCGTACAAATACATCCAGTGGGGTATTTCAGTTCCTCTGTTTCACACTGGTGGTCACCAATGTCTCGTTAAGGTGCTTACAGAGTGGTTAGGCCAGCATGTGTTGCTCTCTACGCCTCACTAGGCAGCCAGACTGCACTGATACAGATCTGGATGCTCCTCACTGTCCATAAGGCAAACTAACATCCTACTAAACAGCTGTACAAATAAAAACGGTAAGTTGGATACAGCAAGAGAAATGAGAGACTATGAGGTAGTCTGAAAGGATACAAAGGCAATAATCCACGTGGAGAAAAACAAGGGAGGAAAAGAGTGATGGGAAGCCAGATAAAGACGTGACAGAAATAGATAGAAAGATGAAGGGAGGAAGGGCAGAGAGCGGGACAAACCAACAAAGGAGACAGGAGAGAAAACAATGAAAGTGAAGAAGAGACTGGGCAAGACAGAGGGAGATCTGTGGACACTCGGGTGATGACAGATACTGTTCTCCTGTGGGTGTGGATCCTTTTATAGCCCTGCCAACTAAAGCAGACAAGGGAGCAATACCCAGGGGACAGAGTGGGGTTTATACGGCTCCATCTGTGTGTGTGTGTGTGTGTGTGTGTGTGTGTGTGTGTGTGTGTGTGTGTGTGTGTGCGTGCGTGCGTGCGTGCGTGCACACAGTGGTAGTTTGGTTTAGGAACCATGACAGTCCTGGCAGAGGACCAACGTTAACTGTGATCAATGAGATCAACAGTGGTGCATCCATGTATAAACAAGTGAATGAATGGTTGAATGATTTAATTCACTCATGAGTAAAAGAGTAAAAGCACATCTGCATGTAGCATAGTTACATGGACATATGTCTGTTAATATCAAATAATTGCAAGCACAATTCACAAAAAGATATACGCCTTTATCAAAATGTTTCTCCATGTGCAACTCACTCATCGTTTGCTGCAGGCTTTGAGCAAGCTACCACGGATCCAAAAGTAGGACAGATATTGTGCGGGATCACTGGCTGTTAGTGGTCCCATTACACGGCCAAACGCCTACAGCAGCAAAAAGGAACACGGCAATTTAATTCTGCACGCTGACATTCCTGTCCAAACAAAGCTATTTGTGAGTGCAGAAAAACAAAGAAAAGTTTGCATGTCAGTAGAAAGTAGGGTTTTGTTGCTCATGAAGGGTAGCGAAGGGGATCGACAAAAACAAAAAGGTATGGGAAAAAACAATATCTCAATCAAACAGTAGTTTTATCTGTGAAGAGCTGCCAGCCAAGAGAAATGGGGCTCATGCGTCACAGGTTCAATTCCACCACACAGGTGACAGGCCTGCCTGATGCTATACCCTCGGCTCCCTGCATACCTCACCTAATAACACACACACACATATACACACACACACACACACACAC
>NC_048411.1:15807255-15822271 GCF_013103735.1 Etheostoma cragini
CACACACACACACACACACCAAACCAAACCAATGCAGACAACAAGAGCTAAAGTCAAAAAAAAGAAGAAAAGGCAGAGTAGGCGAGGAGAAAGTGGGACGTTAGCAAAATAAAAGAAACCGGAATGGGGTAAAAGTAAAAAGTGTGTTATGCTGCGAGCATATAAGCAATTTGGTAGCGCGAGTGGGAAGCTTAAAGGGAACATCGACAGGAGAGGCAGTGGGTAAAAACCCGGCGCTGCTCAAAGGCTGCTCCACCCTCGCTCCTCTCCGCTCCCAAATGTTGACAGTACAAGTGCAAAACATGCTGTGAAGTGTGCTCAGCTTAAGGGGCGCTGTGTACTGGGCTTGGTTTAACGTGTTACCCACAAAACATCCCGGGACCTGCTCCTCTCTCACTGTCGCTCAGTCTCTCTCTCCCTCTTACATGCGACCTTTGACTGTGTTTTGTTGATGGCAGTGTGGGCAGGCAGAAAAGGCTGAAGCAAGGTGGGTGACAGAGAGCAAAAAAAGGCAAAAACGCAAGTAAATAATAGGAAGTCAATAAAGGCATGGGAGCAACACTGTAATGATACTACAGTGGCTTGAGAAAGGATTACACACCCAGGCTAAAGTTGATTAAAAAGAGGACTAAAAAACGTTTTGGGGGAAATTGATTTTAATGCCACAATTTAAAAGAATTAGGTAAAGCCAACCTTTTAAGAACCTCAATTTTCTTTCTGAATGAATAATGAATTGTAAATAAATACATGTTCTTCCTTAAAATAGAGAGATAGAGATAGGCATGGTGAACTTCCCATAAGATCATCTCTCAATGCAAATCTAGCCAGCTATTAAGCAAACTGAAATGAAACCATGCCAATCTCTAGGCATGGTGAAGGGTATGTGATGATATGGGGTTATTTTATTCCAAACGCCAAGGGAACTTTATCAGGATGCATAGAATCCTGGATCCATGAAATAACTGGCATTTAAAAATAAAAATGTGCCTGCCTCTATGGGTATTTAACATAGGGGTGTGTATACTTGAATTAAGGAATTAAGATCAATTTCCAAAAGATGTTTTTTATTCCTCTTTTTAAGCAACTTTAGCATGGGTGTGTAAACTTTCTCAAGCCGCTGTATATTATTCTGTTATCCAGTCCTTTCCACAGTGCACTAATCTCAGCAGGTTTCATCTCATGTGACGCCTAATGGAGCATAAGGGTTATTAAATGTTCCCAGGGAAACACTATTGTGTATAGTTCACACATCTGCAGAGCGGAGGAGTCAGCACTCGTGCGCATTGCTGGGAAGGAAAAGACATGTCAAGGTGGCATAAATCAGTGAGCAAAAAAAAATGACATAGTAAGAAAAGTTTTGCCTATTAGCTGCTATGGCACAACACATTCTGAATAGTGACTAATTGGCCACTTGCACTGAAATGTTTAAATTTGTCACAAAAACATAAAACAAGGAAAAAGCGGAGGAGAGAGAGACCTCTGGTAGATATCAGTGATGGCATCTGGCAACGTTTCAGCCTTTAACTAGCCTGCCTTTGAACCCTGTATGTCCAATGAGGTTTCATTGCCAACATAAATGTTGTCTAAAAATATTAACCCGACTTCCCAAAGCTCATTAGGCGCTAAATTGGAATTCATGCTTATTTTTGTACTGGGGGTTTGATCCAGCTCCTTTACACCATAAAGGGCCACTTGGCATGCTAATTGCCTTGCCCCTACTTACGCACTCCCTAGCTCACATGGCTAATGGCGTCGTAAAACATACTAGTGCACTGACACCTCCCAAACACCAGGTAGGGAATACTGAGCACTATAAAGGTGCTCAGTTTGGCCTTGTTTAAGAGGACATGAAGGATTCCCTGATAATGACCATAGCTTACGCTGGTAAAAGATACAAACGAGATTCAAGAAACTGTTACAGAGAGAGAGAGACAGTGACTCTTTCACACACACACACACACACACACACACACACACACACACACACACACACACACACACACACACACACACACACACACACACACACACACACTTAACATTGCTGCTCACAAAGGGACATAATGGTTTAAGTAAACTGTTCAGGTGGTAAAAAGGTAACTCTGCTTGTTGCGGCTTCAATGCACCACTGGGGATTTAGTTTTTAAAGGGTGTTTGACAGTGCTGTTAGGGGCCCAGTGTCATTGATTTAAAGAGCTGGGTTGGCAAGACTAAAGTTCCTTCCGTTAACTGCACAACCAATAAGACGTGAGTAATGTTGCAGCTGAATGCAAAGTTTCTTTTATGTACTTTTACGTGTACTATAAAGATAAATGAAAGATGAGAAAACTATGAGAGTCCAAAAGCTGTTCCACAGTTACTGTGGTGCTCTACAGTGACATACGCTATGATGGATTGTAGCCCAGTGTGGATGCCCTTTGTATATAAAGTCATTAGAACCTCATCAGTTCTGGCTGCACTGAAGCACCTCTAAATGATGCGGAACACTGCACTGAAACACCCCCAACCCACCTCACATGCACTACTGCTGGGAGAGCGTGTTCGTGTGTGATTATGTATGTGTGTAAGGTCACACCCGGGCCCTGAAATAGCACTTCATTAGTCACCCATGCCATCAGGCATCGTGGGCCCCTGCACCAATGCTAGTAGGTAATATGGACACATGCCTGTGAGGGGATGCTCCATTTGGACCCCAGCACCTCTCTGCATCATTCGAGAACCCAAAGGGCTTGATCCCCAAGGACAGCTTTGACCCAGTAAGGTGGGGGCGGGCAATGAGGTGAACCCAGCACTGCGGGACATACCGCAGAGTGGAACGTTCTGGTCTGTTTTTAGCTAACGACCGCTAAGCGAGGTGTCTTTGCAGAAAGTTAACCTTTGGATTCAGTGCTAGTCTCAGTTCTTTATCAAATGTCTGAGCAGTAAATCTAAATTTCCTTGACCTTATCTTATTTATACAAACAACCCTACCCTTACCTAAATAATCAACAAGTAATTTCTAATTATCAACTCTACTTTCTGTCCTAATTCCTCCACCAGTTCCTCTGTTTCCATCCTCATCTTTGCTCCCCTGAAATCTATTCTTAACCCACTCCCTTGGTCTTTCACACTCATTATTTGGTAAGCCTCCAAACTGTCAGTGAAACCTGGCAACAATTACCATTCCGACAGCTGCAGCAACAACCGTTACAGTAGCACTTACAGTATTACTTATACAGTAGGCACAACTCCAGCGGCATGGGCACCAGACCAGAGCAGCATGTCTGCCCCCACCTCCCCTAGCCAGCAGGCCTTCATTAGGGGCCTTGTAAAGGCCTCATACCTACCTGGCTTGGGCCCCTTCCCCGCTCCTCCAGGCATCAGGTGTGTAAGGTGGCTGCACTACACCAGAGGGGACAGCTTGGGCTCATTTAAGCCCATGGCTACCTGCCTTGTGCCTACTGCTGTAGCAGGCTCCAATAAACTATGAAACTGTAAAACTGCACGGGGGCCAAAAGGGGGAGAACACGAGGGCTTGGCGGGGGTGTGTAGGGGAGCAAGGATTATGACCCTGTAAAGATGAAAGAAGTTTGATCAAAGAGGAAGTGTGTCAGCGCCGATGTGGCAGGGGATTGGACGTATCAGAGGCCCCGGGTTGTTCAGCCTCAGCCTGCGTGTGTGTAATGTGTGCGTTCATGTGCATGTGTATTGAACTCAGCATTGCAGGGCTTAACGGCCACAGCGGACACCATCAGTGCTGGATAACAGAACGACTTTCACAAGCTGCCGCTTAATTGCAGTTTAAACTATACTTTGTCCTGAGCAGCACAGCATGTTACTAACACACACACACACATGCACAACACACCTATATTTTAACAAAGCATCTGTAGTCTTCAGCCACAAAGTTAATCTGATCTCACGGTTAATGTAGAAGCAAAACCGCATGGGGCTGGTTAACTGTTGGTTTACACTCTGTTCCAATTACTAGCATAGCCGGGAAACAACAGCTAACTGTAATTGTGTGTGAGTGTATGTGTATGGAGGCAATCAACCTAGTTATTTGCTGGGCACTAAACTCACTTAACCTCGTTATCTTATTACAGAGCTCCAGTTATGTATGTGGAAATTGAATTAGACTAGGAAGCTATTAATAGGAAAACACAGGAATGACTCTGAAACAATTAGATTAGATGTCTGTGTGGCTTAAACAATGGATAGTCAGTTCACCCCACATGAGAAGTACAACAGTGAGGTACCAATGGCTGAGAGGAGGAAAAAAGAAAGAAAGAAAAAAAGACAGAGTTAGAGACAGAGGAGATAATAAAAGGAGCCCTTACTCTTGCCCGTGTCTGTAACTGACAGATGTGTTGTCAAAAAGATATAAAAGATGAGGCTGAGATGAAAGTGGAAAGTTCACCCACCACTTGTACATCTGAGGGCACTCTGGATAGAAAGTCTAACAGCTCGTTGTTATCAATGATGTAAGGGTCTCGCAGCTTCTTGGTGAATTTATTCACCCCTGTAGAGAGAGGAAAACGTTGGGGGCAGGTAGGGAAGAGTCGGGAAAGAAAGGTGGATATCAGCACATACTGTATACTGTAGGCTACGAGTTGGTAAAGACTTTTTTGCATTACACTCCCTGTTTGTGCTTTTCCCCCAAATACAATACATAAAGCAGCATGGGATATTTAAATTGCACTGCTCTGCCCCAGGTTTACTTACTGTAAACTGTATTTACATTTAACTTAAAAATGAATTACTTACACTTAACAGTACGTTTAAATAAACACAAATGTTCACATTAGCTCACCCCAGGCTAGCACAATGTATCTTAGAGGGATGAAGTAGATGATGATGGTGGCCCCGCCGAAAGCCACGATGGCCAGCCAACTTAAGAAAGGCACAGTCCAGTTAAATGTGCTGAAAAGATAGGAAAAAAAGGAACTTTAAAAATGAGGAGACATGGCAAAGTTCACTCTAGCCAAACACGCTGGGAAGAATAAAGAGAGGAGTCAGGGAGGGCATTTTAATTTGTTTCATCCCAAACAGGCTGATCTGGATGCTGCTGCACTACAGATTCATCAAACTCACTGGAACTTTGCAGAAGGAAATAACCTCAATCCAAAGTCTTGCAGGCCAGCATTGCAGGGTGAAAATGGGCTATGACTCAATACAATTCCCACTATCTGATCAGTAAAATGCCTTAAACTTCACAGAAACACAGGTCACAAATGTGCCAGCTTGATTTAAAATGTTTTTACCAAAGAAGGGACCTTTGGGCTGGCACTTTTTTTATTACAGCTTTTAATCAAAACTAAGTTCCCTGCCATCACTTTGCTTTGTATGCATCTATGCATACAAGGAGAGCACAGTTAATAAATTGTTCTGTCTGTGTGTGTGTGTGTATTTGTGTGTATGTCTGTGTGTGTGTGTGCGTGAGTGAGTGTCTGTATGTTCATATGCAGTCATGTGTTTAATCTAGAATGTACATGATTCAGTTAAGAGGTCATGCAGGGTTTAGTGAGCTGTGATGGACGTAAAAACAGACAGCCTGTGTGTTTGGGTGTCACACTGGCAGTGTTTCCCTAGAACATCACGGAGTTACACTCAGTTAGGCTGGCAAGGGGAAGCGGGGCAACCTGGTATTGCGGGAGAAAACACTGGGACGAGCAGCGCCGAGCGGAGCGGGCCCTATGCCGAGGAGCGGGCTTACGACTCACTTCTTTATCCTCTCGCCGTAGGAGGCCACTTCATCCAGTGCATTCTGCACACTGATGCACACGTCCTGAATGGCATAAAGCTTGTTCATGAAGCCCTTTCTCTCCGAGTCCTGCAAGAGGACAGATAGAGATGTAGGCGAGGGAGAAAGAAAGAGAGGGTGGGAGGAAGAGAGACAGTGAAGAAAGGGGAGGAGAGAGAAGACAGAGGCTGGGCACAGGCATCTTTGTGAAAACAATACATTTTAAATAGCGTCAAAGATTTGGGATGGGGAGCCAAATCACCGGATATCCTGCATAAACTGATGGAGTGCTTTAATTCCAGGCAGTAATAGAGATATAAAGTCGGCAGAACAAATTACAATGCTCACATAGGAAAATTTAAATATGTGAACAGAGAGGCAGAATTAAACTGAAAGCCCAATGGATACATCAAAATGGATACACACTCTCTCTCTCTCTCTCCCTCTCTATCTCCCCGCTGCTGCCAAGACAGTTAGGAGGACCCTCTTTTGTTCTGCTGGCTGGCACACTGTGATGATGTCACCAGCCGTGACATCATTATCTTCCTTATTAAATGTTGTCAACTATCATGATGAGCTCTTCCTTTTCAACTTTTGATGGTTGTGAACTTGAGAACACTAAAGTATGGGGTTGGGGGAGGGGGGGAGTGGGCTAAATCTAGGCAAGCAATCTAAAATCTACATTCTCCCGTCTTACTGAAACAAACTGAAGACTTGAAAAAGTCATGCAACAGCCAATGAGCTGCCTGCTGACTGACTGACAGGCTGGCAGGGACGGGATGGATGTGGACAGAATGAGGTGACACAGAGTGATCGGGAGTCATTGGCTAAGTGAGGACATCAACATGCAGACTGGTTGCGGCTGGATGTGGTTTGTGGCCATGCTTGGGTGACAGAAGGGGGGGCACAACAAGAAGAGGACTATCTATTATCAGAAGAAAGTCCAGAGGTTCCAGTGAAACTATCATTTCAACATGGCAATTTCATTATAAGATCATCCAGTTCTATTAGTTTGCCATCCCAGCATGCAGAAAACCTTAAAAATATATATTTTTTGCTAATTTAGTGACAATAATTGGACTTTTTTTAGGGGGAGAGTGGGGAGCCGCTGGTATCCTCTCGGTGGATTAAATGATTTGCTTGTTTCCTTTATTGTTGAGATGATTTGTTTAAAAAAATTAACACTCATGAATAAAATAAAACTGAATTAAAGATGCCAGAAACCATCATATTTCAGATAACAATCTGGATTTCATAAAGCTTGGGGAAATGAGGATATTACATAGCTGTTAAAGAATTTAAGTTCATTAACGGCAAAGTGAAGAGACAAAAAAAAGATAAAGCTTATGGCATAACCTTTCATGGACACCCTACAGACATTTATCTTTTGTTAGAGATACGGCATGTATAGCAATGGCTGTGTTATTGATGAAGATGGATGGATGTTGTTAGATTGGGGAAGTTAAACTGAGTAATCCTCATCATTATACCCAAAGAAGACAGCGAAGCAGGGTTAGGGTCCAGGACCCTAGAGGAGTTTACCCCCCCACACACACACCACAATCCTCCCATTGAGACCCAAAACACTTCCCCCCAATGACCCCCCCTCTTCTTTTTACTCTCCTTCCAGGATCAGATAATGTGAAAAATGAACCATGGAGCGGTCAGGGAGACCACATGGCCTCCCCAGCAAAACCACACAAGACAAATAGATATAATTAGACTGCGTCCCTGGGTTATTTTTCTTCGCAAATATTTTACAAGACTCCTTTTCTTTCTTCTCCTCTCTCTCCTCCTCCTTCTATCCTCAGTACTCAGTCCATCTGTTTTTCATTGCTCCCTCAAACAAATCTCAGAACGCAGGGTCTATTGTGCTGGGCTGGGTTAGGCCAAGCCGAGCTGAGCCGGGCCGGGTCAGGCTGTTTTACTTTCGGGAGAGTGTTCGAGGGCCAGGGGAGTGGTGTCAGAGAGCGGGCGGGGGTGGAGAAGATAGGTCAGAGGTCATCGGAGTATAAACCATTGCCACATGCCCCTCGGACTGCGGTCTGACTCGTATTTCCTGTCTTCAAACACGGCTCGGGGTGGCGGGAGGTAGCAATAACACAGAGGGCCACGGAGAACCTTGTTTTCCCAGCTTCCCCGCACACTGCGCACATATGGAGCCAGGCAACCTGTTCCTATAATGGAACCTAATATGCACACAAACACACACACACACAGACACACACCCTACAGCTATTAGATAAGGTTGATCTGCACACCTGGTCTTGCTGTGTGACTCTGCAAACAATATTATATCCTGACACAGATTACATGATGAGGGCCCTTGACTTCTAGAAGCAGTTCCTTTCTCTACTGAGTGAGTTTGTTTTAGACTGTAATGTCATCACTGACTGAGGGGGAATTGATACAGAAAGATGAGGAGATAGACATGGCATTCAAACATCACAGTCAAGGTGGAAGGAAGTGTTTGGTTGACTTAGATTTTTAACAAAGAAATCTGTGAAATATTTGAATCAGGGAGGTGAGCTCTCTAAGACACACATGCTCCAGAGTGGATCTGTCACTAGTATACAAAGTTAAATCAAGGACTCAGTTTTGTCATGCTTTCTGTGGTTTACCTGCCGAGCTTCTAGTCTCACTCAGAAAGAGGAGCAGGGTCTGTGCAGGACACTCAGGGCCGGTATTCCGGTTCCGTCTCTTCCTGTGTCCGTCAGGAAGACTAAGTGGGTTTGTTTGGAGACCTGAAGGCACGGCTAATAAAATTAAATTTGCGAGGCCTCTCGCTTTGACTTGGCTACAGTTGCAAGTCAAGTTAATGCTTAAAGTATGCAACAAATCCCAGCAACTCTGACAACTGTGTTCTGAAGAATGATGCAGCATGGCTTGATTCATTCAGACAGACTGCAATAAGGCTGCCTAATGAGTTTAGCATCATGCATTTTAATAGACTGCATCTGTAGGTTAATCTGCAATGAGTTACACTGACATGTTCCAGTAACTGCCAGTTCAGTTTGTGTACTACAAATTGTCTTTGGGGTCAGGTAACAGATCATTCATTTTTGACAATTTCATCTACGGAGAGACAGGTATGTATCCGTGCAGATTAGATATGTAAACTTTTCTGTCACGTACACATCATGTTTACCTGTATATGGGGTACAGTACAGGACATATACCACTATGCCTTTGCCATTAACTGCACCTAAGATATGAAGCAAATCTGATTCTAAGATTATTTTTAAAGGTCTTAATGATTATTTAATTACAAAGATGGCGGGCTTTCTGCCAGAACTACATTTAATCAGACCAAATGCTTCATGCAAAGGATATAAAATAATTGCATATAAAGTTGTGAGCAGTAAGATATAATTAAAACAATCAATGTATGAGTATCAAAACCCTGAATACATTTTGGCATTCCCAGTTGAGGGTTGACAGAATATACAGTATAAGAGAAAATACATACTGCTTAACCATTTTTTGAATGCCTGTGATCATCAGTGATTTTTGTCACCAGAGTGTCTATCTAATATTAATACAATCCTGTGTAATGGTGCGTCTCTCCTTCTGAAGTGCCTTTGTTGTATTGTACTGTACAGCAAAGGGTCAGGGCCACTCAGAACATTGTGAGCAGGGTAAAGTCGGAAGGACTGTAAAACACTCTCTGTATTAAATGAAACTACTTTGAGACAACTTGTTTATTCAGTGAATAAAATGGTTCTATGTGCAGAAGAAATCTTTGACATCAATTAACTTTCATCAGGCAGGCTGCAGAAATATTAAGTGAGTTGGCACCCTTTGGTGGCAGAGAGCTATTTTAATTGCATGTACGGCATGTAAAGATATAAATGTATCTTTTGTGGTTATGTCCAAAGTTTGCATCATTGTTTTGATGTGTGAAGTGTGATATGAAATATTAGCTAGGCCCCCATCACGGCAGCATTAAGCCACCCTGTGTACAAGTGAGTGGAGCAGGCTGCATCATGGGAGTGATTCCATCAGGGAAGACAGTGGCGGGAAGGCTCGTTAAAGTGATGCGAGTTGTTTGCATTTGTTAAGGAGAAACAACCCTCAGTAAAACCAGAGAAAGCCCAGGGACACACACTTCTCTCAATCACACACACACACACACACACACACACACACACGCGCCAACTCAGGCTAACCACATTGCACTTGCTGGTAAATTGTGGTAAACAAATGTAGAAAACTCCTTGAAACACTTGATTAAATATTTAACAAAGGAAAAATGCGCAATGCCTCTGTGTACTCGACTGCTCCATTTCTCTTTCAGAAAGATAGCATCATGCCAGAGTACATCTATATGCATAAGTGCAAAGTGAGCAGTTGTAAACTTTGCAAAGACAGTCTGTTCTTCACTGACCCAAGGCCTAGAGCTAAACAAGAGAGAGGTCACTGAGGACTTAGCCTATAACGATGGACTCAAATATCTGTCCTATATCTACTTGGTGGAAATAGAGAAAGCCATTTGAGACCGTTTTAACCTCCGATCACATTATTCTCCCTATTGGGTTACACCATAAAAATGATAAACCCAACTGTTATAATATAGCCCCATACATCCCATCACACCACGAAATGAGTCTGAACCACCAGTGGCTCCTGCTCATTGCTGCTGTGCTAAAATTGCACCTGTTTTTCTTTGTTTTTCTTTTTGCCTATCTCATTCTGGCAGCATAGTAAAAATTGAAATGTCATATAAAATTTGACAGGATGCTAATATGTGGCTCCCAGAGGGCATCTGAAAGCTTTTTTGTTGATTTTGTAACTGCAGAGGGAGGCAGCATCCCTCCCATTTCCACCCCAGGAAAAAAGGGAGGAAAAAACGTTCAAAAGTTGAGCAATGCTTTAGCAGCGACACAAATTAAATTTCCAAAGCCTATGCAAGAATTAGGAATGACAAAGTAGTAAATACTGCATACAATTAGTATCCACTGTATATTAAAACTGATGTGTTGCGATCCATCTGAAAAATGTAATTTAGATAAAAGAAAATAATGTTTTTTGTAACCATAAATGTAATATTTGACTGAATTTTTTGACTTACTGTAAGTTATTAAATATAATTTTGTGATTAATGAAAGTGCAACATTGTTCCCTAGGGGGGAGTCTTTCATTTGCTCAGTAGCATTCACTGGTGGCATCCTGTTCAGTATTGTATTTTGTTTGGCTTTACACATGAGTAACAATTGTGAGTCAAAACAGGTAAATGAGCCGATGGCATGGCTCTAGACTGAAGCAAGAAAGAGTAAGTATAGTAAGTACATTGCAAAATGCTCCCAAAAGTCTGTATTAGTTCATTTACAGTGTGTTGAAAGATATTCTTGCTGTTAATCAGCCCAATGAGACACCTTTCTCTTGCATTGGTTCCTGAAAATGTGGGCAATTCCTTTGTAAAGTAATTTTAGGTTTGTAACTTCTTTTCCAGGCATAGTGAATCTGATAATTTCTTTTGATATAAATTTGTGGCAGTGAGTTAAAAGCAGCATGCATGGAGTCCTTTCCATCTCTCATGTTGACCACTTAAATAGCTCAGCTCCTAAAACAGAGGCACATAATTTAAGCCAATAACTGCCCTTAAATTCACAACTAATACATTTCATCTGTGTCTATTTCAAGTATTTCCAACTCCACTGGGGAGCAATGAGTCACAGATTTAACCCACTGGGAGTTAAGAGAGGCCCCTAAGGGATAAAAAACAAACTTGGGAACCCAGTGGCCTAGAAGAACATCTCCCCTATGTCAGGAAATGACAAGACAAGACAAAAGGCCCTGTGACTGGCCTCGGATGCCACCATGCAACCTGGCACCTTGCCAGTGCCACATGAAAGAGGCAGATGTTCCCCCCCCCGTTTTTTAAAGCTGTGGTTTTAATAAATAATTTATCCCATACAACAACTAATCCATAAGTGAATGCTGGGAATACATCACTATTTCCCTCCCTCTCTTTTTATCGTCAACACATAAATATCTGTTTAACTAGTTGAGATGTGCTGCACGTCCTCCCGGCCCTCATCAAGCAGCTCACACACAAAGGCCACGTTAAAATGTGAAGGGGCACCCCAGCCCCATAGACCTAAATAGAAAAATGTGAGAAGTGTGTGTATATGATGTACACTGTTTTCTTTGAGAATATCTGTGTGCAGAGGTTTGCTCCCAAAAAGCCAAAGTCAAACTCCAGTTTAGACTGTCAGCTGAAGGTGGACCAGGCAGTCACAATGCACTCTAGTACTAATTAGTCTCTTCACCCAGTGTAGTCCCATAGCGAGGATAAATATACACATATGCAAAGAAAGCGATAGAGGGAAAGTGTGACTAAATGAAGAAGCTGTGGTGGTGACTTATTTTCAGTTTGACCTCTGCTTCCTATCCAAAAGAGAAAGGTTTCTGGTGTTATGAGTGTGCTTTTGTGTGTGTCTGATGAGTATGGGCGGCAGGACGTTGTTTGCCACTGATCATCTTTACCCATCTCCCCCTGGGGTCTCTCATCACCTCCACCACACTAGCCACTCCATCAGACTCAAGGTCGCGCAGGCGCACACAATTTCTGCGCTACCCCTTCTTCGCCTCCTGCTGAACGCCAACCGACCCCCGCCCAACCTGCACCCCCGGTCTGCCCAATTCTCCCCCACTTTGCCTCACCTCTGCTCATCTGCTCCTGCGCTCTCCTTTCCTTGTAATTTCCAGGATTCAGTCTGGCAGTGTGTGATGAATGGGACAACTTTACTCTTGTCCTCTGTTGGCCTGGTTTGTTTTATTCTGTAAAGTAGATTGTCTGTCCACAAAGTCTATATTTAACCAATTAAGATGTTTTACTATTTTACATTTAAAAAATGATAAGTAAATAATTACTTAATCTTGTTTGAGTCAAATAACATCAGCTTTTTGCTACCATTGACATACCTCTAGTTACATATTCATGTTCAGAGAGACAAAGGCAATGGCAACAGCTGTAAAATTCAGTTTTAAACTTTGTTTTGGAAGAAAAGAAAACGACAGAGCGAGAGTGCATCGCTATGAAGTGAAGGGATCACGTCTTCAAAAAAGTAAATAAAATATGCATCCTCCTGTGCTCATTACAGATTCATGACTCTTGTTAAAAGAAAAGGTGGCGGCTGCCTTCTAACACGTATGACTTTCAATTCAGACGACACTGCTGTCAAGTGTTGTGCTCCACATTCTGTCCAATGAGAGACCGGGAGGGCTGAGTGTGTGGCATTGCCAACATCTTATTTGGTGAGACTCGAAGAGCGTTACTTTGGGTAGATAAGAGCACACAAGAACTCCTCACCTACAGTGCAACGAGTGCTCGTTGTAATCCTTTGATGCATAGTTCATCAGTCAGGAAGTTGGATCAGCAGTGTATGTGATTCAGAACAATAACAGTTGGGGGAGTAGACATTGCTGCATTAGGCTTAATGAGCATTGGGATTTGCTCCAGCAATATGAAATAGTTTTGCTGTTTCTGTAGCAACTTTTAAGAAAAAGCACTCACAAACGCATTTAAATCACCCCACCACCAACAAACCCACACACATACACACACACACGTCATTAGAAAATGTTTTGGTTTGTTGCTTATTATCAGTGACTAAGGGGTCATAAGGTGTGAAAACAATCAGTAATTGTGAGAGGAATGTAATTAGTGCTTTCCAAAAAATGTATCTAAGTATTTCTACCCTCCTCACAACTCTGTGAGGGGAATTGTTTTTGCCTTATGGACCCTCTCCTGCATAGATTATACCCCAAACGAGTCAAAATTCACTTGAATCAATCCCAATGTCACCCTTTACAGAAGTATCCTAGAGCCAAAAGTCCCACCAGCAAAACATAGTTAACAAACCATTGCACCTCAATACAGCTGTCACCTTGCAGTGTAACAAGTCTACAGTGCTACGGGGTCACACAAAAAGACAGGAGCAGCCTTCCATGCTGGAGCCCCATTAGTTCCCCCATCACCTTAAAGAGCAGGCAGAGGCCTCGAGCTGGGGTTAGGCCAAGCGTGCAGCGTGTGGGTGTTGTTTGAGACGTGGACAGGAGACAAATACTGTACATAAACCCGGACAGGACGGCAGACGGAGGCCGTCGGACAGACAATGAGCTGAATAGGAAACCGGAAGACAGCGACACACACCATCAGGAGTCAGGGCAAGAGCCACACACATGCCCACTTACCACCATTGCTCGTATCCACTCAAAGTGCCAGGAAGCCAACATATCCTCGAGGATATGGTTTTTATCACGGCTGTCCTCCCAGGGGCCTGGTTTAGGGTCCTTGTGGATAAATTACAGTGAGATTTTCTCTTTACAACCCAGAGAAATTGAGGTGAAACGGTTAAAGAAAAAATGTGGATGTTTTACATTTGGGTCTTAAAGTTGATGTTTTGGCAAATATAACTAGGCTGTAGCCTGTAGGTAAGAATAACATTGTTCTCACCAAATGTACTGCAGAGATTGTAGACATACGCACTGCACTGAAAACAGCTTTAACCTTGCAGTACAGAAGAGTCATAACAGATGTTTTCCAAGTACTCAAAGAACTTACCTGAAGAACTTAAAATAACTGAATTTAAAATTTGATAGTTGGGTTAAACTGCACTGATTTGAGGCTTATTTTTCCTTGCTTCCATGGGATTACTGTAAAGCTGTATCCAGAGGAGGACCCATGTGTATAAAAATGGCAGTGGAGATGTTATTGTTAACTGTATTTACCTTTAGGTATAGTGTCCAACACTACAGAAAAAGACCCACAGTGCAAAAACAAAGTTTCAATTAAACAACAAAGGCCAGAGTTAAAGTAAAAGTGTGAAGACAGTAGTGGAGAGCCAAGAGATTAAAGGAGAAATGAAGGAAAGCTAAAGGCAAAGCAATAGATATGTATCTGGGGGAATAGAAATAGTGAGAGATGATCCACCTGGTGTGGGTGTGTGTGTGTGTGTGTCTGTGTGACACAAAGAGGAGAAACAAACAATGCAGTGTATTTTGCATAGAGAGACAATACCCCTCCATGCCTCTTTCACCCTCCCTTTTGTTTTCATTCCTCCCTCTATTAGCGAAACATGATTAAAATGCAGTTCCTACCAGCGTCTCTGCTGAACAACGGGGGGAAAAAATGAGTTTGGAAGAAAAATGAAGCGGAAAAGTCAAAAGCATCTTTTAAAGCGTGACGGTTTTCATCCCTCACAGGCAGCGAAAAGAAAAGCGGAAAGAACAGACATTCAAACTTTTTTTTCCTCCCATCTCTCCTCTGTCTCTCTTTCCCGTTCTCCT
>NC_048411.1:15822281-15879571 GCF_013103735.1 Etheostoma cragini
CCCTGCCACACTGCAAGCTCAATAGCCTCCCCAGAACAACATTTCAGTCAGAGCATTGATATAATTCCCAGTACACTCTTTAGTCCAATTACATTATGCCAAGTTGCTATCTGAACGATCGGAGCAGTGCCGTGGCTGGGACTGAGAAAGGAGTACCGGGGCTTGGGAAGGTGCCACAGAGCTCCATATGCTATGGAGAGAAGTCAGAAAACTAACACTGATTTTAACCATATTCACACAGAGACAAAGAATGGTCCTAATTTAACAGTATATGGAGCAGAGAGGCTCTTTCTTTATGATAAGAGAAGAAGAGACAGTGGCTGAGACAGAGATGGGGAGGGAAAGAAGCACATAGATACAAACTGTATAGTCAGTAGCTGGAAATGGCTGTTAGGCCTGCAGGATGAGCACTGGATCAGTGTGCTGATACTAGCCATTTGCCAGGAGTTATATACTTGCCAGAGAACCATTGATAATCACTCCTGCACGTATGTGCATGAGTCATGTCTACAGGGAAAGCAGTAGAGGGAGGAACGCCTGTCTCAGCACTATAGATGAGAAGGATAAAGAGATACTGGTGTAGGGAGAGATGAAGAAAATGGAGGATCATCATGTATGCTTATTATTATACACACAGTGGACTCATCAAGACCTTAAAAGGAAAAAAATAAACTAAATCAATTGGAAAACTACTGACACTAAACATGCATTCCAACCTGCTCTAACCTATTTGGACTCCTGGTTAAGTGGGAATAGCCATACCAAGACTATTTATTGTGTGCCATGCAAGTTGTGCATGAGTCAGTATCATTCAAAACTGTATTTCTATCCCACTAAGCATACATTTAATCAGCTGGTGCCTCAGTAGTTAAAAAACAACAATGAAAAAAACATCAAATAGGTTACTGTTTGATCCCAGTCTTTAATGTAAAAAGATTGTATTGCTGGTTAATATGGAATGTCTTGGGGAAATGGAATTTCACAGATAAATGTGTCCGAGCAAATGAATTAAGTCAACTCTGTGTTTACCATCAACTTTGCATGAGGGAGGGAAGGAGAAAATGAGCAAGAAAGGGGAGAGATTTTGAAGGTGCATGTGGTATGGTGTATGTGTGAGAGAGCCAGATATAGATAGATAGACACAGAGACAGAAAGAGAGAGGGAGTGCACCAAGCAGTAAGCCTGTGAGCAGGACATGATTGCAGTGTGTATCTTATCTGTGTCAGGTCCTCCTGAGGCTAGTGGAGCCTAGCTGAGCGGAGCATGAGCGCTTCAGTGACCAGTCAACCATGTGAGGGTAATCTCCTCACTCCTTCAGTATGTCTGTCTCTCTCTCTCTCTCTCTCTCACTCTCCCCCTTTTTCCAGTAAGCCCCACCTCTGGGAGGCAGCTGAGCCACAACGCACACACATACGTGAGACGCTCACACAAATACACAAACACTCACACCCATGCAAAGCCTTAAGGTGATTGCCTCATGCCAGCTCTGGACAGTGAGCCCACAGGTGAGAGGAGACATCACAGGCTACATTGCACACTGAAGCCCCTGCAGCCAGTAGCCTGTAAATATAGGAATGCTATCTCACACTGTCTCACAATGTTTCTTCAAGCTGTATTGCCAGATAGTGAAAAGGTCCATAAAAGGTACTAAGGAACAGAAAGAAAAAAAGGACATGCATTTGCTTAGCCTTGGGGATGTAGGGATGGTTAAGATGGCAAGAAGTCAGAGATACTTGGATGTGAATGCTGGTCTGTCATTTAAAACATTGCAGATATTTTGACATCATAGCAGAGAATCACAGGCATAGCTAATACATTGATAATTGCTGTTTTTTGCTTTTCATCAGTTTTGGGGTCTTGGGATGCATGCTGCTCAGTGGCATGGCTTACTGGGCCACTTTGATTGAATGGAACCATTGTTAATATTATTAATTACACCTCCTTTTTACCCAGTCAAAATGTCTACCATAATAAAGGTTGATTACATTCCTGGGTGAAAACTCTCAAAATGTCATTATCCAAAAGAGATTAAATAATTTTTAATGACAACTCTCTTAAATAAAATCAGTTACCAAGACGGTGATGAACAATAACGATGGTGGCTCAATGGATTAAATGTCAAAATCAAGATCCTGTAGTGTAGAAAATATAGAACACTGATTACAATTGCTACTAACTATGTGTCTTAAATCTATGTATTGGATTACTGATGTACTGTACATGGAAGGAAAACATGTGCATCTGCATCTTGTCACTATGTATAAAATGAGTTTGATTGAAAAGAGAGGGTAAAAACTAGGGTAGTATACTGCTGACATACTTTATGTGTGTAGGCCATAAGAATCGAGGAACATTCCATGTTGAAGGTCAGTGCGCACAAACACACAGTGTGGAGGAGGAGAGGAAGAAAATTTAGTTTGTGTCTAACATTCTTTTACCCTTTGTGTGCCTAACTGCTTTAACAACTGGGCCTTCCCCATCAATTAGTCTAGATGCTGGACTTTCATTTAGATTAAGTGACTAATATCAGTGCTTGCTCCCAAAAAAGACACTTTTCACGTCTGCCCAACAATCTGTTAAGTCAAAACACATGTGGTGATCCAAGGCAAAAAGCCTGCAAGGGGTCCTCCATGCAATGAAAAACAGGTGCTCTACTTTTTGGCCATGTAATACCCCATTTAGCCTCTGGAGCAAAGGTTACCCAGCTAATAGCTAACTTGTGGTGCACTGGAAGAGCTGTGCACATGGCCAGAGTAAACATCTGGGACGGATTGTACATACTTGCAACATATGCTTCAAGTTCAATTAAAATGAGGCCTTGGCATATTTATTAATCTTTTTTCCTTCTCCTCACTCTCTCCCTCCCTTCTTCCCTCTCTCCCCCCATAGGCCTATGTCATAAAAGAGGCCTCCTTTGACCTGTCCTTCATACTCACTTAGACAATCTGAAGTTGTACCTCATTTACAATGTATAATACCTCATATCCAATGTAAAAGATAAATTTGTTAAGCCTGAAAAGTCCATTTGTTCTGCACTTAACCAGGTTGGAGAGAGAGAGAGAGAGAGAGAGAGAGAGAGAGAGAGAGAGAGAGAGAGAGAGAGAGAGAGAGAGAGAGAGAGAGAGAGCTGTGTCAAGGAAATAAAGGAAAAAGGCATGGAAGAGAACGATTGAGGGTAGAAGAGTGGGAGGGGAAAGACATGTAGGTGAAGAAGAAAAAAAGCGCCCCCTTTCAACTTCCCTACAGCTCAAATGAAATGCTAACAGTTGAGGGGAGCAATAGATCAAAATGTATGAAGCCAGAGTTGGTAAATTGTAGCCTTTGTGGTGGCTGTGCTATCCAGCATCCCAGCCCTGTGTGAGCACAGAGAGCAAGGCCCTCTTATGTGGAATAATCAGTTTGGCACCAAATCTGACAGAGGCCGAAAAAGCTGCTGCTGCACCTCATTTCAATATGAAAGTCCAAAATGTATTTCATATAATCTGCAGCTTTTCAAATGCCTGTATTTTTATTTTTTCCATGAGAGGAGGTGGGAAATGCAATGATGGAGGACAGACGTAAAAAGAAGGGGTAAAAAAAAGGTTCAAGGTTGCCTGGTGCATATCTTCAGTCAGTGGCCCCCTGTACATTTCAGCTTTGGAACTTCACAGCCATGAAACGTTGCTTCTGCATCACTGTGGGAGAGGATGTAATGCTCACGTATCTTTGTGTGCTCGGCGTCCAACTGGCTGACTTACTGGTGGGATGAATGTTTGACCATTTGCATTATAAATGTGTTTATTTAACCCTTTTGTTGCAGGCTTGAACTTAACCCTTACATTGGTAGACGCTGTAGTTGCATAAGTAAATTTAGCATACAGAGTGTCCTCAGGCAAAAATATTTCAGATATCAGATTGCCTGGTCAAAGGCCTTTGCAATTACCATTGCAAACAGACAGTTTTTTTTCTCCAAAAGAATTACCAAACCAGACCACATCATTTACCACATTTCAGGCAACTAACCTTTATATTGCTGGAGTGTGGCTGTAAAGCCTCATGTATCAGCTCAAATTATTTTAGATTCCAGGATGTTCAGTCAAGGTACCTCACTTCTTTCACAGTAAAAGTTTTCGAATTCACTTATAAGCTTAAGTTACAATTGTGTCCTTGTTTAACTATGCTCAAGTCTCATCAGAGTAACAAAGAGTATCAAACAGGATATTGTTTTCATTGCAAGTGTGCCTCACCAAAGCCCAGACAACACAGTGGGTGGATAAAGAGCTGTACCATTTCCATTACCAGCGCAACATTGACATGGGACTGTATCCTATCAAGTGGCATTTGTTTCAGTAGCTGTTTCTACAGTGTAAACGAGCGGAGGCAGTAAAGCAGCCACCTGTTGTTACTTGATAGTGTCTGGACAAGCCCAGATGCTGTTTTACTGGTACATGAAGGAGCAGTGAATGGACCTACATAGCTAACTAAGCACTTTATATGTATGCATGTTCTCAGGAAGCAGGGCTGAAGCACAAACACATATGTGACATACAGTAGTGTTACATGATTGGGAAAACAAGGAGAGTGTGCCAAACTGCTGTAACAGACCAAGAAAAGGTGAGAAATGTACCGTATGTACATCTACAGAAAAAACTTTTTAGAAGGTTAAAGGTTGTACAATGTTTGTACATGTGTTAGTGCCTCAGGCAGCTAAACCAGGGGAGGAGATAGGAGGGGAAGATGTAGTCATTCTGTTTGTCTGTTTCCGGTGTGTGAAGCGGTCAACCTCTCCTGAGGCAGTGTGCGTATGTCTGTGTGAGCGCATATGTTTGTGTACGTGTTTATGTGCAATTCCATCCCCAACACAAGACGTAATTACCTTGTCATCTTTGTCAAAATCCTCATCCTCATCCTCCAGCAGGTCCTCCACTGCTTGCTGACAGTTGCAACAGAGGAAAGAGTGAAAAAAGAGAAACAAAAATGTTTAAGCAATAGCTATAGTACAGATAAACATCAGATAACACAGGGTTAACATCATCAGAACAGCCAAAGAGGCATACTAAAGCTGATTGGTTATGCTTATGTCTGGCAAGAGTTTGTTAATGAGTATGGAAAGCATGCAGAGAGAACAACTATTGGATTGGTGTGTGTTAATATGTCATGGGCGTCAGAAAGGTTTAGAATTAGAATTTAATTTTAGAAACACTCTGTTGTCCAAATGTGTTGACACTTCTGGAAATGTAAGCAAATGCTCTGGCTTTGAATTTCAACGGGCTGAGGATTAAAGTCTATTCATCCACTCAAATTGCACTGCACAAAAGAATTCAGATTTTACACCATTCAGCGGGACGAGACCGCAGAACGCGTCTTCTTCTGTTTCTGCTTGGTCCCATCTGAACTCTCTAACCTTTGCACTTGTCCCTCACCTCTTTTGCCAGCCTTCCTATCGCTGTACATTCATTTATCACATCTCTTCACAGAATGATGCTCCATGAGAGAATAAAGAAGAAAGCCTGCAGCACTGGAAGCAATTCACAAAGAACAGCAACTACGTGCTTCAGTGGTCCACAACCGATGAAACTGGAGTTGGTAGCTTTAGAGCCCCCGAATACCACGATACACAGTGTACAGCACAGCGCACACAGTCAGAAACACAAAGGTATTTATGGATACATTAAATGTACAACATAACAATGGTACATGCATGCATATTGTATGATACTATATCTGATTATTGTTTAATGATACAGTACTTGAGTTGTTCACTTGTCTAGTCCAATGGGAACGATGCGAAAAAAACATAGATCACTGCTGCATCTCTGATCAGCCCTCTTTCTGTCGATCACACATCAGAGCTACAAGGTCATATTGTTTCTCGTAATTTGCATAAACAAACACCCATTTCATAAGCCCTACAGCTGTCAACCTCAGCATTCATCTACTCTTATTGTTGTACTGCGTTACCAACCCCAACCCCCAAAATACTTTTGCACAGCCTGAACATCACCCCAACCCCCTAACCACCTCCAGAACCGCACAGACTAGTTTGGAGAAATCCAAAAATCATTACTTAACAAGACAATAGCTTTTGTCCTTTTTGTTTTTCATTGGAATAAGGGGGGAAACTATGTGGCGGCTGACATAAGCCTCTTATGTAAATGCAGCTTCCCACACAAACAAAGAGGAGTTCAGAACAGCAGAGTTGAGAGGGGAGAGTCAACATTGCGTTTTTGCGTGTGCGTGTTTGTGTGTGTGTGTATGTGTGTTCTATCAATAGCTCAGAGTCACTCGGGCAAAGTTGCCGTCTGACTGTACAGCAACTGGTTACTGTAATTCCTCAAATAAAAGCTGTGGCCTTTATTTACCTGAACTGCAGAAGGTACCAGGCTTTTATTTGAAGCAGGCTTTTATCAGAGGCACGCTTTAATTTTTAATTCCATCTGTTTGATAAGTATATTTGCTTTAAATAAACTGTTTTAAATCAAAAGCCATAACCTTCCAGTGGACATAAATAATTCCTTTTTTAAGAAACATTTGCAAAGAATTCACCATACAACAACAGCCAGAAGGGCAACAGAGCAATTTGGGTCAGAAATAATCGAACACCACCACTGTGTCAGTTTGAACCCTGTAAATGTAAATTTACATTTTTCAAAAACAGGTATTACGGTATTGTTGGTAGATTACAATAAGATCTTACAGTAGTTACAACAGAATCTGATTAACCTTAAACGGTAGCTAGCTAGCTACCCAGTTCACTGAGACTCCATCAGTGTCTAGACAAATAAGTGTGACTGTTCACAGATCCCAATCTCTCTATTGATACAGAATACATTCACTACAACAAATACCAGAAAGGGAATTCTTGTGCTCAGCCAAGGCAAAAGATGTAGACGTGATATTGTAAAATGAAAGCCTTCTGGCAACTCTAAATAAATGAACTATAACTGTTTATAAAGTCATCATGGTCCTTCCCAAATCCTTTCACCCGTGCCAAAATACAAACATAATGGATTCCACCACACAGAGGCTTTACTAGGGCACGCCTGGCACATGCTCTAAACTTTAAACAAAGGGAATGAGCATGAGCTAGCTGGAGAACCATGACTTAGAGAGACAGAGAGAATGATAGAGTCGTTTGTCTCCCTCTGCTCTCTCACTTCTAGCGCCTCTGGTTACAGAGAGAAGTCATGTTTCCTGCAATGAGACACAGTGTAAAATTAATAAATAAAAAGACATGGAACATGTCATCTGCCCTGAAGATTGCCACGGCTAAATGTGCACACTGAAGCTACTGTCTCAGTAAGAGAGGATATAAATTACCACAGTGCAGCAGATGAATTCCAAACATCTTTTTTTCTCCCCCCCTCTCTCTATTTGTCTCATATTCTTTCGCTCTTTCTAAGACCTGTTTGGTGTATGATATCATTTGTCTGTTTATCCCCCCATTATCATGTTGTTTGAATTACTATCATTACAGCACGGCAGCATCAAAGCCCTGCTGTCGACAGGATTGTGTCGAGCTCATGTTGCCTGCAGAGCTGCTCCAGTCAATTCAATATCTACTGAGGTGGGGATTAACATATTCAGACCTATTCAAATGATACAGGGATGATGCAGGCTACTCTTATAGATTACACTGTGCCCCATAAATACATACAAAGACGGTGATAATATAAAAAGCACACAAAGAATATAAGTGAGAACAATGACATTGAAAGTTCAAATGGCTGTACAAAAGGAAGAACACATCTGTTTGGCCGTATGGCTTTTAGCTAAAAAGCTGATTTGCGAGAATTAAGTTTCCGATCCAAGCACAAGCTCTGCTACATCACTCAGATTTTTCCTTTCTTTCCGAACTTTCCATCATGCAGAAATACTGTCTGTTAAGAACAAAACTGCTGTCCATCCAAATTAATTAGGGGGAAAAAAGCTCCATTACTGTATCCGTCTTTGTGCCTATTACTCTGCATGTAGAGGATCTGATTGTGTGTGAATGACTTCATTTTTAATTACACTACAGTCTAAACAACCAATCCAAATCAGAGGTGGTTCTTATGTTTTACTGTATTCTTCAATGCATCCTTGCATGACAATTGCTTTACTCCATTTGGTGACTTGAAAACTAAATAACTAAACTGGGACTCTCCTATGTTTTGCAGCTTCGTGTTAGCACTAATTTTCATTCAGCCTTACAGATTGAGATCTTTCTCTTCTATTAACTGTTGCTGGGTGCCAAATGGAATGCACAGTGCTAGCTAAAATCTTCCTGGACTAAATTTGAATAAAGTCCAAGGTACACGAAAAGCCCAGCATGTGTTTGGATGTGGTGCTTTGCTGCACGAACTGAAAAAAGGAATAGCAAAAGAATGGTTTTTAAGAACTGTCTATCAGTTAGAAGTGTTTGTTGCTCCACTGATTCTGGGACAGAATCAAGGATAGAGGGTAAACTCTTAGGGTCACAAGGGATCATTACTGTGGCCTTCTGTTTACAGGATAGTCCCACGGCTCTGTAGGGTTAAGGTGACCCTTTGTCCATTTACTTAAATCAGGGCAGCATTCGTAGCTGGGCAATACCTGTAGCATAGTGTCTTCAATTTAAAATTGGCCAATCTTTATTGTTAATTCCTTCTTCCCCTAACTCGAGCAAAGCAGACTCTGACTTTGATGTTTGAGGTATGTTAGTGGATTAGAACATTACCTACAGAGGTTCCAGGCAAGGACAACCCTGCCATAGAAATATGGAAAATGTATTTTTAGCATCAAGTCAAAGTAATTAAGAAAGGCTAACTAACTAATCAACTAGATATAGTTAGCCATAGTTGTATATCTACACTGTAAGAAATAAAAGAGTGTTTAAACGTAACTCGATGGGTCAGGAACAAAAAAAACTGTACTTCGAAGGGACAGATGGTACTTTCATGGAAGTAAAAGAATAGACCCTGTCTGGATCAATGAAACAAGTGCACACACACACTCCACAGAGGGAAGGTAAAAATCAACTACCTGAAGTGGTAGCTACATCATTTTTACCCCCCCCTCTGAAATGCCTCTATACTTGGCCGTCTCTCTCTGCCTGGTTGGGCTGAGTTCCACTATCTCGCTTCCTAACCTTCCCAATGACAGCCGCAGTGGGAATTGACGCCGAGGCAGATATCCCTGCGAACATGAAGATGTACTTTCTGCTTCTTTTTCTCCCATTCCTCTATCCCTCCCTCCCTCCATCCTCCTGCTGCTCTTCCTCTTTGATACGTGAGGGGTTTTTAACCTCTCCAGCTGCTTGGGTTTGGCCGACTGGCTGGCTGGGGGATCTCAAGGCTCTACTTGGTATGCATTGTCCGTGTGTGTGTGTGTGTTGCCTACACCACAGTTTCTGCAGACTGGGGGAGGGCTGCGCGTCTGATAAGGGCTGCTGGCTGAGCGTAGCTGACCCACGCGGGGCCTTCACAAGCTGTCAGAGCTGTGGCCCTCAGGGGGGGGTCTTCCATCTGCAATGCCCCAGCCAGGGCTCACCCAGCAGGGGGCCCACCCAGCAGGGGGCCAGAGAAGGGTAAGGCCAGGGTGCTACCGGACCTTCTGGGGGTGAGAAGGCCGGCTTCATATTCATGAAAGCAACATCAAATATGTGAGGGTTGAATTGCATGATAGTAATAGTGCCCAATCTACATTTCTGATTGCTTATTTGCAAAAAATCAGCAAGAGTGTATAGTCAGGGATTCAATTCAATTTTACATGCTCCACTAGCATTGTTGAAATAGCGAGTAAACGCAGTGAAGTCAGTGATGTCTGTCCTTCTCAGACAGATGATGCCGTCTTGTCTTATTGTTTCTCATATTCACTTGCAGAAAAGAGGGCTAGAGCTGGTGCACACTTGATGTGCAATCTATTCCACACAAACACACTCACATCTTTAGGCATTAGCTCAAGGTTTAAACTGAAAAAACTCGCAGCTACGGCGGTTGTACTGTATAGACAAAACAACAACAAGCACTGAGACAGACACCCTGAGCTGCTGACGTTGTTAGCAAAGAGCACAGACAGTTACAAAGGTTCAGTGTGATGAAGGGAGTTAGAAAAATGGAGGGAAAGGAAGAGAAAGAGAGTCAACATGATGAAAAGGAAGGCTGGGAGGATTTTGCAGTGGCATTCCTCATGCTCCCAATGCTACCGTCCCGCTTCAAACTATGCCCGTCGCCTGTCTTTCTGCCTGCCAGCCTGCCATCCTATCTGCCAGTTTAGCAGAGACAGAGAGGCAGCGAGAGGAGCAGAGATGAGCGCGGTGATGCCGGGGCGGCACGGGGGAAATCAGTGGGGCACAGGCGCTCCCAGTTAAAAGTGACATGACCTTTTGATTTTGTCACCTGTCACCAACTGCCATGTCTGACTCCGCACTGAGGAGTGCCTGCCATCCACTGCTGTTTTCCTCTGCCTTCGTCTCTCTGTTGCTCCATCTCACTGAATGCCGCTCTGTCTTTTTCTGTCTCCTGCTCCCACTCCATCTCTTTTTCTCATTCTCCTTTTCTTTGCAGAGTTGCGGTTTTACAGGGAAAAAGTGGAGGTGTGACTTTCTGGAGGAGCTGAGGTATAATAGGCACCGTTTCCTCTTTTCCTTCCAGCATGCCTAATATTGACTCCTCTCTACCTGTGTTGTGCGTGGCTCTTAATGAGGGCAGATGTCAAGGCACAGCGTGTTTAGAGACGCAGTGAAGCTTTTTTTTGGAGATGCAAAATCAGGGAGAAAATAGAATAGATAAAAATGCCAATGAAGTCTTGTTCTAGAAATGGTTCCAATAAAATCAGACATTTGTGTCTTGAAAATAAGACACACAAGATTATTTTTATACTAATGAACAATACACTGCTGCACACCATGTGCTTCACAGACAGGAAAGTAAAGATTAAACTACAAGTAGAACTACAGGGATTTGAACATATACAAAATTACAATATTAGTAAAAAAAAATCAATTCAATTCTAACAAAAGGAAAAGTCATTTTTTTTATTCTAAATGAAGTTCTATTGGGGTGCTTAAACTCTATATTTGTTTTGTGGAGTGGGTTGAAAGTTGTCAGCTCAATCTCGCGGTTGGAGGCATGTCTGTGAGTGTAAAGTATCTTCAGGCCATTAAGGTCTTCTCTTCTGTAATAGGTTGGTGAATCTAGTGGGTGAATATATGTAATGGTCTAAAGCATGGGATAAAGATGATGGTTCTCCAGTGTGACAAGGCCTAATTGCCCATCATCCCGTGGTAGAAAAAGACATCACCATGTTCCGTATGTGCCCTCTACGACAGCCTGCACTAAAATTAACACCTTCTTAACATCTGGTAAAGGCCTTTCTGGGCCAACAGAACAGCAAGGAAGGATTTCTATTGGGATGTGTCTCTGCTCCTTAATCTCCATGTGCATCATTTACACTCATGCAAACAGTGCTATGAGAAGATACACAAATAAGCGCACACACGCCTTGCAGCCCTTTTCTCTTCCAGCGGAGCTGTCTGTCCTCTGGTTGACCGAGTCCGGCCTACTGGTAGCTTCCTTTGCAACAGGCTTGGGATGGATCTGAGGCCATAATTGCTCCAGGTTTTAAAACAAGATAGAGATGGAGAGGTCATGATGATGTTATTAAAGTGAACCTCCACCTACCAAACAATAGCGGACTCCACACAACTGCAGAAGTCAGAATGGGCATTCCATAATGGTAAATTATTAGCCTTGGATATCAAAGCAGTATCATACTCTTCGTGTATTCAAAAGCATCAGCATACTTCTTTGTTTGTGTGTTTGACTGAGTAATGTTACAGCGTGACACACAGGTCAGCTAATAGTGTGGAGGAGTCAGGGTTCACAGGTCAGAGTGCTACATGATAAGAGAGGAGGTTGGCAACCTCGCTGGTGCATCGCCTCCTTTAACCGCTGTTCTGAGGACACTCCAACTGCTTAGCTGGTACTGGTCAAGGTTGGGGCGAGGGCAAGGAGTGTTGATCCGAGATCTGTTTGCAAAGCAGCATGTAACCACACAACACTCAGTGACCCTGAGTGGTAAATTACAGCGTGCAGAGAACACTCTGTTTACTTGCTATAGACAGGGTTATAGACTGTGGTTGCGGTGTAAAATCAGAAAAATCTCCTCACATTGAACCCATCAGATGAAGCAAGGCCCTTTCATTTATTAGGAAGTCTGTACTGGAGTGTACACAATTTTTTTGTTTTCTCTTTTTCTTCCCCCACCCTATCCCTTTCTCACCCTTCAGAGTGAGTTCAGCAGAGATTCCTTTGGCATTACCCTCACCCCAGACTGCTGGAAAACCGCAGCGCTCCGGATGCTGACCCTTGCTCGGCTCAGCACAATGCTTTAATTTGGTGTCTTGTTTAAAGTAATTAAAAAGCCTTTTTTCCTTGTTTTCTTTTCTATTCTTCTCTGTTCTCTGGCAAGTGCAAGAGGGAAACAGTGAGTCGTCCATGACTTCAGCTTGATAAAGACTCTGAAGAAGAATCCAAGGGACCGGGAGAGGAAGCAAAGAATGCAGATACTGTACGCTTGAGCTGTACCCACTTCCCCCCTGCACCGACGCAGATTGGGAAACTCAATCTGAAAACAAACAGGGACAGGACTCGGGGGATACTTGTATCTGAGTGTGAATGTGTGTGTGTGTGTGTGTGTGTGTGTGCGTGCGTGCAACACGCATGCCTGAAAATAAAGCATGCTTCCACCAGGTTACGTTAGCTGTATGCGTTCAAATTTAACTTAAGATAGTGATATCATGACTGAAAGAGGCAGAGATTTGATAATGGAGCAAGGAGAGCGGGAGAGTTCATCTGATTCGACAATCCTGAGGTAGTGATATTGCAATGCAAAGACAACAGAGACAACGATTGTCAGAGTTTTCTTTGTGTTGCCTGTGCAGTCCAACTGTCACAGCAGCAAGAAAAGGAGCATTAACGGTGCCAATCTCTGACAATTAATTCCACGTTCATCGGATATATAATAGCAAATAAGTTGTGTATGCATGCTTACACACACACACACACACACACACACACACACTCGCTTAAACTCGTTACTCGCAAATCTTTAACACAGAGATTTTTTCTCTTTGTGCACACACTGCATATCAACCACACATGGAAGTACCATGAAAACACACACCTGGAGTGCCTAACACGGGCAGCTGTAGTTCTACACTTTGGTTGTGGCAAAATCATAACCTTGGAATAAAAAGCAAACATACCAGACTGCATCCGACAACCATAATAACACAGACAATATTCGCAATTCATGCATCATGCACACACCTGCACGTTTAAATATACTACATGTACGCCGCTGCTGAGCACTGCGTATTTGCCACTGACTATTTCACTACCAGCTCAAACTAACTTTTCAACCCCAACTAGCCAATAGCAGCACTGTCCCTCAACTCCACACATATCGAGCCTGTCGAACTGTAAGAAGTCCACAACACACACATTTAAAGCCGTGGTTGACTGTGTCCACATAAGAGAGTGGAGATGTTTAACTGAAAAGTCAAATACTGATGAAACTGGAGTGCTCTCATGGCTCACAAGCTACAAGAAACTGAACTAAAGTGAAAAAGTACATGCTGTAGGTTATAGTTGATAGCAAAGGTTTTAAATGAAACTGCTTCCATCTTGACGAACCTAAAGTCAGTCGACAATATGCAGTACATATTCCTAGACTAAATGTGGAAGTACATGTCAATCAAAATGACAGTGTTTTGATGCTACTAAGAAAGCATCAGATATTGAACTATGTCAGTACAGTAATAAGTCAGTGTCCATATCCCCTCTTGTTTCTGAGCATAGGACAACTTTGTAGAACTGAGCAGAACAGTATTGTCACTCTATAGGTGATTGGCATAAGATTATCAACAATATCAACAAGTCCTAATGTTGCAACCAATTCCTAAGGTACTTGAGACACAATAGTCCCTTTCAAGGAGGACAGAAAAGCAATTCTGCCTGAAGTGTCCGTACATGTATGTGAAGTGAGTCGCAAATTACAAGAATATGTAACCTTGGTTGCCTCATTTTAATTAGGAAGTGCATAGGAAAAGAATATCATTAGGTCTGGATAAATACAAGCAGCAGGTGGGGGGACAAATCACCATGCCGTGTTTTGTCTTGGGCATGTTTTTTTTTTGTCAAGCAATGTCGCCATCTACAGGCAAAGAAAAATACCCTCTGAAATTCAAGTCTGTGTAATTCACAAATCAAAAATGGATTTTCTTTGGTTTGTGAACCTACTGGCAATTGCTTTACATATGTATCACAAACTAATGTACAACTGCCTGATTAGTGTCAAGTAACAGACAGCTTATATCTGACACATGGGGGTTGTCTTTTGATGATTTAATTGTCAACTTTTTAAATTAAAAGTATGGAAATAGAGGCTTGTAAATAGAGATGCTTAGCTCTGAAGACTTAACAAATAAATCAGAGTTGTTAGTTATGTACTGTTTAAATCTAATTCCGTTTTTGTGTGTAATATCAAAATAACACAAAGCAGTTTGGTTCATTATAATGACTGTATTTGATATATCTTCCAAATCCAATCCAAAGAATCCTTATGAAGAGATAAACATAGATATGTAGACGGCGAGAGACTGCAAGAAAATCTGAGGTCTGTTAACTGGTTATTTCTAACTCAGTCTTGGAAAAAAGGCACTTATTAAAATTAATCACTTCATTGTTCACGCTCACTGCAAAGTCCAGCTCTCGCTCTCGTTTTCACTCTCTACTCTCCAAATGTGCCTGGCCATGATTAAAACATGTCTGTTTCTCCATGACATTGCTTTGACATCATTTAATTGGTATAAGAGATAAAAAAATAAATGAATTAAATAAATATACTACCAGGTAAGTGGCGTAACGTAGCTCAAGGTGACAGCCTATTATTTCTCCCTTTTCTTTGCCTCAAAGAAGGCAAAGTGAGAATTGCAGTGAGAATGCAACTACTCAAGGGGCAGATGGAGTTTATTTTTAATTCTTTTTTTAAATAAAAAATTTGAAAATGCTGAAAGTTTTCTCAATGTGTTCAAAAAGTATATTTTTAATGAGTGTGTATTATGCTCATGTTGTTGCTTATAATAAAACAGCATGCTTTCCCACTCATCTGTACTGTATCTATACTAGTCATAAACACCTGTCACATATTTTACAGCATAAGAACATAATGTATATGTAATTCCAGCATCAAAGAATTTAATGCAAGTAAATGTGATCAACGTGGTAAATATAACAAGAGTGTAATGTCTCTATGAAGCAATTGTGCCCGAGGTTTAACCTTGCACTGTTTGTGGAAAGAGGCTTTTACAGTGAAATGAAAGAAAGGTGGAGGGATATCAGAAGCTATGGGGTTACTCACCACGTCTTGCCTGGTATCCTTCCCCGATGCAATTAGGATGTAGTTCCAGGCCAAAGGCAGTAGCAAAGCCAGAGGAATCATATAGAGTTCAAAATTCCAAACAACGATGACAAAAAGCTGAAGAAAGAGAGAGAAAAAGACAAAACCATCAGCAAAGGAAAAGTGAGAAGAAAGAAAAGTGAGAACAGTGTGGGCAAAGAATGTATACATCCCCATATTGACCCCCGGTGAGGCAAACTCCTGAGAACGTACGCTGGCCATATGTGTGATTGGAAACAACACACATTCAAATGCAGAATCATAACCACCGTGGAACAAAGCGTAAAAATAAGACTGGGCTTTAACAAAAGGTACAGGCCTGGTGTCGGTGAGCCTAGGTTCAACACCCTGACCCTCAAGGCTTCTGGGCCCTCAGCTAAGGAGGAGGACACTGAGAAGGATGACTATGAGCCGTCAGAGCTTCTTTCCTCCATGCCAATCATCCCAGAGGGTGAGGTCATGTACCATTTCAGCTGCAGCGCGTCAAAGCTGACCCTTCCATACTCAACCTCAAACCCCAGCCTCTGACCTCACACACCCCACACCCCGAGTCCCTAACCCTGTCACTCCAAGCCCCAATACCCTCTCTCCTAGCCCAAAAGACTTGTATGCCCCATCTCTAACCTACTCTGCACCCATCTGCCAAAACCATAACCTCTATACCTCCCCTCTCATCACCAAACAAGAAAGTACCATCTGAAAATTAACCTTTCCTAAAACCCTGTATTCTGGTTTTGGCAGGGCTCTTTAGCCTCTTAAAGAGATTATTGCGGTGGTTGGGAGAAGATATATGTGGGAAAGTAAAATTGCAAATGATGGAAGCTTGTTATTTTATGGCGGCAGTCTGTGAGCGGTTTAAAAAAGTTTAACTGGAAGAAAAGGTATTCTCTGTGGGACTAAAATCTGCCCAAAACAAATAGAGCAAAAGAACAGTTATCTTTTCTAATAGTATTATGTATAAATACACAGAGATTTGTAATGATTCATTGATAAGACAATTATCAATCATAACAAATGCTGAAAATGCAAACCATGCTTAATACAAGTTTTAACCTTGCACTGTGTCTTTTCAAGCAAAACATCTTTATCAGAAGTACAACAAATCCATTATTTCAATTATTAACAAGGACGTTTTGATGGGAAACTTTTGGGGGGGATGTGAAATTGAGACTATTACAGTATAAAGCAGATTTATTGGTCCATGTACCAATTACAATATATCATCTTTGGCTGAGAGAGAGAGATAGAGAGAATAACACAGACAATCAATGTAAACAACAACTTTTACACTTCTTATGTAAAAAAAGTTTGAAAGGCTCCAAACATTTGAATACAAGTATAACTCACAGACTCAGATTGTACAAAGCAAAAAGAGACATAAACTAAACATTATAAATGTCCAGTACATTTACATTCTGCTTACAGCTAAATTTATTTTTCAAATAAACCTGAATGGCCTTGTTGCAACAACCAAATCTCCCAAAAGGATTGAAATCATTCTCCGCTTCTCTGAGGCTCAACTTAACTTTCTCACATACAAAGAGTCTTTCTCTGATACAGCGGTGTAGGAGAATTGGAAAGAAACTATTCAATAATTCATATTTGTAAACTAACAAGCAACACAGCCATTTCCCATCATACATCAGAAATAGCTGTTAAGACAATGTAAGCTCAGCAACAGAAACTCACATTCAGACAAACACATTGCTCACATACAGTACATACACATTTTCTCTACATAATGTTACCATTCTAAAATGAACCATCTTCCTACCAATTCTAATTTACAAGTCTGTAATGCTAACAAATAATAAATAATCTGTAACTAAAGAATGTGCAATAGAGTCGCAGATACATGTCTTCAGTCAAACAAACAAACAAAAGGAGCTCACTTGTTTTAAAGCTGTTCTGGTAGAAGCTATAAATACCTGCACACTTACAAGTGCTCCTTACAAACACTCAGCTAAAAATATACTTTACAGAAGGGATATATTGTACAGTAAATAAATGAAGTGTCTGGTTTTATAATTGCTCATGGTATCGTTATCACACAACAGACAAATGAATTGCCCCTCACTGTCCTGATGTTTATATGAAACCTTAAAACCCTCTTTCATGTTTTCAAAAAAAGAAAAATCTTGCTTTCTTCTCCGTTTGCCTAAGGTTGTTTAACCTGTCGTCCCCCTTCATTCCTCCTCCATTCGGTTATAGTAGCTGCGGGCGACGTTTTGACTGGCAGCTAGAGGAACCGGACACCCAAGCTCAGCAGTGGCCAGCCCTGCCCCGTCTCCGTGCCCCCCGGCTGGGTAATAGGGGCCCTGCAGTGTCTGGACCTTTCTACCAGAACTGAGCGATCACAGCCCACCCCCCATTGCTTGCTACACCAGATAGCAGGCTCTTCGCCTGGGGAAGAGGGAGTGGGAAGGAGCCTGCTGTGGACGTCAGTGACCAGGGGAAGACGCAGGGAAAAAAACAACGATAAAAACATGCTGGATCGAAGGGGAGAAAAAGGGGGAAAATGCTAAATGCAGTCTATGGGAATAATTTGTAGATTTGTCTGTGTGGTCAGAGACACATTATGCAGTGGTCAGTGACAGAGACGATATGAACATGCACACAGAGGGACGCTTACCATGCTCCATTCTTGCTTTTCTCTTTAATACTGCTGAATTCCTACCTGTGTGGTAATGTAAAAATACTTGAAAACAGTGTGCTGTCTTTCTCTGTACATGAGCTTTAATATTATTCAAATTATGCAAACTCTCTAATTTAGTCTTGAGCATGTAAATAAATACATAACAAAAACTAAAATGAAATTTTTCCTTCTCATACTACCATTGTAAGAAATATCTGTAATTAACCAAACTTCTAAAGAACATAATTATCAATTTTAGAGTTAGTTTAGGTCTTTATTCTATACGAGACATGGGATTTGGTCAAATTAGTGCAGCAATTTACCTTAAAAGATAAAATCTACTTAGTCATAAAAACCTATCTTAATTTCTTTTAAAAATCAGTTGTGTGATTCAACACATCTTTGGTGAAATGCACAAAAACATTTTAGGGAAGAAACTATTCACTTGTCATAAAACAAAGTAAAGCAATATTTTCCGCTGTCAAATCTGCTAAACCATTTCAAACACAGTTAAAGGCTACATTTGAACTGGGCAAACTTCACATCCGAGCACAAGCTGTAATTCAAATTAAATGTACAATTAAAATAGACAACGAATAACACAAACAAAGTCAAAACATGGCAGATTAATTTGTAATATTTGGGCTAAAATACAAATACACAAATTCAGCAAACTAAATTATTTTGACAGGTCTCTGTAGCTGAATTTGATTAGTTATATTTGATGCTTTCTCTTAATATTAAAAAAAATCCCCCTGAACACAAGAATATATATTAAAAAAGTTAACAAAATAGAGAAGTGAAAATGATTTATTCAAGCATCTCAGTGCGGCGCGTTGAGAGTTGTTTCTTGCATTATTTGTTTCAAAACACAACGCGCGTCCTTGCAGCTCTGAGCCGTGGCGCTGTGGGAGGGTAATATTTAGTACTTTGGCTTACATTAACCACACACCAGGCTAACTTTCCTCCTGCTCTGTCTCAGTGGAGTGAAACTGAAGTTTGGATTTCAGAGTTCCCCTTTATCTCTCTTACATCAATGTCCATGCTGGCACTAAGTGTTGCCAGATAGCAACTAGAAGTCCTGTTAAGTTTGAGGGAACAGGGGAGGGAGGGAGACTGTGTCCTGTTTGTGAGCGGACCTACCCATGATTCAGTGGTGCTAGACTGCCCCCTGCTGTACTCCTGCAGAATATAGAGCTACAGCACAATTTATGCTGTTCATCCGATAAAAAAAGCAGCCTGAATGACTAAGCCCAATGTGTCAAAGCCAGTAATTTTGTAATAAAATAAAAAATAAAAACAAAGCATCCACCATTTCATGGCCACAGTAATGACACTGCACATGGTATGAGAAGTAAAGATGCGGAGTCCCTGACATTTCAACAAAAGGCCTCACGCAGTTTCTGTCGAGTCTCTATCTCTCGTGATTAAACTCTGACTTGGTATTCTCTGTTAGTCATGCCACTATATTTCAACTATCATTCATTTTGCAAATCAGAAGAGCAGTAAAATGTGAAAGTATATCTTTCAAAGCTGTCCCTTGCTGTGGGCAAAGACGAACTTCCAACTTTTAAACTTTTAAAAGTAAGACAGGTTCTTTGAAGAAGAGTCAAAGGAGCAATTTAAAGAGACCTGGAGTGGTGTGTACGACTGAATGCTATGGCGTCAACCAGACATGTACACACACTCACGCACGCGTGTGCGCACACACACACACACACACACACACACACAGTTGCTTCTGTACCTGCTTTTTTTTCTTTTCTTTTTTCAGCAGGGTGAATTTTTATCTAAATGCAAAGCAGGTGATAGGTGCTCCAGTTTCCTCTAGAAGTAGCTCCCTTGTCTGGGCTCTCTTCCTGATAAGAGTCCTACTTTGCCTGACATAAAAGAGCCCGGTATCATTTCCCCTGCCTCCCCAACAACCCCCAGCTCGCTGCCCTCGCCCTTCCCCGAGCTTCACAAAGCTCCCTCTATTTGCTCCCAATTCAGGGCCCAATTGCAGATAAAGTTACAGCAAATTTGTTTGGAGGAAGAGCTGCTGAGGCCTGCGGTCCCTGGGGCAATAACAGCCTTGTCTTGCAGGGACCGTGGGGAGAGCTGGCAGCAGCAGGAGAACAGAACCCAACACCGCTCAGCCCCACAATGGCCTCAACTCTCTGGGAGAGAAGGCAAAGGGAGAGGAGGGGAGCGAGAGATAAAAAAAGGAACAGGGATAGATGGATGGATAGAAGGGAGACACTCAACTTGCAGGTGTGGAGAGAGGAAGCAGACGCTTAACCCCAAAACAGGGAGACGGAGACACCAAGACCCACCCACACACACACACATGCAGACACCACCCATCAAGCAGGACAGGAGGTAACTCCAGTCCCATCCATTGTGCCAACGCCTCAGGCAAAGCTGCCACGGTAGCTGATTCACTGTCGGGATGGGTGGGTGACAGCAGTGTGGGTGTGAGAGAGAGAAAGGCTGCATGTGAGACTATGAGATATCTCTCTTTCTCTCACATGCGCACAAAACACACACAACGTACACACTAATCACAGCTGGCACTAACGGGCGATGTGTACATGCGGCTGGCATTTCAGAAGCGGGCAGAAGGAGAGTCAGAGACCATGGAGAACATTTTGATATTTTTTATCGAGTGAATGTTGTGAAGTGACAAAATATGACAACTGCATTTTGATGTAGTACTATTGCATGCACAAAATAACACAAATATATGAAAACACTTTAAATTCCCTCCCTCAGGCTCACTTAGCAGTTAAGAAGTGTCCACATTTATAAGTTTAGAGGTTGAATTGCCAACAACTCCACCACCTACAGCCGTGTTGGAAAGTTAAGTGTAACATCTGTCTAGAAAGACAGCCAGACAGAAACACACATGCACATGTGAACAGACACATGCCCGTAATCACACACAGCCGTATACCTTCATGAACGCACCACCTTGGCCAGATGGCCCCCCATAAAAACCCACTTAAAGAGATGAGCGAAGTGATTAAGAGGCCTCTCAAAGTGAGGGAGAAAACAGAGAGGGATGAAGAAATGGAAGGGAAAGGAGGGAGTACCTGTGTAGAGGAGAGGCCCTAAATACTCTGATGCTTTTAGCTAAGTGCACACTTCTACAATAACAGACTCCCAAAAGAGCAAGAGTGAGGGGGAGAGAGGAAAAGCACAATGACACCTAAATTTCAGACTTTCTATAAACTATAAAACGTTACGTCCTTGGCCTAGATACATCCTTTATCGTCTTCTGAATACTTTGAATTTAAGTGAGTACAATTACAATATGAATAGTCGGCACGGTTACTCAGAAATTGATGTACTATATGCTGTTTCCAAAAGAGGGTGAAGGGCTATACAAGACATGTGCATGTGTGCTGACATTGAGGCATTTTGTCTGACATTTTCATTTTACTTCCAAGATAAGGGGGGCTCGTGCCCGGTTCAGAGAAAATGCAAGCATATTTGCACATGCCAGGCTCACACATGAGAGTGCTTGCACACACATCGAGGGAAAATGTTAACTGATCAATACTAGGTCTCTTCTGACCCATGTCTTGTGATGACACTGTGACCTGCTGTACAAACACACACATACAGCCTCTACAGAGGCGAAACTGGTGTCAGACAGCCAAATGCTGCTGATGTCTAATGTCTGCTGTGGAGACTCTCAGTGCCCCCATGGTAAAGGGCTGGGGCGGGGCGGGTCCACCTGTCCTGTAGCTACTTAAGTCAGGACACTAAACCAGACAGGATTAAATGCCTGCTCTGTCATCTTTAGGGTAGGAACCTCCATGCAGCCGCTCACCGCCCTGCAGGAGACTGTCTTTTACTGATAGCTCTGCTGTCCAATTACACATCACCTTTTAATACCAGACACATATGACAGGAGGGAGAGGGGGAGAGGGCAGAGAGAAGAGAGAATAGATGAAGAGGAGGCTGATGGGAGAAGAGAGAAAGAAACTGCCATTTCCACTGTCCTGTCTGCACGAACAGCTTGACACACTCCAATAGATTATAGCAGCATTTCTTAAGTATTTCAATGTCTGACGGTCTCATTTAAAATAGTGTTTAGGCTTGAACACAAACACTCCGACCAGCAGCTGACTGCCAAAACAGACACTTGCCATGTATATAGCATGTGTGCTTTGACATTTAATACAAAGCCAGTTAAGGGATGTCATCGAGACTTGATATTATATCAAGATATTTGAGTGTGTGAGTAAAAGTCTCTAGTGTGGGTTACAGTGTGGGAATGTACTTAACTGTGCTTGAGACATCAACAAGCTCTCGTGTTAGAGTGTGCAATTACCAGTGAAGGATCCATACTTTGTTAGCAGAAATGGTCCTACAGCCTCAGTGAACATGTTGCGCTCCTGCTGCGTGTGTGCAGATGTTAACTGGCATAAAAAGTGTAATCAGTAAAATATATAACACATTTTGTTAGTCCATTTAGAATGGTGCTAGTCTATCTATGTGAGTGGGGTTCATTTAATATCAAAGTGGGATGGAATTATTCTCACAAAATAGTAGGCCCAACTAAATTTAGGTACACTTCTGAGATAGTCTTTCTTCTAAATGTATAGATTCTTAATACACCAACATTAATGATAGAGTATAATCATCTTTGTGGCAAAAGGATGATTGGACACAACATTTTTTCCTGTTTCTGAGCAAATTTGTATGTGATGTGCTACAATTCACTGTACATGTATATCTAAGTGCACCTCTACGTACTAAAAAAGCACAGATGCTCCTCTGTGGAGAGTCCCATTCAAAGCAGCTGTTGATGTAGCAACCTGTGTTGATCAGGAACATGATGCAGCGTCTAACTCTGTTGAAGTTTTGCAACAGCAGCTGAAAATGAGACAAAAACAAAACAAGTGAACATTTAAGGTCAGAAATGTAGCAAGGAAAACAGCATGGTGTTATTTACATGATAATTCACTCCACTGTAAAAGCATAAGTACGTAAATGTATAAACCTTTGGTAAAAACAGACGTAATAACATGCTGTACTGTAAATATGTGACTGGTGAGATTCTGTGTGACAGCAAGCTTTGTTGCATAAGCTGCACATGTACTGTATAGTGTTTGAAAAGTTTTTTTAAAAGAAAAGAGAAAAAAGAAAGAAGAATTATTATTACAAACATAAGCTCAGCTATTACAGCCCATCTCTGATCTAGACATTTGTCAGGAAAAACTGTTAAAGATGTCAATTTCCCCTCGTTTGTGTTAATTGTGCTGTGAATTAATCACAATTCAGAAAGTAAATATGTTACTTCATACAATTATCACCTTAGTTTAAATGGCAGAACGTCCTAATATGGTAAGTTCAAACCCCATTGTGTCTCATTCAGCTGTCACTTTGGAAAGTTAATTGGAGCATTAACTTTTACAACTTGAGATTTGCAGCTTTGACCTCACTTTTGCTTCTATATTACAACTTTACATCACTGAGGACACCATGAGGTGTGTTTTACCTTCTTTGGATAGCTATATATGAATGTGGAGCAGCATACAGGACAAATGGTGCTTTGGGTGTGACAAGCTGACTCACAATGTTTCTTTAACTCTCCCAGTGATAACGTTAAGTGCAATCATAACAATTTCCAACTCAGTCCCTGAGGGTTCTCTGTGCATTTTGGCCAGATATGAGAGAACTGGCTACCTGCTGTCCTCCCCATGGGTTGCCAACCATTCAGGGAATAGCAAACAGCAGCACAGAACGCCAACCACCCAATCAGGTCACCACCAGGACAAAGTGCTCCCAAAGGACAAACTGTCTCTGCAGATCGCTGTACAAAAAAATTCTAGGCCATTATTTGACTCTTTGGAAAATTGCTTGTGTGTGTTTGCATGTGTGTGTATACTGTGGGTATTCAGTATGTGTTTGCAGCACTACAGTAAAGTATGTTGTCTGTACTGTATGTATGTGCTTATGAGTGGCTTGGCTGCTTTGATGCGTGTGTACAATTATGTGAAGCATTTTGTTGCCAAACTGAGGATGACTGTATGGTGTCCTGCTGGGGAGACGAAGACCCTGAGGACAGCAAGACTGAATTATCCATTTCCACGTTCCTCAGCGCAAGCACTTGATGTACATGCTTTACTCTTCTGGGCTCATTATTGCAATAACTGCCTAGATAAGAACATTTCATTTTCCATGAATTATTTTAAAGAGTGCCTTGAGTTATTCCTAAAAACACTTAGAAAAATCGTAATGTCATTTGTTAAGTAAAATGTCATAACTACAAATAAATGGTTTTGTTGGCAGGCAGCTTAAGAGATTTTTTCTTTAGTGTGTGTGTGTGTGTCACACTAAGCAGCAAGCAACTGCAGGGGAGCTGCTACCACACAAAAGAGCCCTCACGGGGCAATCCTCTAAAGCAGCCAGTGACATCATCATTGCGAGACACTGACATGGGTCATTTCTATGAGTCAGAGGCGAAATGGAGATGAAAAAAAGATTCTGCACTTGGGAGTTAAGCTTAGAATGAGCAGAGACAGAAAGCAACAGTGAAGACAGAAACAGAGAGGAAAAGAGGGAATAGATGGAGGGCTGCAGAAAGCGTTTTCTGTGCATGGCTGTGCATGGCGCAGCATTGACTGCTGAGCCCAAACGGTCACTCATATGACATGTCTGATGTGGGCCAGCCCCTACTATTCAGCCCTTTGTGGTGCCGCCACACTGAGCGGCGTGACAATGAAGTGCAAAGCAGCAGTGGCAAAGAGGGCCAACTATAAGGATGGCCAATCTACTTATGCACCCCAGAGCTGACAGCTTGACATTTCTATTCACCACTCAGAGTGGTTGCAAGGGGAGAATAGATGAGAGGAGGGAAGGAAAAGAGCTTGAAATGCTGTTTTTCCTACAATCAAGCTATTGTATCTTGCCCACACAGTTGTTGTGGCATACAAGGTGCCACTCTCCAGGCTTGTTGGTTGTGCTTCAGACATTTGAGCAGAATAGGGGGTATGGTGGTAGACACAGATAAAAATGAGGCGGAGGTGTAGAAGATACACGTTGGCTGACCTGTTTGGACACTCTGGGCTCCTCCTCGATGTACTTCTGCTCAATGGGAATCAACGTCCCAAGACCAGCCTTCACCTGGAGGATGGAGTGAACACACACAGCCTCATAAACAGCAAATGGTGAGACGGAACTTACACTGATTTAAAATAATAATAGATAAATAAAATGGCAGAGATGATGACAATGCTGAGCCTATGGCACTATATGTTTTTATTAGTTTTTAAGGTTTTTCTAACACATTGTGTAATGATCCTGGCAGCACATGCATAGAGCGTGCCCCATGTCAGAGGCTAGAGAGAGCGGGAGAGAAAGATGTAAAATGGCCGCTATAGGACACACACAGCAATGGTGGATGGGCGAACAAAGGCTGTTGAGAGGGAGTCTTCGATAATTAAAGCCAAAACAAGGACAAGGGACGAGGGACGAGGGATGAGATGGAAGCAAGGGAGGGGGGACAAACCGAATAAAGACAACAGCAGCAAACGGGGGGATGCTGGAGAGAACAAGAGAGGGATGGAGGAAGAATATAATGGGGGGTGGGGGGCAACATAAAAAAAAAAAAAAATCAGGGTGGAGAATCAAAAAAGCTAAAGAAAGACTTACAGCATTAAAAATCACGTCTATTTCGAGAAAGATGACCCCTTTTGTTGGCCCTGTCAGCTCCTTGCTTTTCAAGGCGTAGGCTTTGCGTTCTCCATTTTGGATCTGTGGGAGAGGGACATGACAGGCGTCTGTCTGGCAATACCCGGCTGAATCGGCTCCCCGGGCCACCTTTGAACCCCAGCTGCTGGCGCTGACAGGGAACCCAAAACAACTGTGGCAACTCTGACAAGTACCTGTTCATTACCCACTGCAGCTCGGCTCTGTCAAACAGAAATTAACTATCCTGGGGAATCATACTGTACAACAGAGCATGGATATATTAGAACCTCAGTGCTTTCACAGGCACATCTATATTTTTTCAAATACAAATACACTCTTCTGTCTCTTTTTCTATAAATCGCATCGTTCCATCTCTCAATCAATGTCATTTTCCTATCATCTCTCATCCCCTCACCTTCTTTCTTCTCACCTATCTTCTTTTTTCTAAGCTTCTCTTCCTTTTTTTCCTCCTTCCTGTCATTTCTTTCTCTTTGTGAAATAACAACAGTCTCATCTGTGGAGTGGCAAAAATAACCTCTGCTTTTTATATCTTTCACTGTGTTTTCATTCTTCCGTCACTCTATGTTCTCTCTATTATCCCCAAAGGAAAAGAAAAAAGAAACACAGACAGAAATCTGCCTTTGACTCACATTTAGCAGAGGAATAGCCACTTTCCCCAGGAAGTCTGCACTTCTGTCTCGGTCCTCATCGTAAACAGTGACCTCAAGTACCGAATGGATGTCCTTCACGTTGCTGGACCACACACAAAGACAACACCAATGACATATACACTAAAATATGGGTTGCAAAATGAAACATTGTGAACGCTATCATGTCATGGAAAAGCTTCTCTAAATGTTATAAAAGACTCACAGACAAATGATTTAAAATCTGAAACACTATATGACACCTAACAAATGCTTTATAAATGTTTAAACATCTCCATTAACACGCTTTATGTCATATTCTATTACATTACTGCATGAGCTAAGTAGAACTAAAGTGTGAGGCTCAGACATGTCATCTTTTGAAAACTAGGCTAGCAAGAAGATAGCTGATGTTATGTATAGAAAAGAGGCTATGAGAAAGATGTGCACTAAAAGAATGACTAAATTAATCTGTCCCATCACTGGGAATTCACAATTTTGTACTCTAGAATAAAAGGGTATTGTATATGCTAGAAAGTTTGCAGAGTTAGATCTACATTAACATTTACCTAAGATGTCAGTGTACCTATACAATTTAAACAACATATTTTTTAAACAAGAAAAGGAGTGGTAAGTAGTAGTAGTTTACTGTAGGCATCGAACACATTTTAAAACGTTGCTAAATAATCAAGACTAGAATTAATGTTAAAAAAACCTTTTGAATACTATGAATGTAATATGTAAAATATACATACATACATATATATATACACATAATGCATGAGACTGTTCAAAAGGTACATGTTAAAAAACAGATTTTTATTTTCATTGCTGCAGTGAGTGCAAACTGTGTGAGACATGTGGGTATTGTAGAAGCCACTCACAAAGTGAAGACCTTGTTCCACTCAGGGTTGAGGTTTTTGTAGACTGTGTGTGTCTGTAGCCGATCGTTACTCAGCTCCACCACGCAGAACGGGTCACTCTTACCTACAGAGCAAAAAAAAAAGCATACAAAAATGACCTTCATAGGAAAGAGACATTTATACATAATATACATAAATACGGTAGACACTAAACTTTTGTAAGCTTGAGGTTTCAAGGAAAGCAAGAATCTTAAGTAATTTCAGCAGCTTTTGTCTATCTCCAATCCCTCATATTATTAAGACAGATAGTGAATAGCATCCTCCCCTTCTATCACGTCAGCTCCAATACCCTGGACTTATCAGACCTGTCATAATATGATTCTTTCATTTTTAGCCCTGATGCCGTACATATTACAAAACAGTATATCAGTGGAACAGCTGCAAGCCATTCCTATCAAGACAGTGGAAACATGGACAACTAGAAGATAAGCTCCAGGACAACTTTGCCCTGGGCAGTCACAAGGAGGGAGTGGGAGAGGGAAAAGAGAGAGAAGACTTTGAGAATAGATGGTGCCGAGACCACAGAGGGCGATGTGGCTCTGAAGGCCACCGAAGTTCAAAGTAGAAGATAAAGACAGCTGAGAAGGGGTGTGAGAAACATAGCTGGTTCATGATTAGCAATTCCAAGCGAGCGGTAAGACGGTAGCGGCAACAGCGTGGAGAAAGAATGAGTGAAAGCAAGGACAATATAAAAAAGAAATGATCATCATCTTTCATTCTGCTTTGTTATATTGACATAAATGTAACTAAAATAAAACAGTGAATTTAGTTAAAATAGATATTTACCTCACATGTTTATTTAAAGGGAAAGCAGTGCTGAACAGAGCTTATATAATGGCAGCAAAAATAGTTTCCTGGATATAAAAAGTAACATTTTGCAGTAATAACAAAACATACAAACACATGTACATACAAATAAATTAATAAAAAAAAATTCAAGGATCACACAGGAAATAGTTCTAGTTATTTGTTGCTGCCAAACAATAAAACTTCACTGCAAATTAATTTTAAAGATCTTCAGATGTTAAAAAGAAATTGATATGATATGTGGTTCACTATAAATCATATTCATTAATGCTAATTCATTCCGAACAAAACTTTCAATTCAGAATTTACTGCAGTTATGTAACTGGGTAGAGAGAGAGTGTGAGGAGAAATAAACATAATCACAGAGTTATTACCTCCTCCTGAGAATAGCATATTCGGTATACTATAATAATCAAAACCAGTAATGTCCTATATATTCTATATTTATTTACCAACATCGCACATTTCAATTTCTTTGTAGAGAAAAAGAAGTGAGACCAGCTCCCCATGCTTGCTAGCCCACCTCCGTTCAATTGCCTCAAAATGAACTAAAAACAACAAAACTCTTAATTCTGTCTGGCTTTGATCATTGTGTTTTATTAAAACTGTTGGGAGCCCTTGTGCTGTTTGTTCAAGCTTATCACTTGAAAAGAATGGGTCAGGAAGTAAAAAAAAAAATAATGTCCCACACGAATTCCCTTGGAAAATAGTGAGAATAGTGAACTGTTAGTAAAGCAGCAATGTTGCATAAGGAAACTTGAAGTTCCGCCACATTTCTGTGTGTGTGTGTGTGTGTGTGTCTGTCATTGATTGGTGTGATTTTCTTCAAATGTTGTGACAAGGGCAGGACATTTAGTGGGTGAGCAAAGTAAATGTCACCGTGATCAATGCAGAGCCGTAGGTGTTCCCTTTCATATCTGTTTGTGGGGCTCTATTGATGTAGTGTTTGAAGTGGATATTGACAGCTATGACTCCTACAATAGAAAACAAGATACATTAAAAATAGACAAAAGATAATAGACTCAGCAGCCCACTTTTTAACGCATCTGTGTACATACTTTGTTAATCATATACTGTACATTTCTACATTATTCCTTGGACCCATCATTGATACACACAAACTAAAAAGACTGTAATTTTTCCAGCAGTTTTTATTCAATATTTTTACAGTACTGAACATCTGAAATCGTCCTTAATTATCCTGGCACTTCCATAGCATAAACGATTATAATGTTGTCCTCACAAATCAAGTCTGATTAAATTTAAATGCAATCATCCAAATTATAAGATGGAAATTATCTCTGCAGAACCCTGTCCCTTCCCCAGTTTTTCTCTAATATTCTGTTTTTAATGACATGGCAGGCTGTGTTGCCGCAGCAAGCCAGTTGTCATTGGTGATGAACTTTCACCTTATTGGCCGTCAGCACCAGAGGCAGCTGTCTTAACCAATTACACGCTCAGGTTTGAGCGCCACTCAGAGATCATCCAGGTAATGTCCAAGCAAAGCTCCTCCCCCCCCCCTCTGGGTCCCGCCTCTGTGGCGCTGGCAGGAGGTTTGAGAGAGGAGCGGGCTCAAACTCATTTCAGTGTGCCTTAGGATAAGTGTGGAGGATGAATACAGTAAGGAGACGAGGGTGCGCACTATAATTGCCTCGCAGGAAGCTTAGAGTTAGTGAGGAGTTTGACGTAGGAGAGGGAGCGCACGCTCTCATGTGTCTCTATAATCACAATTAATTATGATTCACACTTTAAAATGTAAATCAACCACATATTTGATGCATTTATTACAGTAAAATGAGGCTGTACAAGTTTATCTACAATATTCTTCCATGTGTCAAGTGATATCTTGCAGTGCAAAGATTTTTGATATTTTGTGAAAAAAGAAAGAACTTTACACGTGCTATAGTGTTGCCGTTGGAAGTGCAGGTGTGTGTGTGTGTCCATGTGTGTTACTATTGAAATTTTCTAACAGTATAGCATCCACTCAGAGGGACAAGTGCTGGCAGACAAAAAGGATTGTTGGTTTTAGAGACTATTTTCAGTTATCCTACTCGGGCTGGAGAGGAGCTACTCCACGAAAACACTTCAATTAGAGAGAGAGATGGCCAGAGAGGAGAGAGAGGGGAGGAGCAGAGAAAAAGATGGGAGAGGAGACAGGCAGCCTGAATGGGAGAGATGGTGAACTCTCTCTCTCTGTTTGTCTGTCCGTCTGTTTGTCTCTCACCTTGTTCCTGACCCCCTCTTGGTCTGGGCTGTTAAAATAGGGTGTTCATGTGGTTGAGGGCTCTTATGTGGCTCTTACAGAGCTATTGTTTCTCAAACACACACACACACACGCACACACACACACACGGAACCCCTTTGCCTGTCGGTTTGCCGGTTATCTGTATCAGTTTACCTATTGTATCTATGTTTGTTGGGCCAAAGACATTTATACAGCCAAATAAGGTTGCACATTAGAGCGTCTAAATTTGAGAGGTCTTTGAATTATACAAAAAAGTAGTGCATGAAAACAGACATGTGAAACAATGTTTTGTTTTGTGAATATATAGTCTCATGTGGAAACATCTTCGCCTGTATTGGTTTTTTGTAACACATTAAGTTTTTAATGTGAAACACATATGGCAGGCAAATGTTTAAAGGTATGTATTATTATTTATTGTTTTAAATTTAATAATTTTCTAAAAATGTGCATAATGTTTAATGCAAATTTTAAGAAAAATGTATTCTTATTCTTAATTTAAAAAAGCACGTTTGTTGTGGGTTTTCATATCTGAATTCAACACTTTTTTTCCAAATTGTTTTGTATTCAGTCTTAGTTTCTATGTAAAACATTAGCCCTGGTCGGCACCACAACATGCTGCACTTCAACTGTGAAGTAAGCCTGTAGCAATAATTTCAAATCACCACAGGCTGCAGAGGCACTGCTCTGAAATCAAACATGTTCTGTATGACCACGTCAAACCGGCAGAGACGAAGTGAAAGGCAAACAAACAGCCGCTAGCCACTATACTTCCACAATTATACTCTTTCATTTTTTTGGATGGATCCATCGGGCTCAGACTGAATGATGAGCTCTACAACGAGGTCACGGAGCAGAATTCTGCATAGAGTGAAAAACAAGAGCCAGAGAGCCATTAGCCCTGCACTCTGGCTGCTCCGGTCGCTCCACGCAATAACCCAAATCAACCAGCTCCACTCTGTATTGGCTAATGGGACTGTGGCTGTTTAAAATGGAGAAAAACTCTAACTCTCTGATACACACACACACACACACACACACGCACACACTTCTCTCTACTAGATAATACAAAGTGAAAAACTAGGCCTGTCCACTGTAGACCTAATTAAAAGTAAGAATTAATGGAGAATGGAGAATTCAGAAAGAGCAGGCAGAGAAAGAGCGGGAGGAGGGAGAGAGATTTGTTGGTTCAAATATGTACTTTTTCTCTATTATTCAAATGAGCAGCCTGCATCTTTTCTAAAATTGCAATGACAAATTTAGCGCCCTGCACAAAGTAGACTTTAACTCTCTCTAAGGATTCTCGCAGGGGATCATCCCTTAAACCAAAATTACACCCTGACTTTATCTTTGGCTAGATTCATGGCGGATTGCTGTTGGAGGAAAACATGCCACAGAAATGTCAAAATGGAAAACTCAAGCAAGTTATTTTTAGCAAAAAATACTGTTATTACTGATAGTATTACTATTATAATCAGACGCTCTGTGGTGCTCTATGAGAGTGTTAGTAAGAAGTATCAATAGGAATTGCAGCAGCAAAAATGGTATGAAAGTGTATGAATATCTGAGTGAAAAATGAAGAGACTAACTTTTAACAATGTATATAAGAACTGCAAAAGTGATAGTCATGTTTTCACGTTTTTTGGCCTTACCTGTGACATCTGCTGCCATCAATCCTTCAGCCCTGATGACCTTTACCTGCACCACACCAACATCCTTCAGGTTGTTGAACGACCTCCACAGGCTCTGAAACATCACAGGGACAGGGGTCAAAGGTCAAAAACAACGCCAAATTAGAATCGGAGAAAAAGACGGGTCAATAGTCTGACATTTGATTAAGACAGGAAAGGGTAGGATATGTCCTTTAACAGTCCCTATTTGACAATGTAGAGTTGGCATTTATAGTCAGGTCTAACAGTCTAACAGAGGACAAATGGCCAGATTTAATTTCACTCAATAGGTGTGCTTGCCTTTTTGAAATATTACTTAACTTTGTACTTTTTAGATTCAACAGATTTTGTCAAAAAAGATGAGCCGTGCAGAAATATATTGTAAAAGGTTACAGCGAACAAATGCAGTACACACGTTAAAGTAGAAAGAATAAGGGGTCATTGTAGACAACAGGCAAGTTCAAAATTATAACATGTTAAGTAAAACAACACCAGGGAAAGTATTAAAACTAAATAGATTTCAGCATTATATCTAATCCTAAATGATAAAATGAAAAGGCTAACCTCTGGTAGAAGGCCTGGGGTATATAAAGCCTTAGAAACTCTCCGCCATTGCAATTACAGTAAGGTTTTTTGTGGTTTTCCATTAAGTTTTTAACTCAAAATGAACAAGTTAGTCAATTAGTCAGTTACAGAAGAAAGAGTTCACCAGTTTGTTTTGGTGTAAAGTAGTAATTCCCATAGTGTTTTGTATATTCACTATAAGGAAAGCGGTGTCAGTCTGAAAGTGTAGTGGCACGCTGCAGTTTTAACCAAATTTAATGAGTAGTACTGTGTGACTTGTCAGTTTTTCAACCCAAGCCTGAATTTGCTCCCTGGTGCACACAGTCTGGATAATACAAAAGGAAATGTTGGCTGGTATTAACTTTTTTAGTCACTCCATAAATTGCTTCCTCACAATGTTGTGTGTGAGAAAACAAAGTTAAGAGCGCAAATAGTGGCATGAGTATCAGCAAAAAAAAGGCAAAATATACACAATAGGAAAAAATTGCATGTGCATTATATAACCAAATAGGAATTTTGAAGAAAAAAATTTACAAGAAATTAGTGCACATGTGCATAATTTACACGCAATGTGATTGTGTCTGTACAGGGCTCATTGTTTGCTACCTACACTTCTGCTTCTTCTGTGTTTGTTTGATTTATAGAGTGACATAGAAAGAGCCTTAGGCTGATAATATAATAATAGAATTATTGTGGTGAGTCGACACATCCAGTGAAGCGTGACTGGCAGTGATATAGTTATGAGGCAATCCACACTGAGCTCCACACACACTGTCCGGTTTACACAACATCCAAACAAGAGCTGAGACAAAACACAGTAACACTCATGATAGATAAACAAACCAACTGTAAAACAAGAAGTCTAGCATGCAGGCTTACTCTCTCTCTCACACACACACACACACACACACACACACACACACAGACACACCTACCCCAATATTTTTCTCCGTGTATGCTTACACACCATAAGGACCCATTTACATAGTCTAGAGATGCCATGATGTTGTGTAATCATTGGAAAGGAAAAGGGACATACTGTCTGTTAGGTGTGTCCCCAACTAAGAATCTTGCTTTTCGTCGACGGATTGTTAAATAATGTGGGGGGGGGGGGGGGGGGGGGGGGGGGGGGGCTGTGATAAAATATTTAGCTGGGATACAGTTGTGTGTAAAGCTCCTTTTGTTTGAAACCATGCAACTGATTAGGACACACACATAAAAAGAGTTGCGTCTTATTGCATGAGTGTTGCAAGGGGTGGAGAAGATTAATTAAAAGAGGTTTAGCAAGCAGTCAGCAGCTGGCACCAGGTGACGAGAAGCGGTGCACATAGTGCAAATGTCGACGGGTCCTGCTGCACGCGCGCTCTACTTCTTTTACAGTCCTCTTGACATAATGTTTTTCTGCTAGAAACGCAACCGTTGGCATGTGGCACGCTTGCTTGTCTCATGTGCAGGATTTGGTGATCCATGGGGCTGTTTGTTTTTCAAAGTGCACCCACACTTTTCCCAGATATTTTCAGTTAAAGGTTTAAATCCCTGCCGCCAAGATGCTTCTCCAGCGGTCATGGATGATGGAAAGTGAAACTTAAATCTGTCATGCGGCGGTTCATTTTTTTTTACCTGGAAAAAACGTTTCCACATTTTAATTTACAGCATTGTATGTTGATATTTATATCATAATAATTAACTTATGGGGAGAAAACAGGTAGCTATAGAATATTTGACTCTTCAGGGTCACCCCTACTGTAGGTAGGTTTTAATAACCAGGAGAATGAATGATGACTGTGTAAAATCTAGTCAGTACACATACACAATAATAAACTCATGTTTTTGTTCACATCCAAATACTCAGGTAAAACACATGCATAGAAAACCGACACTGAGGCCAAATTGAGTAGCATGTCGGCATGTCTTAAAAGCAAAGTGGAAATGCACTTCACTTCAATTTATTTTTCTCTCTCTGGCAATAACCCTTTCCATCCCCACAGGAGTAATTATAATTTAAATTTCAGAGTCAGGGACAGGCTACAGACTTAATTCATTATTACCAACTCTGTCAGACTCTGCCTGTTTCCAGCGATATCATTGTCCAAAAGCTCTCTAAAGGAGATGAGAGGGGAGTGTGTGTGTGAAAGAAAGAGAGGGGGAAAGAGAGTATGTGAAAGAGGGAGAAAAAGAGACATACAGAGAGAGCGAGAGAGGGGACAACGCTCAATTTTAAGGCCTGATTTCTCTGAAGATGCAGCTGCTTGTTGTGATTATTGTGGAGCAGCCAAGAAGAGAGAAAAAGTCAGGGAGAGGGCATGAGGGAGGCAACAGAGGAAGAGACGAGGGCAAACTAACGGCTAGTTAGTGACTTAGTGTTCAACAGTACTAGCCTAGCTGGAAATCAAACTTCATTAAGTTTTTGTTTCCAGCTGAAATGTGCCTGTGGCAACGTGGTCTATATTGATAACGTTTCACTTCCGGGATTGCTTCCCGTGCCGCTGGATATTCCGCCGGATATCCCTTATTTTATCCGGATGCTTGTCACCTTAGACTTTCTTTGTGTTGGATTTTTAATGGCCGGCCAACTTATGAGGAATATGGTTAACCGCTCCTCAGATCTCTGCAGGGTAACTCCAGACAGCTACCTAGACTGTCCAATCTGAGTTTTCTGTTCTGACTAAAACAACTTTTAAACGTACAGATTTTCCACCAAAACAAGTTCCTTTCTGAGGCTATTTTGAGTGAGAGGCACTGTTGCTCTGTCCACTGCCCAATAAGTTTGTGATTGGTTGAAACAAATGCCAATAAACCAGAGCACGTTTTTCTTCCCTCCGGGAAGGCTTTGTTTACTAGGCAGACCCTCTTCCCAAGCGCCGTGTAAGAAGGTCTGGCAACTAGTCTCAAAAAACATCTGATCAGATTCACAATGCTGTTTACTTACTATTTATTCAGAAACTTACCAATTTAAGTCATAATTTCACCAATTTAGACTTTTGTAATCTTGTTTAATGAGAGAGTTCTAGAATTAAATTTAAAAAAGGTAGCTCCAGCTGTTCCTGTTGAGGAAAAGTTTGTGTACAACTGCTTGTGTATGGACATTTAACATTTGAAAGGTTTGGCTTCTTATGATAAGTAAAAAAAAGGGTTATATTGGAGAATGTTATGGGGCATAAGGTACAGTATCAAAAAGTGGAATATTTTAATATTGTACCAAGAAGACACTAATATCATGTCAAACAATACCACAGAAGCCTGTATTGATACACAAATGGCACAGAGTTTGACCAAAGAAACTGAGACAGAATTACTCCTTTAATGTATTTATGCAGATATGTTTTATTCCCCCCCACCCCCAACACCTCATCCACACTCAATCCCACAGGCTCCCTGAGGGGACATTTAGAGTTCAGCCACAATCCATGACCGGTGGAGAGAACACACCCATCCTCTATGGGGATGCAAATCCTCATCAAAAAGACAAAGAGTAAAAGATGGAGTAGACAGACAGGTAGAGAGACAGAGCGATGAAGGGAGGCCATGACCAACCCCCACACACCCATTTACGTCTCCCCACACCCCCATCAGCCCGCAGGTGGAAGGACGGGGATGAGGAGGAGAAGAAAATGAGGGACGAACAGAGAAGAAAAAACTGGAAGGACAGAGTTGGCCTTCATAAAACAACCCCCCGCCCTGCCTGTGATTGACATCTTGTCACTGTGACATCTTCCTCCCATCTCTGTCACACTCAACAGTGGCACACAAACACACAGATGAATCAGCCCCGGCATAGGCTTATGCCTTGCTGTCATCTTTGCATCGTGTCACCTTTCATCAGTGCTCCATATAACATTTCACACAAAGCGTCTGCCGAGCAGCCACGCAGTTCAGGGGACATTTAATCAAATGCCTGTGAAATGCTCAAACACAAACCAAATGCTAACAACTTCCTCCCAATTCCCACTCCTGTTCATCAACTCTGGATCACTGTCTGTCAACATTCTCTCTCAAAGTTTGCTCTCTGCCCATCCCACACTTTACAGCAGCTCCTTATCTCACTTCCTGTCCAGGTTGTGTCCTTTCTCTTTACCTTAGAGCAGTGCACTGGAGTGGGTGGGGTGTGTGTGTGTGTGTGTGTGTGTGTGTGTGTGTGTGTGTGTGTGTGTGTGTATGTGGGTGGGTGGTGAAGTGCCACCACTTCAGCGGAGGTCACCATGTCCTCCTCTCATCCACCCATCTTGCGGCCACCTCAGGCCCATTAAGAGCCATTAGTGTGTGTGCTCCTTTGCCATCATAATGCATAAATCTCTTTCTCTCCTTTTCCCTCTCTCCCTCTGTCCCTCTCTACTTCTGGGAAACAGTAATTAGGGATGAAGGAAAGGTTACGGTGAGAAATAGTACAGCTAAGGCAGTTGTCACTAAGTGTATTACACCATGTAGCATATAGTCTAGCTCTGCTATCAGCTGCATTCAAAGTAGTTTGCAGTAGAAAGTCATCTGTACTCATTCACGCGAATACATGCAGCACACGTGCAAGTGTACAGGGGCAATCACACACACACACACACACACACACACACACACACACAGAGTTACAATGCAAAACAGCGAGAATAAGAGAGACGTTAATGGGCTCAGCGCTAGCACTCAGGTGTCTATTATTTGCTTCCTTCAATGGACACAGATTGAGATGAGGAAAAAACACCTGCCAAATACAACACAGTGACCTCCTTGTGACCACATCAGGTGTGGCATGTGTATGTGGGTGTTCATGTGTGTGACAACGTGCAGAATTTAAAATCTGCAATGTCTTCCTAGAGATTTAGGTTATTAAACTGAGTGTGCATGCATGTAGGTGTATGTTTTGTAGGTGTGTGTTTTGATTTGTTTGTTTTTCCAATATCCACACTGCCTTAAAGTAACGTTGTGTGTGTTTTTTTCAGGATTGCTGAAGGCTGGCACGGGCAGAGGATTGCAATTGTTTTCTCTTCCTCATTCTCACATGAGAAGGTTTCTTCTCTTTAAAGCTGTGATGATGACAGCATGGTACTCGTATTGCTCCGCCAACCCCCATCTTTTTATTAGATATCTGACGCAGGAAGGTACTGTTTTTGCATGTGTCTGTTTGTGTGTGCCGGTTTGTGATTAGCAGTTGTGGATGCTTTGTGCAGGCTTGCATTGGACAGCAGATTTCAGGCTGATAATACCAGTAAAAATGTGCCCGAGCGTAATAACATACACCTACACATGCACACACATCCGCACGCTGGGCAGATTAGCGGCTTTGAGCAGCACTGTTATGTATTAGTGGTGGTACTTGGTCTTATCTGTGGTCTTTGATAAGGTACATCTTTATTAAATTCTCTAACTGAAAGACGGCCAGTCTGGGGAAAAGGAATATGTTAATAGGTAGAGACCATTCAAGTCTTTAAACCGACCTTACTGTGCCCCTCAATAAGCAACCCCCCCCCCAACCTTCCTCCACCCTCTATCGCTCCATCCCTTCATCGAATGGGAGGGCCACAGTGGCGTCAGACAAAGAGTTGAGGTTGCCGAGAGAGCGAGAGAGAGAAGGAGGCAGGAAAAGAGGCAGGCGAAGGACGGAAAATGTCTCGCCTTCAGCCGAGCAGAAAAACGAGGTCTGCACAAGTTGTGAGAGAGGTGAAATGGCTTTCTCTTTTCATTTTACACGCCTTCCCTTCCTGGTGCAACCCTCATCCTTTACCACTCGCCCCCTATTACACACACTCACAAAAACACACACTCGCGCTTCCTGCCCTCACTTTGTGGCTCTGAGGAGAAGCACACTGTCTGTATGTCTCAGTCCTAGAGCTCCCCCCTCTGATCTTGGGTGGGTGCTGCAGTGCGATGCAGACTGGTCAACCTCCTGTGGCTAGCCAATAAGGCACCGCCACGGCTATGTAGGTCGTGACACCTGTGTTTGGCCTGTGGAGCCTCGCTGCTGGTGCCCATGCACACACCGAAAGCCGCAAACACGCACCGCTTAGACGTACCTTTAACTGAAATTAGAACACATTCTATTCTTCTGATATCCCAAAACTTAGACAACTACTTACGGTTCTGTACAGTAAACACACATGCACAGTGTACCCGTACATAAAAGCACATGAAAAAAAATGTGCACCAACAACTGTCAATTAAATCTCATTGTGGTTACACAAATATTGTAGCTTTTTTGGTCTTTAATCCCTAAATTAAACTAAAAACATTTGTAGTAAAAAAATATCTTAAATTCTATATTAAAAGTCATGACTCAAAGCAAATATGGCTGCTGCATTGAGTGCTAAATGCTTATTGTGTTGATGTGCAGACATTGTCCCATGTCAAAGCTGTCAGTGAACAAAACCTTTTGAAAGTGTGTGTGAGCATGTGTGTGAGTGTCTCTTTTGTAGCATGGAGTGAAGATTACAGGGTGTTAGGGGTTAACTAGGCTAAGACAAAGACATAGGCTGAATCCATTGTGTTGAGTGGAGGGCCTCTGGGGCAGATGGGGCCTTAGGGCTCTCTCTTTCTCACTCTCTCTCTAATACTGAGCTCAAATCACTGACAACAGGCCAAGCCATTTTACACACAAATAAGTGAGCCCATATGAATTAATCATAAATGAACAACTCACTGCAGGATGCTGCTGCAAAAACTGCACAAAACTGGTGGCGTGAATCAGAGCAACAGAAACTAACCAGCAATGTGAGCCTCTATCATTTCCAAACAGTAAGTCCAAACTTGTCAAACCCCTTTGTGAATCTAATTGTCTCCCCCTTCACCCACTCCTCTGCTTTGTTTTTTATAAAAAATGTGAATCCGTTGTACATTTACAACAATCAGAAGTCTGTTGATAAATGTGTGATGTTGTTGTTTGACATGTCAGTCCAACTCATGACACAAAAGAAACCACACTTGTCTTTTTAACTTCGACACACAACACACGTCACACAGAGGAAAGGAAGAAGCCGCAACGTCAGTTTTATGGAAGATCTGCAATGCAGGAGTACTGCCTGTTTGTGAAGGAAAATATGAAGAATGTGGACACAGATTTTGAGTACTCTTGAACAATTAAGGTAACTTTGGCATACAGGTGAATGTGGAGTTGCATTTTCTTTCTTTTATTTTCAAAGTTTCAATAAAAAAATAAATTCTTTCAGTTCCGCTTCCACACATAGGGTACTGTCCTCTCAAAAGTATTCACACAGCATAATCTTATCCTAAACTCACACACACACACACACACACACACACAACACAAGGCAACTCTTACACTAAAACTAACTCACGTATCTCTGCATGATCTGGTGTCTCTCCTGCGGGTCGTCCAGCATGTTGACTGACAGGTCTGAGATGGAAACTGCGGCAGAAGCAGTGAGTGTAACCAGCAGCACCAGCACACCTTCACCTTCCTCCAGAGGCAGGTCCAGCTTGTGTGTGTGTTCTTTACTGAGATGCGACAGGTTGATGGTACACCTTAAGTGCACACACAGACACACAAATGACAAACAAAATCAGAACAGAATTACAGATTCAGAGTACTGTACATTTTGTGGGAAAGCCGACTGTGCTGAAACACAGGCTGGTAAAAGAGGAAGCTAAGCAAAGACACAGACAATAAAGACTAACCTTCAAGAAATGCTAGTGCAGACATTTTTGGAGCTGAAGTTTGCAATACATCTGATATTCCTCTTCAGAAAATAAAGGGTATACTAGACACCCCATCTCATTCAAAAGACTGAAGACATAGCTTCATACATAGCACATTGCACTGCATCATATCAACAGCTAAGAAGTGCTTAACAGACATTAGCATTTTAAATAAAATGAAATAACGTCATTGTGCAACCTTTTTCTTTAAGACCTACCCTGTTTGGATAAGTCCTAAAAGTTATATATGCATGATAGTGGAAAGCTGCGCCTGTTCTACATATATATCCTAACAAAATATTGAAAAGCAGTATTTACAGAAATACTGTAAACCACTGTACCTGCCCATGAAGTCATCCTTCTTGCCAGCATCCTTGTCCCAGACCGTAATGTCCACGTAGCCTCCCTGTTCCTCATACATGTGGAAGTCAAACTGCTCTCTCCACTGGGGGTTCAGCGTTTTGGAAATTGTCTGAGTTAACAACAGAAAAAAATACATTGTTTGTCCATAAGTGCTTGTACATGTATTATGGAAGGTTATCTTCCAGCAATGTTTCAATAAGCATTACTTAATCTGACTTTAATATTAATTGCATAACTGAAAGCAACAGTCCCAATAGTTCTACTGTGTGCTGGATATGAAAAGAAATAAAATCTTTTCTAACTATAAAAATGTTCCTTTCTTACTTTCATTACTGGGACACATCTAAAGGGCCTCATTATGGAGGTAACAGCCAAAATAAATATTGTCAAAGGAGTGCGTTTACCTTGCTCTTGTACTTCTGATGCCCCATCCTGAATTTGACGTAAGGGTCGCTGAGGCCGTTGGCATCCATGGGCTGGAGGTTGCATCCTTCTATAAGACTGATGCTGACTATACCTCGCCACAGCTGGGCTTTTCTGTGCACATCTGACAGACGCATGCTCTGGTACTGCAACAGGCACACACGCGCATTCATTCAAAGAAGCATTTACACAATCATGTGTGCATATTTACATACACAGGCATGTTACACAATCACCCACAACATTAACACACGTACGCATTAATTAAATTCAAGACAGGATTATGTCTTGTGTACACTTTGTCAACGGGAAAATAACCAATTACAAACACATCAAGACAACTCAGAGAGCTGCAGGCAAAACACACAAGATGAGACTTAAAACACATAATGAGATAATTCAACACAATCCTGTGCCCCTTTCAAATCCTGAAAAATGTCTTGGGAATGATGTATGTTCTTTAACCTCTGAATGTTGGGTGAGAATATACTGTGGACAAAAGACCTTCCAGTGTGCACAACATTGTATGTCATTGCACCAGTCTGGCCTTTTTTTTGTACAAATTCTTAATTAAATAATAAAAAAATAAATAGTTGATTGATTTGTAGACTTTTGTAGTCTTATCCAAACCGGCAGACCACTGAGATGCTGCTCCAGTGTAACTTAATTGGTGCATTTCTTATGCCATATGGCTATTGTAAGTTGACAGCGCTGCAAATTCAGATTGATGATTCTCCATATTTTAAGTCTGTTTTTTTTTTTCTCAGCACTTGCAGACCTATTTAACCTCTCTTTGAATTGTGTCAGTATACTTCACTAAAACAAAGAGCAGGGTATTTATTTGTCAAACAAATGCAACCCTTTCTTTCTCTCTCTGCCTTTCCCTCTCCTCCTTCCTCGTTAGGGAGAATTTATTAGCATAGCTTTTGTTTTGCGGGTGAATTTCATTAAACTCTGAACAAACCCTGCCTCGCAAGCGCAGGCCTTTGATCTGGAGTCGGAGCCTCTTAATTTCCATTCTCCAGACATTAAACAATGTGAATGGCTCCCTGCAATACAGCCAACCGCCCATACTAAAACTCCCACATCTTTCATTCCTCCTGTTCACTTGCTGCTAACACATTGTATGCTAATGATGAGAGGTCGCTGTTATGTCCTACTCGAGCACAATCCTAATTGTTTCCTTGTTTTGGTGCTCCATATTTCTTGTTACAGAAAACCATGGGCTATTTGGATTGGGAATCCACATCCCTCTGCCAGAGCACAGCAGGAGAGAGAAAGTGCACAGAGTTGTTTGGGGTCTCAACGTCTTCTAAGAGATACTAACATTCAGTACAGAACTAATACAACTTTCAGAGTCAGAGAGACCTGGATTTAATATGCATCTGACTCATAATCATTATCTCAAACTACTTCTTGAATAGTTTGCATCTTCTGCTGTGGGTTCTACACTCATAGATTCATTAAAAAGAAATGAGTGTAAAAATAACCGTGTGCTTGAATGCAGTTGAGCATGAAGGCACTCAGAAGAAACGCCTTTTTTGGTTGGGTAGCACAGTAGCTAGTTAGTTTGTGTTTGAGCTAATTCCCGAGTCACAGGCAGGGTGGCCCAGTTTGAAAGCTTCAAAGACTTGGTTTGGGGAGGCACGATACAGCAGGACGTCTGCCCAGCTCTGACCAACACACTTCAAATGTGTATCTGTGTCTCTTGGTATGCTTTTTCACTGTTACACTGTAATTAAAGAAACATGGAGTGTATCTAGCTACAATTTATGGGGATTGACTAAAAGAAAAAACTAAGTTTCCAGTTTAAGCCCATTTCTTTCTTAATGACAACCTTTGGCCATAAAGAGAAAAGTTTACAAAGCACCTTGATAAAAGTGACACATGGGCAAACAAAGCTGTTAATAAACCCAGTTTTGTTCACAAATTAGTCCATTATTAATACTACTGTATTTGACCGGAAATAAGGTAAGTGCCCCATGCATGAGCAAATAAACAAAAGGCAGAACTTTGACCACCATGCTATCTGTAAACATAAAGTATGTATGGCAAGATGAGAACAAAAAAATAATGTAAACATTGAAGTTTTGCGCTTGATGCAAAGGGGTTTACGAGTGTCCTATAATCAGCCCTCACAGTCAACAATCAACAAACTTTCTTATTTCACAGTTGATTTACTGTACGTGAATCATTTCAAACCCCTAAAACAAATCATTTGCTTTACTTTCCCACACAGCAGCTGCAATACCCTTGCAAATCAATGGGAGGAGAAGCACATATATATCACTGCATAATTTAACAGCTTAAAGGACAAAAAAGTTAAATTTAGTTCATAAGTATAAAATGAAAATATTTAAAAACCACTTATAACAATGCCAGTAAGTGTAGTGCATTACTTATTCCCTTGGTGTATATTTATATTACTTATGAATTGTTTTCACAAATGTAAATGCAGATGACCATTAGGTTTAATCACTTTTCAAAATAAGGTTGTGGGTATATAGCATATAGTGGGTGGTATATTGCAGCGTGTGGAAAATAAGCTAGTGACAATGAGAACTAAAGAACTGATGAGAAAGAAACAGAAAGAAAAACTGCCAATACCACTGTGGAAGGAAAAGGACGGAGGGAGGGAGGGAAAGGGCAGGGAGACTCCATCCATGTACCAGGACACAAGTGAAAAGTGCAGGATAGCTGAGGTGCAGTACAGTGGGGAGTTGTGTGGGTGGGGGAGTTACATGCTGTTTTAGTTTACCTTACTAGATCTTTTCCAGTTCCTTCTCAAAAGCATGGTCTGTAAATGAGACAAAGCTGTTACAGAGCGCCTCCTACTGTCTCCCCCTTAGAGCTACAGGGTCAGAGGTTAAAGGGCATGGCGTATATGAAAATGTTAGTCTTGGCCTGGTGCAGGGGGGATGCTGTCTTCATGCAAGTAAGTTAAGTAAGCAGGGAGTGTATAGGAAGCGATCTCATTTATCATATGGTGTTAAGAAGTATTTGTATACGCAGACATGCACTCATCATACACACACACAAACACACACAAACACACACGCACACACATACATATTGACATAAATGTAAACAGTAGCTGCAGTTTGTGCACCTCATACAGTCTCATACAGTACAGTACAGTAAAGTAACCATTTTTAAACTTGATACTTTCACATATGTCATTTCCATTTCTAGACCCAAAGAAAGAAAGGAACCAATGGCTGCTTCCTTGTCGGGTTTGCTTAGGTTTGACTACTTTTATAGGGTCCAATGATGGAGAATCATTTGAAAAGACAGTTCAACATTAATTTTACAAGAGTAAATAATGTTTTCTATTGGCAAGGCATAAAAGGAAGGATTACAGATATCTAAAAAAATACTTCTTCTTGAAGCATGTCTCAAACTTGCGGCTTTCTTCTGCCTATTTAAGTTTAAAGTAATCATCAATGTCAAATCAAAAAATTTAAAATCTAAAAATAAATCACATGAGGACTATTTACAGTACATATGCACAAACAAACTCACACAATTCCCTCATGTCAACACTCATGACCTTGAAATAGTATAGAATTATCACGTAGATAAACACTGTTGCACTGCATGATTACTAAGAAGTTCTGTATTTTCCTTTACCCTTTGATACCAGTAGATGGCCACAGAGAGAGTGATCCAGAAAGTACTAGTGTAACCTTGTACTCATTTTCTTCACAGTTGGAGAAATCCAAAATGATGCTTAACCTAAATAGAGTTTATTTGTTCTGTCAAATGTGGACTCTCTGAACTACAGTACTAAATAAGCAGCAGAATTAAGACATCAGATCAAAAGGAATAAAATATTTCCCCCATGACTGCCTTGTTCCGGATCGAGCATGCAGGGGTCCAATTAAGCAAACAAATACTTGAACAGAAATAAATGCAACTCTGAAACATTGAGCACGTCCGCAGAGGCACGAGCCAACATAATTAGGAAAGAAAATCCAGTGCTCTTTGAACATGGAACTTTTCCACAGAACATATTAATTACACTTGTGTTTATGCATATGTATTTGCTGAGTTGAAGAGTTTCCAGTAACTGAGGCTGAATGAAGCCTGTACATTCCAGTTCAATACAGCCTGCCTGGGCTTTCTGATGTATGGAGAAACACTTCACTGACCTGGAATAACTCTGTTGCTGGACTGAATATTATAACACTTTTTACATTGACTTGAGGAGGAAATGTGTGTGCAGAAAGAAAGAGAGATGAATGTACATAGTTTTCTTACAGCATCCCTAACGTCTCCCTCCTTTGGTGACAGAGTGACAGCTAGTTCCAGGCTGCCCAGGTTATTTTCAGGGTACTGTGGGTCCTTCAGGTCCAGCGTCACATCCAGTGTCCTACGGGAAGGGACAGTAAACCACATACAAATGCATACAGTAAGTTCTTACATAAATACTTTACATTCATATGCATTGAGTTCATGGATTCTACATGTACAGTATATTAATGAATGCGTGCATTAGACTAGCACTATCCATCTTACAATCGACGTAAGAGTCCTGGATACACATATTTAATCACTTCAAGTCTGACTAAATGGAGGTGTAGAGATAAGCTGCAAAGCAAGCTGACTACTGCAGTTTGCTTCCTTCCTCTCTCCCTTCTAGCTGCCATTGTTACGGTTAGAGTTAGTTACAATGACAACAAAAAAATCAACCTTACCAACAATCTTGAACCAAGTAAAAGGAAGGTAATTAGTAAGGGGATAGCAAGGCAGGTAATTAATTTTTTTTTTAGAAGAACATCATTTAACAAGGGTATTTGTGCACTTAACTCCGTTAAGACTTGCTCTTGACAATAAGCCAAATGTAAACAAAATGGGCACCCTCAACCAAAACTCAAGACACAAGATTGTAACCTGCTACCACTCACACACAAGTTGACTGGCAGTTATTTGTAAGCAGCCGCTAGTACAAGTCTGAATGTTTTCTGTTGCTGTCAGTAAGTTCTGATGAGCAGTGATGATCTCAACTTTGGAATAAGACATTTTATTGGAAATAGACAGAGTAAGGTTGTTATTTTTAAATGTGAATAATAAAAATTTGACTAAATCATAACTATATGATGTATAAACCCTCTACACACCCATCCACACAGGTGTTTCCACTTAAGTCAACATTCAAGTCATCACACTTTGACATGCCACAGTAGGAAAAAAAAGAAAAAAAAAGAATGATGGCTGAAATCCATTTAGCTGCTTTGGTTGCACGCTGGCTAACTGTCCCACAGTCATGGCTTACTGGAACGCTTGACTATACTGTAGCCATCACTGTTGTTAAAAATAAGACTTTTCCTGCGATCATGTCCAAATGTCTGCTGTGACAAAAGTCTAATCCCAGCATAACTGACCCAACTTCCACCGGACAGGAGGTGTAATCTGCCACAGTATTTAAAAACCCCTGCGTGGGTGTGCAAAAAAAAAAAAAGATGAAGAAAAATTCATGCAGGAAAATTGGAAACCTACTGCAAAGTGTTTGATGACACAAAAGAGGTGAAGAAAATGGTGTTTACTTATGATACAATGGTTACACTTAAAGAGACGGCAGTATTTCTACTTAGCAGAAACTAAATTATATTAAATTCCTCTTCACATACTTGAATGTAGCCCTGTTTTGCTTCATGAGGTTAGAGGGAACATACTAAAAACGCCACCAGAGGGAGACAACAGGCTCTATATGACCAAAATGACTGCGTTTAAAGCACGGAAGGATAGGACCCTTACCCTCAACCTCACCATCTGTTGTATCTTGACAAATCAGAATCTTTGAACATGCTGATTGCTCAGTGAATTCAGCTACCAATACAGTACTCCAAATACAAATCGGTGGAGAAGTGAGTACAGGAGGGCAAGAGATTTGGGGTATTTAGGTGTTAGGTGTAAAGAAGAGAAAGAGTAATACAAAAAGAGAAGACAAAAGAGACAAAGAGACCTCTGATGTTCCAATGACTCCAGGTGGAGGTATGCTGAGCCCATGAAATCATCCTGAAGTCCAAAGTCATAGTCAAAAACCTACAAGGAGAAATTATACAGCAACTGTCAGCGGAGTACCCTCAACACCACATTGCAAATGTTGTCTGTCGAAATAGTGACTGAGTTCACGTCCATTGGGAATTAATCGTCACCCAAAATAAAACAGCAATTTATATATTATGGCAGGATGACATTTAAGGTCCAGGAGGTATCTGCTGTACCTTGACGTATAGCGGGTCCTTCAGGGTTTCCACCAGAAGACTTACTCTCTCGTCCCACACCGGGTTTAGGTTCTTATGGATGGTCTTACTTCTGAACACCTCCTTTCCTGCAACCTTAAACTTCACATATGGGTCACTGGTCCCTAAAGCGAAAGGCAGCAAACAGAGAAATACCGTTAGGTACTGTGATTAAGCAGAGTAACATCATAATTAAGGGTAGATGCTGCCTATCTAAATATTTATAAGATAAAGTGTAACATTTAAAGTGTAAGCATCTCTCCTTATTCAACATATATCATTAGTCAAATTGTTTTATACACAATAAATATTGTGATGAAATAGCCACTGACATCAGTGTCAAAGTATTCAAATTAACCTTGTCTGCAATATTTTTATAATTCTAAACAGGATTTGAAAAAAAAGAAAAAACTATTTTTTGAGATGTTAAATAATTACATTTCGAAATACATAAAGCATGTGTCTGCACGGTTTATATATACATATATTTTTCTTTTTTGGGAGGGCTTTTCCGCATTTTGATAGGACGGCTAGGTGAGAAAGGGTGGGGGGGAGAGAAGATATGGAGGAAATGGTCATATCCGATTCAAACCTTGGATCTCTGCATCAAGGCATAAACCTTTCAGTATATGTGCGCCTGCTCTACCCACTGATCCAACCCGGCCACTTATGCATATACAGTATGTCATACCATGCAGTAATTGTTTTATATTTTCTCTGGTACTGTCAGAAGAAAATCCATCTTTTTATTTTTACACATAGACACACAAAGTTGGTTGTACAAGCTGCTCTGAAGGCTGGGTGCTTAGATGCACACGTCCCATACAGTGTCTCTATTTGACCACTAGGTGGCAACATTGATTTATATTTGTGTTATTTTGTAGAAGTGCCAGGTAAGTTTGATGAGATAAATGTAAAATGTAAAACAAATATTAATTTTAAAATGTATAAAAAAAAGAAAAAAATTCATTGGGCTTGCATTTTTACAAACCTAATCAGCACAAACTGATATTTTTTAAACATAAATGTAAACATATATACTTCGGCATAACGTATGTGCGCACACACACACACACACACACACACACAGAGTGTACTCAGTGAGATATATAACAAAACAAAGAAGCTAGAGAGTCTATAATTTATTGCCTCTATAAATTCACAATTTCTTAGGATGACCAATAGGAAAAAAATATGATATCATTATAAATCTTCACGTTATTGACCTGACAGATGGGCCTCCTCCTGTCCATCCAATTTCTGCTTTATTCTAACTTCCATAAACTTCAGAACAATTGGTTTGACAAACAAAGAAAAACTGAGACTGAGAGACCAGACAGAAACACACCATAAAAGCAAAGAGAAAGGTCAATTACATGAACACAGAGCCTGTGAAGTAAACTAAATTACATTAAATAGTCTCAATAACTTTCAGTCCAGAGGATACATTACAATGCAGGATCAGGCTTGGCAGTCTGTTGACGTCCTGATTCAGATAACAAAAAGTGGCCAAAGGGACCTGATCACGACAGACATTCCACATACATATTGTACATTCAAACTACATTGGGCAGCTTATGGCTTATTGTCTTTTATTTGCAGTCTTTTTATGAAAATTGCAGTTCTCAGTGTGGTGCAGAGAGACTAGACAGAGAATATTTCAAAAGAGTGCCATAGATATGTTACATGGGCAGATGAGACACTCAAAAAACAACACAAGATATACTGTACATTAACAGAGGGTTGGCCAACCTTTCAGGATGCCAAAAATGCTTAATGTAAACATTTTAGCATATATGTGATGAATACAATTCAAAATATTAATAAATACTAACGTACATGCAAGTCACATGAAGAGTAAGCATATTTTCTCTGAAAACACAAGTAGACTAGGGTTGCACAAAATCGACTAAATGTAATATTGTGATATTGATTATGAATATTGTGATATCTTATATCAATATTTGTAAACATGTAAATCAATTTTGATGTGTTTCCCATAGCTTTTGTGATTTTACACAACAAATGGAACACAATGTTTATTTCGACTGTTAAAGAGGACATGTCTTATTGGTTGTACAGTAAGAAATAAATAAATAAATAAAGAGAAAACAGGACAACTTTTTTTCCGCTTCTCTGATTTCTTTTGTTTGGTTATCGCAATCTATTTCTTCAGTTGCTGTCACTCTGTTGAAATACGCACACATGTGGTGCGCGCCATAGGGTTTGTCACACAGTGCACCCGTGCGCTGACGTGCACTAACGTGCATGTCAGGTAACTGGCCAATGAACCGGTGATCGTTATAGTGTTTCAAGCGGGCTCTGAATCGAACACAACTAAACCACACAGCCAACGAACGGGACGCATTGCCCCACAAAATTAACAAAATATTGCATAATTATTGCGACACTTTCGATATATTGCGATAACGGTATTGTCAATATATCTTGCAACCCTACTAGGGACACCCTGAGCACAAGGCGGCACATAAACAAAAAGTTATTATACATAATATTGTCAATCAATGCAATCAAATGTTACTTACTGAATATCATTTTACATTTACAATCAAGGAAACACACAAGAAATTTGTAAGAAGTGCCTGGAGATTCAGAGATGCTATGCCATTTGTTCATTGGCTGTACATGGCTGGCTGTTCAACTCCACTACATGTATGAACAACTTGGTTCAACACTGATACTCAGGTCATGGTATGACAGCAAAATACATCAAAAAGGTTACTACCTTTAAAAAAGGACAACAATAACATGAGCTATGCTTTCTCTTTACTTCTGCCATTCTTCCCTCCATCTTTGGCATCCACAAATGTCAGTCCCTTTTTATCCCACACTGCTAACCATAACTGCTTCCAGTGTTTAACACATCCAACTGTAACTTAAGCATGATGAGCAGCAACTGCCGGTGAAACATTACCCTGGACTGATCTGTTTGTGCTAAACATGTCTCAAATCCGTGTCATGTTATCATCCACTGTGACCAAAGTGATTACTCAGCCAATCGCAAGAGATAAGGGAATCCTATTACCAAACAATTCCCATTCTGTGTTCAAGGTTTATTTCTTTTGGGATAAATAGGAATTGAAGTGAACATATAAAATCTGCTGTACAGAACAATATATAGTGTATGTGGAAAAAGCACGTATATTGTTTACCTATTATAACATTTTGTTTTTAGTAGTGAGAATACTAGTGGCTAAAAAATAAATGGCTGAGCTATCTCAATGTCTGCACATCACGTTCATCGATAGATGGTGGTACTGTGCTTCTTGCTGCAGTTTACTAAGAAGAAGAAGAAGAAGAAGAAATTTCCAGTCAGTGCATAACGGCCGTGTGTGATTTGAGACAACACTACCCTGTTGAAATGTACAGATTACATATGAGTACATAGTGTATACAGTGTGTACAACCAAACTGAGACAAACCTCACTGTATGGCCCATCATTAGCAAGAAAACAAGTACAAAAACCTGACTCATATAATAACGTTTTACTGATGCTTAATAGAGGCAGTAAAAACTAAAGAGTGGCATTGGTTATTTTGTCATTTCAAGGGATGCGAGCAAGACACTATAGACACTATATATTATTATGTTGTTTACAGTGTTCAAATGCACAGTATTCTCAATCACAGCTCATTTGAGTCTGACAAAAGCGGGTCTTTAATAATAAACATTAAGAATGAAATCAGCTTTGCCGGAGTAAAAACTGCTGACATGATTCTCAGCTGACAGACAGCTTTGATGTGAGAACAGAAACATATGCACTTAAACCGCACTGCTGGGAAAAGATGTCCACTTCTTGAAATTAAAACACCCTAATGAACACCAGCAGAGATGTCAGAAACACGCCCTCACACACATACATCTTTTACACACTGTTGTCCTTGACATACCACTCTCCTGCTGCGAGAGGATGGGTGACAGGAAAAGAAAAAAAGAAAAAGGAGGTAAAAAGAGACATTTATAGCCTATACAGCAAATAAAGGCTAGAAATGTCTGAGAGGCTATTCCTGCATAGTATAACCGGCAGTAAATACAAAAGAAAAGGCTGAATTCAGTAAATACAAGCATGAAATAAATAACAAGCAACATATTTCCTATTATTAAGGTGATACTGAACTACTGTGAACTGATCTAATGACAAGACTAAAGACAAAATGGTCCCATACAGCATCACGTAGGCAAAAACTCCTTATCTCTAAAACTGCAGCAACTCCTTTTTTTCTGTCCATCTGTCTCTTTTTCTGTATCCCACTGGGTCGATATTCCCTAGACATACATCCCTGACACAGAGTCCCATCCTACAGTGCACTGCCAGCTTTATGGTGCCATAAACACACGCAACCTGAGAAGTTTGAAACGGAAAAGGTTGGTGTTGTAGGTGGGTGGTGGCTGGATATAAGTGAACGTTGGTAGAGCACAGAGGAGTGATTGCAGTGGTGCATTCTTGGCACTCAACCCTCATATGTGACATGTATATAATTTCTTTTATATATTTCCCACAGTTGGGCACAGTCCATTTAGAAAGAAAGTGATTGTATGTCCCACGTAGGGCCTGGTGCGTGGATAGATCAATAAGCAATAGGTACTATAAGATCAATAGGCTTCAGAATAAGGAATAATGGTTGATGAGCATGCCTAAACCCGGTTGGTGTTAAAGACAGTAGGGTTGATGGATTGGCACACCCCGGATGTTTGTCCTCCTTGCAGGCAGAAAGCTGTGAAATGGAATGTAAGTGCTGGGCAAGGGGAGACTGGGTATGAAAACTCAATGTGTTACACAATGATGAACTGACAAAGGTAGGTGCTGTCGGTGCGAAAGAGCAGCATGTGGAGAGCACAGAGTGGTTTTCTGTCTTTCTACAGTTGAGTGGCATTATTGATTAGGCATGTGGGCTAAATGTAAAATCCAGTTAACAAAAACGAATTGAAAAGCATAGAAGTAGGTTTTTAAAGATTCCACATTTGTTTAAAAGTATACGGCAGCAGTATAATATTTGCAATGTTTTAGAATCCAAGTATCCGAATACTCAGTTTTCAGAGATTCAACATACTACATTCAGCACTTCCCATCTGCACTTTCAGCTTTTTGTGTTGGGCTTTCGGAAACTGTCTTGAGGGGGGTAAGGGCAGGAAGAGGCACTGCTAAAACCAGGTTGTGAGATAGTAAAACTTGTTGACTTCCGTGGTTGAAAGTTCTACCACATACATTATTGTTTATTTTCACACTGTCTGAAGTGACAGTCAAAGGACAGCAGGTGTCATATGCTGTAGAAATTGTAAAGCATCTGGAGGCAAATTTGTGATATTGGGGTATATGAATGCAATTTAATTGATTAATCTGTTACAGGGGCTTATCTGTGAACCTCGGTCTTTACACCATAAATCCATTACATAAAAGACAGGGTTAACTCCCTAATCCTCCCTTCTGGAGTCACACCCTGGCTCCATAGGTGAGTAGGCAAGTGGGTGGGTGACAAGAAAGACAAAGAGATCTTAAGTGGTTCATTTCAAGGTGTTAAGTTGTTCACCTTTTATGACGCTATTAGAACCAACCACTAAACACTGTAACAGTAGCTAGGAGAAGAAATAATTATGTTTGTAAGAGGACCCAGTGGCGCACTCAGCAGCTAATTTTATCTTGGGTGTGGTGCATAAGTAGATCTAAAAGCACCTGACAGACTTGTTTTTGATAGCTGCTCTCTGTTTTCCTGATAGGCAGTTAAAAACATAATCCACCACACGTAAATCTCTACTGAACACCTAATGGGCAGCAGCCATTAAAGTACCGCTCGGTGTCTGTCTGCCAGTAAGCAAGGCTACCCTGTCAGACACCTGAGAACAGAACCAAATGCTTAGAAGCACAATATGTGATCCAAATGTAAACCGCAGCCTCCACTACCAAAACCTAATATCACACTTTAAACGGTCATTTAATACAACACTAACACACTATTTATTAGCATTTGAGCAAACATTTAAAATTGTGATTAAATAACACAAAATGCTAATCTTCAACCTATAACTCAGACTCTTCATTTACAGTTCAAGTAAAAATACCTCAAATGAATATTGTCAAACCATATGGGTCGAACATTACAAATTTATGCTTGATTTTACGTGCATGCAAATCCAGTCTCTCACTTTCTTTCAATAGTATTCTTTCTTATTTTCAAGTCCTGTGGTGCTGCAGAGATGTCCCGGCTTAAGTCATTCTATGCACTTGGTCCAGACCCTCGCATAAATCTCGTAATAATCACTTTAAAATGTTTTCAATGAAAATAAGAATAATGATGCAAACAGGATTATTCCATCTAATACTGGGATCATATGGTTGGCAATATCAGTCAAAAATAATCACAATAAGAAATGTTGTCCAGCCCAACTTGACATGACAAAAAAAAAAGGTAAAACGCAACAGCAACTTCTTCATGACCTCTTCCAAGAGAACTTGAAACTTTGACAATCTAAGACGCATTCAAATAAGCAAAAGCATATCCTTATTTCTTCTCTGAGTCCAGCATTAGAATGTCATACAGGTAAATAGCATGCTAACACATGACACATGACACTGGTAAACGTTGACACTTATTCCTGGGAAGTCTGTAATATTCCTGAACAAATCAAAGTGATCAGCTATATGTCTCCTCAGCCCGGAAGGCAGACAGGCCTATCGGTGCATTCCCACATTGCAAATGTACTAATATACAAAATCATATTTTACTGAAGTGTGTGCTAATAAAGTGCAGACACTTCTGTACCCTTCCTAACATACCAGCCGTTACCAATGGGAGGCAGTGTGTATCCATACACGCCGCCTGGCTTTGATCTGCAGCAGATTAATTGGTGCAATCTAATTGTGCCATTTATTTGCCAAATTTGGTTTGATCATCAATAAAATTATTTTCAATTTTTCTATCTCTTGAGTTTAATGGCAATTTTTAAATCTAGTTCTTCTGCTGCTCTCTTCTTTCCTCTCTATCTTGTCCTTCTTCAAACAACAACAACCTCCTTTAATTCCCTTATTCCTTTTCTCCCTTTCACTCCCCTTGAGCGATCTAATTTAATTACATAAAGCCTCATCACACTAATTTTCAGTTGATTTCTTTGCTGCCTTGGTGAAAGTTATGGCATCGACATAATCTAAGCGTATCATCCAACAGCTTGCTCACTCTTCAAGAAGCACAAGTTGTCTATAATATAACATTTACAACATCAACATGACAAAAACAATGCTGCATTCTACCGTAGTGTCCCACTTCACTGATGAAGCTTTTTCGAAAGACCGGGTAACGTAAATGTAAATACATTTGGTGAAATTAGACACCACTTGACATTGTGTAATAAGGCTAGGCAACAAATTCAATACTTGTTTTAGGCATCGACAACATTGCCTCTATAGTATTTTGAATATCAAAAAATGCCGCATAATTCAATACCAAATACCAAAAACTGCAATACTTATTGCCAGTTCCAGCAGTTAAAGCTGTGTCATTACGGGCTTAAAATACAGGAATGTGCATCAAAGTCTAATGGTCTCATATAAATGCCAGTGCTGCTCTGGGAGGAAACAGCGACCCAAGAGCCTGCAAGTATGCCTCCAAATGCTCCAGACAAACCCTGAGTCATAACTGAGGAGTGATTCAATTCCAGCTACAAGAAAGAAGTCATGACAGGAGATAAACTTTGTGCCTGCATAAGTGTTTATTAATGGGTGAGGCATTTTTTGCAGACAGACGCACTCACACATAAGTATTCCATTTTTGTCATTCCATTGACAAAAGCACCACTACTCTTTCTCTCTGCAAAAACAAAGGACAACAAAGACTCCTGTCTGTCTGAAACAGTACGAGGAAGAGCAGGCAGTTCTGAGATATGTATGCTGGGGATTAGAGACTTCTCCTGCAGTGAAAAAGGCATAATATGAAGATAAGGTCATGTTCAAACCCTGAACCACTTAACACGCTTTCCTGGTCAAGGCCTTTTTTAATAAGCTCATGAAAGGTGCTTGTTACTGACTGCAGTGTGAAAGACGATAATGATGATACTGGGTTGTGATTAGCCACACAATCTAAAATAAAGTCCGTTCTATTCTGTTATATGGCTTCCCACTGATGTGTGGAACAATTAATTACTGTGCTTCGCCTTTTTCTTCATTAATTTGTAGATGCTCATTACACATTCATGATCAATAGCTTTCAGTGTCAGCATAGGGAAGACAAACGGTCCTGAATTATTAACTGATCATATGAGCCGGTAATTACATTTCTACAGGGGACAGTGTGATATCATCTTCTTAAAATAAGTATCATACTCCATTAAAAAAAAGATTAACTCACTGCTTTAGATATTAAAGTAAGTTGCTGTAGTAAAATATGCCTTAAGTGGTATGCTTGTTACTTTAAAATTACTATAAAAAAGTCAGAATATTTCTTACGACACACATCTCAACGGTATTAAAAATGCATGAGTGAAAAAAAGCAGGGGTAGCTCTATGCACAATTAATCTGAGTTTTTAGAAAAAGAAAAAATAACTCAAGTTCTTAAATATGTCACATGATTTGAGCCGCAGTTAAACAATGTGGAGCTTAGACTCACTGACAATATTAGTCTTAAAATACAATGAATATGGATGAAAACTGCATGATGATCACATTATATATATATATATATATATATATATATATATATATATATATATATATATATATATATAATACAGTTTAAACAGAGATTGGTGCCTGAGATTGGTGCCTGACTTGTCAAACGACTGTTTGTTGCTGTACTTGCTTACTTTGCCGGTAACACATATGTTAAAACAGCATGGTTTTATGAAGCGGGATGTACAGAATGCATGGCACCTTTTTGGAGAAAAAAAACACCACTTCCGTATAGATTTAACTTTTTTGAAATATATAATTAGCCGTCAGAGCCTAGGAAAACACATTCGCTTGTCAGTTTGCAATATTAAACATCCAATACAATTAGTCTTTATGCATAAACCCTTGGCTGTAAAACCAGAAGTTCAAATACTGCATAAATCTTTAAACTACACTGCTCTCTGGGCTCCCTGCAAATGAAGAAAGACAAATTACCCCTGCAACTATCATAAGAAGAAACTGTACTCCAATAGAAGATAATCAAAAGTGGCAACATATTTACGTCAGTATTAACCTAAAATGAAATGGTCATTCTGAACATTTCCTTCCTCTTGGCATTTCACTGATATTGTGTGGAGGAGGACCCATTCAGAGTTGGCCAACACATTGCCTGTCAAAAGTCTTCCATTAAGAACCACACTATGAAGGAGGCTCACTGATGCTCGTCATAAGATGTGAGAACTGGAGAGGAGAACGTAGTAAAGCTGCCCATATAACCCTCAGTCATGCTTGAGCTACTGGCCTATGTGTAGTGTCAGCAGTGATGGATGGTTGCGGCTCTTGGTTTCCCATTATCCAGAATCCAATCTGCTCAAAAAGGCTGTAAAAGGCTACAAAGACAAGAAACTGCATCATGGGATGCCGACATATTGATTGGTAGCCTGCATCATGAAAATTTCACACAATCACACACATGCATGCCTCTGCCTCTGGCTGCTTTATGCTGAGGAGGAATTATTTTCTCAAATGTGCAAATAAAATGCAAAGTGTGAGATACCATAACAACAAGACCTCTTGCTTAATACAGCTGAGCCAAATGAGCAGAAACAAAATACAGCAGAGCACTGCACAGCTTGTGGAAGAATAGCATGGGAGGTGAGAACGCAACGAGGGGGACTTGAAATAAAACAAGAGACAACATGCCAACTGGGGTGCCGAGCTCTCCGTGTTTTACCACTTTCACATCTCAAGAAACTGTTGTACGGTAGGCGAGATAATTTAGACTCAGTGGTCTGAGAACTGAGACCATAGTGTAAACATCCACATTAAACATAGCATAAGTCCTTTAAATATTGTAATGACCTGAGTTAATGTGTCCCTGTCATTACGAGTTCATCAGTTAAGCAAATGTTTATATTTGTTAGTG
>NC_048411.1:15879671-15890582 GCF_013103735.1 Etheostoma cragini
AGGAGTCTGGCCAATCTCCATTGACAAGTGTTAACTTCCTTGAAGGCGGGTCCTCTGCTGAAGTTTAACACTATTGGATCTGCCCAGAGCAACTCTGGATATGCCATGACCAATCACTAGCGCTTAGTCATGATGTCGGCTTAGCATCGCTAGTATTTACCTTAGGCAACTCCTTCACCTCTAACGTAGCGAGCTGGAGAATCAATCTTTTCTCAAACCCCGTGGGGAGGAGGGCCACAACATCCTGGCCACCAACAAAACTCAGCAAAGATCGTTCTTACTCGGCTGGGCTTTAACTTCTGGTTATTTGACAGGGTTGCCACAACGGACCACATGGCTCCACCGCCATTACTCTAGAGAAAACGGCCTGAACGTCATCGTTCTCAGCCACTCCCTCTGTTTGCTGACTGGACCGGTAAAAGATTTGGCCAAAGAAAACCCAAGAATATACCGAAACCCAGATGGTGTACTGAAAGAAAATTAAAAATTGAGTGGAGATATGTATGAGGGCGGAGCCAGGCTATCTCTCTCCTAAATGTGACTTTAAGTCTGAATGGATTAAACAGCAACTTAAACACCTATTGTAAATTGGTCATCAATTTGATTAATCTGCTAATTTTGATCAAATATGAAAAAACTATGATAACCTAATCCTGTGCCCCATCATTTAGAAAGCTGTACAAATTTCTAATTAGTGCATTTCATGTGGCTGAACAACAGAACTGGGGATGAAGAGGTGGGCCACATAAAAGTAAGAATAGAAAAACAAGAAAAGCTGCAAGGAGAGAGAATTCAAACAGCCTCCATCATGAGATGAAACGATGAGAAATACCAGCCGGCAGATAAAAGATGATGATGTGAGGCAGCTTGTGATAAAGAACTAATGATAGCATACATCCACAACATAGAGTACATTTAAATGATGTCAGGATTTTTTTTATATCTACTACCTATGAACAAATAATTAATTTAATTTTTTTAATTAATTGATGGATCCTCAGTGGGGAAATTACAATGTACACTCTGTGTACACTTTGTTATCACACACAGGCCTGAAATACACACACACACGCTCTGGACCTATTCATGCACAAATGGAGAGATGTCAGAGTGAATGGGCTGCCAGCTGGCCCAGCACCCTGAGCGGTTGGGGGGTGGGGGGGTACGGTGCCTTGCTCAAGAGCACCTGGCAGTGCCCAGGAGGTGAAATAGCATCTCTCCAGCCACCAATTCACACTCCGTACTTTGGTCCGCATGGGACCTTGAACCGGCGAGCCTCCGGTTCCCAACCCAATTCCCCTACAGACTGAGCTACTGCCACAGTCTTCTGACGATTACAGAGATCCTCTCTTAGAGGTCTGTGTAATGGGATGGCTCAGCTAGATCAGGGTTTTCTCCGCCATTACTTAGGCGCACCACATATTGGTAAAAAAAAAAGTGGAGAGCATTTGGATGAGCCAACGCTTGTTGTCTTTTGCACATATGTTCCTCATGATGGTTTGCGTACAGAAAGACACAAAAGTGTGTCACACACACACACCATGCATGTTGCACAGCAGGGCCAACCCACACATTAGGAAGTGCGGTGGAGAGTGGTGAGTATTAAGTTAACAGTAATGTTATAGCTTTGCATTCTGTAAAGTTTATCTGTATATCTGTCCATCTGTTTAACTCCTGAAGACCCAAGCCAAGTTTCCATGTCTTGCTTGCTACCTGCTGGTTATAGAAAGTGTAGCGGGTTAGCCACAGAGCTAGCAACAGGCTTTTTGTCATTTACTCGACAAGTTGCTTCTACAAACTTTGCTTTAGTGATCTTGCAAATGGGGTGTATGATGTAACCTAAACGCTGTTAAAAAAAACAATAGGTAAAACCCATAACAACCAACCTCTGAGCATCACATGAAGAAACACAAGAATAAACAGGTGCCTATATAGTCAATGGCTATCCTGAATATAGATGAATATACAACCTAGACAGTAAACCGGGAACTAAGAAAACTTTGAAAGAAAACATATTTAATTGCCAAGAAAATCGGGGAAGCCAAAGAATAGAGTTCATGTAACGTGTAGTGAATCTGCAAAGTGTGAAAAATGTCTCACAACTGTCATCGGTGTTCTCACTCAGCAAAAGCTACAGTGAAATACAGTCCGATACATTCACATTGTTGACACAGATATTAGTATAGTGATACATTGGTCTTCCAGTATGTCATGTTGGTGCCATCATGTCCACCCTTCTTAGCACTGAATACTTACCCACTCTTAGCTGACAGAACATGAACACTCAGCGCAAAAGCATGAGCACAAGAGGGTGTAAGCTCAAAATGCTTTATGATGGGCAAGACTGCTCTGGACAAATAGCGTGAAGGCTTTTCTGTGGCCAGTAAAGTGAGGCTTATATTGTATAGTTCAATTAGATAGAGTGCTTTAAGTTTAAACCAATTCATAAGCTAAGTATGTAATGGTGTTTGATTAAATCATTGTTGTTTTTGTTACTGCATCATAAATACAGGGCTCACAGGTGAGAAACTGTATGTACATGTAAACTTGGTTTTGCTACTGCTTTATGGCAATAAGGGTCTTTTTAGACAGGAGAAGAAGGGACAACACTGAGCCTTCATAGACTGTTCAAAAACAGATTCAGGGTGCCTTTGGTTCAACATGAAATGCTTGCTTCTGGATGGTGTGTTGCTTCCATTACTGATTCTCCACTCTGCCCTAAAATGCCTGTCATTTGTAATTACGTGTACAGGGGTCCATCCTTTCATTGTCTCAAACTGAGAAAGGCAACAGTGAAGGCTGTTCCATTTCAACTTTAGTTCACACACTGACTTGTTTCCCTCGCTCAGGCACAAAAAGGGTCTTTTAATGACTTGGAACTTACAGCATGCCCCTGGTTATGGAGACCCCCTCCCTGTTTTGTGTCAACCTTGTCTCTGGGTGCATTGATCACTGTGATGCATTGATCAGAGCAGAGGTGTCAGACTACCTGTGTGCTTCTTTTGGCTTCTTGTAAAGTCAAGTACAGTCAAGTAGTTAATGTGTGGTCATAAATCTCAGCTTGGACTGGAAATCAGCCACTTATTTGATGCCACCCTTGTTTATCAGATATTGTTATGAAGTATTGAGCATGGCTGTCTGCATGTTGAAGTGTTATTTTAAATCTCAGTTATTTCTAGTTTCACTTCCAGTTTCAATGGATATGAATATCTGTAATGGATGCAGAAGTATTTCTGAGTTTGCTCACAATGTTTTGCGGACAAAACTGGAAACTATCTGTGTAATTTATAATTCATGTCAGGGATTTTAATTAATCAATAGGCACCTGAACTATATTAAATATACACACATTTAGAAGAAGCCCGCTCTGAACACTGTGTGACAACACAACATGTGTTCACTTTATTGCTCATATTGAATTCCATCCAGTAAATTTCTCTGTTATTTGAGTGTATCGCTCTACCTCTCTCTATAATGAGCTGTCTTGATGGGCTCAGGACAGAACAGGTGAGCTCTGCGCCTCACTGCTCATTATCCAGGCGGACAGGTAGTCAGCCAAAATGTACAAGAGGGAGTGGGGCAGCCTATTCCAATCTGTCGTCATGGTGACTGCTACTGCCGCTAATAAGACCCCTGCATCCATCACTATCCAAACCACTGTCTGTTAGAGTTTATAAGAAAATCTCTGGACTTGCTTATTTTTGCTAGCTAGCCTTCCCACTGTGCAAGACATACCAGCTGCCTGCTTAAAATCAGGGCTGTGTTCAGACAGCTTCCACAGTTCCCTGCTTTAAAATCCCAATCACTCCAGAGAAGAGAGAAATACTGTTTAGCAGAGTGGTTTTACGTGAGACAACCTTTTCTACTGGTGCAAAGTATAGATCAATTCTATTTCTACCCACAATGGGAGAGGTAAACTAAAAGCCTATCACACTGAGCCAGTGAGGAAATTACTTACACCAGGAGATCATACTAGGCAACCATCTTGGCATCACATGTGAAAATGTTCTACTTTAAGTCAAAGCTGAATTCCTTTCATGCCTAGATGCACAGGAAATGTTGCGCATCATTTCTAATAATTCCATCTCACGTCAAACATGGAAAATGGAGTGAGCTGTGAGGACGAGATGTGCGTGATTTATTAAAAAACCCTGCATGAGCAGAGAGAAAAGACAGGAACAAAATGTGAGAAAAATAAAATAGAGGTGAAAATAAAATAGTGTCAAATGAATTATTACACTGACAAAAAAGCGCCATGTAGCAAATGGATCGCACACATATAGATAGCTGACAAAGAGGATACAATAACAAAGATATTGTTCATGTTTTTGGAGATGGTAGCATCCTGGATGCTGGACTGTCTCTGCCAGTGACAAGGCAATTGAGAGAGGTGGACAGAGACCAGGACAGGGTAGCTTTGGTAGGCTAACTAGATGCTTGATAAAGCTGTCTACCATGTCTCCCTACATAAATCCCAACGCTGATGAGGTAACGGTAAGAACAAACAGAGCTCCTACCTGTCCGATCTCGGATCGCCAGGTTGTTCCCTTTCTTTAGAACGATATCCAGCTGGTACATGGCTGGACTGAGAGGTTGAGGTGGGGGCTCTGCATTACTGGGCCCCACTATGTTGATGCTCTGCAGAGAGAGGAAGTTACATAGGTTATACAGGTTTACAAGGACAGTCCAACTTACTCCAGCATTACAATTTCGAAGAGAGGAAAAATAAAAGAGTGTGAAAAAAACTAGCTATTTTTGAGGAAAGAAGAGAAGACTTTAAGAAAATAAAAAAGACGAAATTAACAGAAAATAGACTATTTTAAGAGCTTAGCACTAGTTGACCCGATAATGTTGAATTATGAGGAATCAGCAAGAACATATGAGACTTTGGACTTGTATATTTAATATTACATTGCTGCCATTTCAATATGTTCAAAATCTTTATAAATCGTAAAGGCTGACAGCTTAAAATGGTTATTTCTACATTACAAGGCAGATTAATTTTGGTCTGAGTCAGAATAACCATCAATATTTACAGACTATGAATGCTAAGCATCACTAAGCTCTGAATAAATCAAAACAAAGGTAAGAGGAGACTGAAAAGGAAAATAGATACATTTCTCATGCTTTGGAAAGTAAATACATTACATAATGTATGTTGGATAGACTGACGCTCATAGAAAGCATGCAGCCTCCTTGGGAGGCTTCTGAGTTAGGCTCTGGGAGGGGGTCAACTCTGTGGCTTTATACGTCACGCTGTAGCCCTGAGGTCAGTGCTGTACTTCGCTTTGACAGGGAGGCTCTACTGGCTCTCATCGTGGTTCCCTGCGGAGCTAGAGGCCCATTAGCAAGCCACATGATGAACTAGGCTATGCTCTGAGATCCACTACATCTTACTTTCTTTCTCCATCTCTTGCTCATTTTATTCTCCAACAGTCATTTCTCTCCCACCTCCCCCCATAAGGCAGCCCATGCGTGGGCACTCCTGTCATGTCTACCCAGCTATCGTACTCTAAGATGAGGCTAAAAATAACTATTAAAAAGCAGTAAATGCTAGTGGGCCACTGGGAGGCTACTAACAAACTACCAAGGCTAGCATCAGAGAAACTCCCACTAGAGAGGAGCAGAAGAGCAGTGAGATCTTCAAACAGCCATTTCTGTGTGTGTGCTGATGTTTTTCCATTTATATACTACAAACTGTTTTTATTTTGCATGCTTACAGAATCATCACAGCAATATGCATTCAACACCCTATTTCTAAAAGTAGCATCATGATGTTATTGTGGAATATGACGGTGCAGCACTGTTCTTCCATTCTTCTTCTTGCGCTACAGGTTAATAATAGTGAGTGTAAATACACTGCAGTCCATATTGCCTTAGTGTATTATAGCGATTATCTTGGGCTGCCCTCTGAAATTACTGAAATAATAATCTAAAATGAAAGTTATGCTTAACTTTCATTTCCATGCATACAGGAAATGAAAAACTGGTAAATATGCCACCTGTGACAGAAACTACTGCAAACAAGTAGCATTTTAAGCAGATATTAATATATTTTTCATGGCATGAAAATGTAGTTAATATTAGTGGCTAGAAATGGCGATAGGTGTAAACCGAGCCCTGGGTATCCTGCTCTGCCTTTGACAAAATTAAAGCTCAGATGGTCTGATCTGCAATCTCGCCCTTTATGAGGTCATAAGAAGCAAGGATACCTCCACTTTCTCTGCTTTGCCCGCCCAGAGAATTTGGCACACCCATGAGAAAGAGAGAGACATCATGGCTTTCAAACAAGCAAAGTGGCAGTTGGTCATGGCCACACCCCCGGTCTCCACCTTGCCCCCCCCCCCTCCTCCTCAATAGCTACAGACTCAGAAATGGCACATATTAAAGAAAACTCATTGTGGGACTGGCTCTACTGGCTGTAATTCTGCACCAAGGCTGAATTTTGGGAAAGAGACTTCAGATACAGTATTACGGGACAACTAAGGCCTATATAAAAGCATCCAAAAAGCCCTGTGTCTTGGTCTTTAAAAGGAAATATTTATTATTATTAATATCATGCATTTTCTTGAAACAGATCCAGGCAATCCAAAAAACCATAGTACTATTAAATTACACTTCTACGATGACCTAAAACAACTGGTTAGACAACAGTTTTTCAGCACTGGCAGCCCACGGACAACGAGTTATTACTACAGCTTTCTCTGCATAAAAATCAATCATTACTTAATCATTCATCTGACCGTTGAGTATGGATAACAATATGTTTATGCATAGAGGGAAGAACAGACTACAGACAGCAGATCTTTAAAGCTCAGCAGCTGGGTGAGTAATATGGTGTTGTGTGAAGCTTGGAGCTCCCAACTCTCCACGGAAAAGTCAACACAAAACAATTTTAGCTTCACAGCACCTGCTGTCAAACAGGCAAAAACAGAGCGGAATGGAAATAGAGTCAATCTTTGGGGGAAAAGGAAAGACTAAAATAAAACAAATATGATAATATGCAATCTGTTGGGTAACAAGTGCAGCAGCACAACAAATATCTGGAGAAACCCAATGTGTACATGCAGGACAGAGAGAGTGTTTTCATGCTGTGTGCTTGGATAAACTAAACCTAGGGTCAACAATGCACATAAATAACTGTAATTGAACTGTGTGGATTCAACCAATCGGATTGGACAACAGCTGCGAGGTCCTGACCATGTAACATTAAGTCCTTTTATCAATGGATGTGACTAACAGAAAGTGACACAGACACACAGATCAACACAATGTTGAGTCGGGTCACATCCTGACACACAGCGATTAAGAAAAGGATGGAAATCCAGGGACACACAGAAAATGCCAGTGCACATGTTTTTTCTTCTGTTGTACATGTATGAAATCTCGGGTACTTTGTGTTTTTTTAGAATGTCAGTATTTATTGTGTGTATGCCATACAGTACCACTAATAGATGCACAAATTAAAGCACATACACACAGATCCACTCAAACATAGAGCACAGGATTTGAAATGGATTTGCAGATAGTGCAAGCTCTTTGAGTGAGCGACAGTACACATGATAGGATCTATGAAGTCTTTGCTAAAACAAACAACCATAAAAAAGACTAACAGGCTGCCAAGTTAAAACAAACGAGCACAGAAAGAATTAAACAAACAGTTCAAGACTACGATTGCTTTGTGATACAAATCTTAACTAAAGGGTAAGGTTGGCGTGGATATTGATTGAGCTTACTTCTTCCATTTTCCAATGTCAAAGATTAGTTTCTAAAAAATGTTAAATCCGGTATAAGTTGGACTATATAACAAACCACAATAGCAAATTTACAGTAGCACATTGTTAAAGTTTTTTTTATGGAAACCTATGAAAAATGTTATACATTGGTAACCCTACTTTGAATGAAATATCTATTGTTCTGTCACAATTCTCATTCACAAGGTAATTAAAATTAAAAAAGTGTAAGTTATAGATGTGAAGTAGAAATAATTAAAGTTTAAATACAGACAACACACACACACACACAAACACACACGTGTCATGTACCAGTCATTTTGTTCAATAACCATCACCCTATTCCTCCGCCCTCACCTTTGCACACTGAAGCCTCAACGAAGGGAGTCACGCAAACACACTACAGACACAGACTAGACACACACACACACACACACACACACACATTCACAGTGACAGAAAAGGAGAAGAAGCGAAGAGACGAAGGAAATAAAGGGCAGCCAAAGTCCATCCCACTGCACCTTCTCTGTGTTCCTTGAAGCTAACAGAGAAATAAACAACTGCTACCACAAACTAAATTTCAGTCTCCCTTCAGCCCTTGAGGGCAATAAACATTCTGGCAGAGGGACACCTACATATCAACAGCCTGGGTGTAAACCTGAGAATATTTGGCCTACGAAACATTGCAATGTATTTGAAATGTTTTTATCTGTAACATGTTATACACATAAATGCAAGATGTCATGTAAGTAAAACCATAGTACTATTAATTAAACTTTAACGATGACCTAAAATAACTGGTAAGGGAACCGTTTTTCAGCACTGGCAGCCCACGGATAACCAGTTATTACTACAGCTGTCTAACACAGACAGTTTAATCCATTTTGTTGACCAACAATTTTTATATAAACTTTGTTTGATTTTGTTTCATATATCCTAAGCAAGGTCTGTATTAATAAATAACATCCAGCAGCACAACATTAATACAGTAAAGAAAGGAGTTCCATTACAGCTGCATGGGGCACATATCCAGTGAGATTCATTTATCAGAGCACTTTAAATTCACATACATTATCCCTAGAGAACTACACTAGAACATGGTCTGTCCATTTTGACACAAGCCTTCAGCGTTTCAAAGAAAATGCTTCTGACTGAATCCCAACTGAATCCATTACAGTATCAATCAATGCCAATTTCCTTTTCCATTAACTAGAAAATGTAATGGAACTACTTAATGAATAAATGGATACATTGTATTGCAAATTTTGATAAAAATAGCACATCCTTCCAAAAAAAATCGCTTTGCGTGCACAAAGTGTGTGTGTGTGTGTGTGTGTGTGTATGTATATGTGTGTGTGTGTGTGTGCGCGCGCGCGCGTAAGGTAAGTGGAAATCTAAACCTTCACCAGTAAAAGACAGATTATGTATCACACCTCTGAAAAGTTGAGAAGAGATATTCAATAGGGCATTCCACACCAACAGACTACCACAGACAATGCATACAGTACCATCTGCTGCTTACAGTCCAAGAGGGAGGGCACAGGAGGTTTCGGAGTAGATTAACTGGATATACTCCACAAGCATTAGTACAGCTCATGGACATGTTATGAAGCCACAAAAACTACTTAGTCAAACAGTCATGCTTCTATTGACATGCTTGAACTTAATATAAAGTTACAGTACATTGTACAACACGATTCACACAGATCGACCCGCACAGTGCCACAGCTTGATCAGAGGGACCGTTTGTTTGCGCTAATTAATTTCATAGACCTGGTACATTTTTCATGACACATTTGTGCAGCAAGCTGAGACTGAATGTGTGTCCTTTTTACCACCACTCACGAAGGGGAACATTCGTTTTGGCATTTTAGGTCACCATCTTGGACCCTAATTGTTGAAATGATTGAGGAGTCCATGGTTTATATCCAAGCCGGATGGGTTTATTTTATAAACTTCTGTTGGAAATACTGAACTTACTGAACAGACCACACAGATAACATGGTGGGAGCTGTACACCTACTGAACTTGTAACGCACTGCGCATGCGCACTCCCTGGAGGTACGGTGTCCCTAGGTGTCCATATGGAACGCAAACATATCATATCATTCACAGAATGATCTACACTAATTGCCGGTGTTAAGCAACAGTATCAAACTCATAGAAAGTTCAGTGAGGGAACGTGGCAAACATCAAGCTGGTTGTTGGTTGCCCTGGCAGCTCAAAATGTTCCATCTCTCTTCACCACCGAGTGTGGATAAGCACTAGGATGTACTCACAACGCACGCATGACCCTTACTTTACACTTCCTGCCAACGTTTCTCCTCAGGCTCATGGTGAAGACAGCCAGTTGTAAAAGGTTAAGGAATCTCGGTTAACGATAAACAGTGATAAAACTGTAAAAATGAGATAGCTTCTGCGTGTAATCTATTAAAACACCAGACTAAACTAAACTATCTGTTTTTATGAAATTCTGCTTGATGAGGACATCGTTGCGGAAGTTGTACAATGACTGTGCTCTTTCAGTGTTTAAGTCTTTCAGCAGAATCCTGCAGTTTAAGCTTGACTGCTGCTTGAAAGAACTGAAACAGCCTACTGGGAGATTTTTCTGAAAGTTCATTTTTCACAATTAAAGAGCAGCCAAGTAAAAGAACCGCTTAGAAAAACTCACTTTTGGGATGTATCAACCAGCGTCATACATTTCTTATTCCGGATTATACGTAATGACAGCGGTGTCTTTATGGAGGAGGAAGCCTGTATTTAGCCGGGGGCACTGTGTTGAGCCAGACTCGTTTCTCACAGCAATGGCAGGTAATTTCCAGGCTCTGCACCTCCGATCCTGCATCACAATATCTGTTCCTTCTTTCTCATTAACAAGGACATTAACAGTGCTTCTTCTTTTAGTAGAGAGAAGCCATTTTCTGCTTCCTAACATAAAACCTTTGTTTGTCTTTGCTTTCTTAGAATCTGCTTTTCTGTCCAAGAATTTTATCATTTTATAGTTATTTTTATTTACAGTATTCTAATGCCCTGCTGTAGGTCGAAAAACTTTGGAGGAAAACTTCAATGTCCTAAAATGGAGAGTGATGGTTATTAAGCTATTGAGAGTCAGGCCCCAAAGGCTGGGCCACATCCACCCAACCACATCACGACAGCGTAATATATATATATATATATA
>NC_048411.1:15890627-15898804 GCF_013103735.1 Etheostoma cragini
CTTAGGTAAAAGGCTTATTGCATACATGATTAATTAATTTTTCCATTTTAGCCAGTTGAAAAGTGACTTAAATTTAATGTGAACTAATGTGAACAAATTCATACACTTAAATCTATTGCATTCAATAGCATGCTATTTGCTGGCAACCAGGATCCTTAAAGCCATAGCATGAACAGTTTAGTAATGATCTGAAATCTCATTTCCCCGCCCTGGCTGGGAACCTGCTCTCGATTTATCAAACCACATTATGAGGCTCTCTAAGTAAGTGTGGCTCTTTAATATAACTAAAATTGATCTTATAATGGGACCTGGGTAATTTAATCGATTCAACAATTTAGGGGATTCCAGCGCCAAAAGAAAACATTCAAATGAGCAAATTTAAAACATGCACTGGAACACAAAGATGCATTTGATAATGCATTGAAGCACACTGTGTTTTGGGTGACTTTAGGTGAGCAAAACAAAACAGAAACCTTATTTGATCTAAAGTTTACAACAGATCAATTCTCTGTAAAGTATGTGCCACACTGAGCATAACCTGGTGAAATAAATCAATTTCATTTCAAAACTGTCTGAATAAATAAACACTATAGATTTCAGTAGCAGTGTCGTAAATGAGTCATCAGGTATTACGTCTATTTATTTGTGGTTCATCACACATCAGCAGCCAATAATCTTAAAGCAGTGGTGAACTGTATTTTTTCGAGGATACGATCAAAGAAACAGCCACGTGGCTGTTGATAGGTGCACTTTAACGGTTGTGTTGGTTGTTGTTGATGGATGGTCTTGCTTACCACCACAGTAGATCATGCTGCTAAGCCACACTGGCAGGAGGATGCTCCTGACTCTTGCTCCTGACTTGTAATGCGTGTCTTCTATAATGGCTTGATGAACACATGATTGGAAACTTGAGTATGCTCATTAAAATCAAACAAGAAGGAAATTGAATTGCAATTCATACTGTAGAGCAGATGGCCACTGATTATTGGAGGTTTGAACAATTTGCACATACTACTGGAGTTTGTTTCCTAGAGGGTAAGAAACTTGGACTGGTGCAGGCAAAAACATAAAACACTGGATGAGTGTTGCTACGCAACAACAAAAATAAAATAAATTGCAGAGATAGAGATCAAACATATCCCTTTGTTTTCGGTGACGAACACAAAAATAGTGTATGATGTCAGACAGTGTAACATGAAGGTAGGCTGAGCATATCCCGGTAGGGATGTGTAACAGGGATCCCATTATTTCTCTTAACAAGCTTTGCCTGCACATGATATGCATTCATCCATCAAACAGATATTTTTAAGGTATGAAAGATAAAAGCATGCAATCACAGCACCATACACATATGCAACACCCACACAAACACACTTTGCATAGGCACATAAAAACACACAGGCACACAAAACAGGAGATAGCTTGGCAGGAACCATTGGTTTTAATGCCGTTAAACCAATAAAAAAAAAAAAAAATCTATCAATTTGTAATAAACCCTAGCCCAATATTGACCCAAATTTCTCCCTTATGTGCGGTGCTTTGCCATTTCTACCCTTAGACTAGACTAGACTGGACTTCTCTTCATTGATCCTTTTTTGGATGACTCCCGCAAGGAATTTGAAACTTGCAGCAGCAGTTTTCAGCAGCTTGCAAAAAAGGTATAAAAATACAGTATAGAGAGAAAACAGTATGAAAATAACAATAACAATAACAATAAACCTTTAACAATTAAAAGACCTTTAGCATAAATGATCAGTCAAGAGCAGTTAGAGTGACATACCCGCTAACTAAAACATGAACACACATGCAGTGCATAGACATTTAAGACACATAAAGCTCTTGAGGTCTGTCAGGGAGGCCAATTGAATTGCTAGAAATGTATCTTTTATGTACGCAATCTATTTATAGGAGATATGGAGGAGGCGAATAGTGGAGACGAAGAGATTCAGGCAGGGGTAGTTTCCAGCTGTATGTTACAGTATTTGTCTCCCTCAAGACACACTGAACAGTTTCACTTAAGGAAAGTAACAGGAACAGCCATTGTTAGTTATTTTAGTCTTACTTTCTTGTGTGCGTTTTTAAAAATATTTCACAGCCAGCAAAACCAGCAAAGACAGAATGCCATTACATTGACTATAAGAATCACTGGGGGACATAATCTGTGGTCTGATGCTTTGGAGTGCATAGAAATAGTCATATAATCCTTAAACTAAAGTATAAATTAAATTAACGAAACTAAAAAAAGCTGAAATAATGATCTGCAAGAGAATGAAATGCCATCAAAATAAATCATTGAAACAGGTGATTATAAAAGGACTACATTGGTCATCAACCACTTTAAAAAGTCTGGCCAAAATATGTGAATTAAATACAGAGAACTCCCATGCAAACCCACACACAACAGACTGAGCCATATTTTAGCCAGCCAGCCTTAAAAAAGGCTAAAAGTTAACAAAACCATCACTAACTAACCATTAGTTAACAAAATAAAGAATGTTCAGGGTTCTTCTTCATCTGAGCAGGAGACACCAGAAATTATTTTGGATTATTTTTGAGGCTCATCTCTGGTTATTGTTTCCTTGAAATTATTAAAGGGCGATGAATGACAGAAAAATACAATAAGTTATTTTTTTTTGTTATTAAAATCTGTTTGGGGGATTGTTCCATGGGAACAAGATCATTTTTATTTCTATTTTATTTTTTACTTATACCTACTAATAGCTTAATTGGTAGCATATGTATTATGTATCACTGTTACAACTGTTACACAAGTCAAGTGCATCTATACTAAATGATAAAAATGTATTAACAGACCAATTTTAAAGTTTTACTACATTTTCAACACAAACTGAAGGTTTGATCCAGATTAAAACTAGGATTGGATTCCGTGATATAATCTGATTTCAGAGTCCTTCTTTCCCTTTTGAAAAACCCATTTTCAAGATTTGATCCAATCTGACAACCAAAATCAATTTACCTTTGAACAACTGGCCCACAGTGGCAGTCACAAAGCCATGAAAAGTGTTTTCCATTAAACTTTCCCAGCCAAATAAGCCGCGCCATTACCACTATCTCAGGGCCATTATTGAGCATCTCCTCTCCTCAGTATGTGCAGCCTGGTAATGTGCAATGTGACAGAACGCAGAGCTCAGGCAGGTAGACAGCCAACAGCCACTAGGCTAGATAATGAGGTATCTTTGGAGTGTTCTTTTCCTAATAACAGTCTAGCAGTGCACTGTACAAAGAGCAAGCTTCTTCATTTTCTCTCACAGTGTCTTAGATGAGCTGGTCTCAGACGGGGGTGATGAGTCTCTTGATGCAGCAGGTATAATAATGGCCTGCTAATAAAAGCTGAATCACAGAATAAAAAACCCTTATCAAGTACATGAGTCAACAGTGACCATCTATATTAACACTTTACATATCTGCCAGACTTAACATTAAAATACTGAATATTAAATCTCCCAATAGAAAAAAATTATACGTCATGGAAAAATTTGTTTACTATTAGACTCGCATATACCTGGTTGTCACTGCTTTCCTTGAGACAGATGCAGATGTTAACATGTGTACTCTCCCACTCTTATCCCATTATCCTAAAAGATGCCCAGGTGGTGATAGTTTGCAGTATATTACATGTCAATGATTACAAAGAGAAACCCAATGAGGAAGAGCCAGAATCACAGATGGAAAGCTGTAAAGTGATTAAAAAGTGCAAGGACACAGTGAATGAGAAGGGAAAAATTTATAATTTGTTCAATTTCAATTTGTTCACTTGTCTGGATTCATGAAAAAAAGTGTTGTTCAAAAACATTTTTATATGCTTCTACATAAGTTATGGAAAACCTGGACTTATTATCATAGAATTTATTTTACCGATCACAGCTATACCCTAGTTATAAGGCCACTTTATAACCAAAAATAACTGAGGTTATAATCAAGCATTAGGCGTACACTGAATGAATAGTTACTACATCTCTTGTTGAGCTACGATTGCATGATGGACAACAAAACATCATATTATATGCAACATTGTTTTTTACACCTTAGGAAACAGAGGGAATCCACTGTCACAGTTACAGCTGGCAGATATGCCTTCGACACAATGGTCTTTGAACAGGTTTACTGTCGACATGGTCAGGTTTAGGTAGCATAGAATCTGAGTAAGGTGGATCTCTCTAACTTGTCTATGCACTATAAACTCTGACTCGGCAGAACTAATCTCCCCACTGACATGCCATTTGACAGTTATCAGGCCAGAGGATTTTTCTCTTAGTCATCATCATGCCTTCATCCATGAATGCAATCAATGGCTCTTTATACAACAGTGATAGGAATGAATTTCTTCCAAGGAGATAAATGAACACCCAAAGGGCTCTTGATTAAATAATGGTTCTTCTGTAATTGTCATTCAACTACCAAACATTGATCTTTTTTCCACAAAAATAAGCAGCTGGCATTAATCTGGCAGACATAAGCCCCATTATGTCAAGCACAGTGACTGACGAGGAAAGAATAGCGGCTACTGTAGATAGATTTGAGTGAATAATCAGTGAGGACAAAGGGAAAATGCATTTTAGTAAAGTATTTTCTAACAGGACAGACAGTGGTGGATCCTAAATCAACACATCAATCACCTTCAATTTTAATGGTGATCATAATCCTCAAAGACAGTCTGGTTTATGGCATTTCTTACATTCAAAAGTTGTTTCAGTCGTGCAAAAAAAACTGATTGGACAGACAGTCTAGCTAGCTCTCTGGATTAACCCTGCAGAGATGTGAGGAGCAGTTAACCATAGTCCTCATAAAATCGAGTTTAGATGACAACACAAAGAAAGCGAGAGGGGGATGGACATCCAGACAAAAATTCAGGACAATTTTTGGTGGCACCTGAACAATCCCGGAAATGAAACCTTGTCAATATAGACTTCCTCACCTGTCTGCAATAATTAAAGGTATCCTGCAGTGACACATATAGATAAGAAGAACAACACTCGTAAGTCTTTCATTCATCTGTGGTCAGAAGCAGGTGTGACCCCTGACCCAGTAAAAAGGACTTAAACGTGTATGTGCACACATGCGGTGTGGTGAGCCTCGCTGCACAGACATGAGTATTTGGGAAAAAAGAAAGAGACATAGAATCAACTGAGGACAGAAGTCTCTAAGCTTGTGTTGCATATCTGTCTCTGTTGACATGCAGTTCAGAGCAGCAGGAGAGCTGTGTCCATTCCTGTCAAAGCAAATTAGGATAATCCCAGACTTCCCTAACCCCTAGGACTATTCTGAACTTAATGATGGTGGACAAACAAGACACTTTCTTATTTCCTTAAGACTAAATGCTGGAAATGTAATTATGTACAGGATGTCTTCACAACTAAACACTAAATTAAACATAGTTTTGAAGATGTAGTTCCAATATATAAAACATAGTCCATTTAAGTGTGATAATGATTTGAAATAGTTACATGCAAGCAGGAGCTTAAGCAAAGGGAGGGAAACTAAGTAAAAGGCTTGTGTGTGCTGACAGTGTATGTACTGATGTGTACGCCATTATGTAACATCTTCTCTTTACATTGAAGCAATGCTATGGGGAATAAGGGGACATAGTGGTTATACTTAAGTCTTACATCAAATAAGCCGTTTTGAGTTCAATTTCTTCAAGAAAATAATTTTGAAACTAATAACTTTGTTTATTTAATCCAAAGAGCAAATTGTTGTAGGTAAGTAGAGTACTAAAAGCAGCAGAAAAGGCAGAGCCGAGCACTCTCTTGTGAGTATAAAATGTGAGTGCACGAATATGGAAATGACCTAAGACGCCCATCTCTAGTTTTTACCACATCCTGATGTAAGTGTGTTCCAGTTTCCTCTTCAAACACTTCTGCTGAGAAGTAACACATGGCAAGAGTTGTGACAAACTGCATTCACAGGACCATTTAAAAAGTTTGCTTTTAAACCATACAAGAAGAGAAACGGCACTCTTATCTGCTGCATCTGACAGCTACACAACACCGTAGCTCTTCATAAATAATGAAGAGGAAAGATCTCCCACTGAGAAAAAAAGACTGAGAGGAAGAGGTAAAAAAAAAGAAAAAAAAGAGAGTGAGCCAGTATAGGTTCATAGTGTTTGAGAAAGATAAAAGAGGAATGGCAGCCTAAGAGAAATTTGAGGTGTACATTGACGAATGGAAAACAGCTGACAGTTGAAAAGATGTATGCAGAAGCTAGAAATAGTGGTTATGTCACCCTGAAAGATGGACAGGAAAGACTAGGGGTTGTGAGGAGGGAAAATGATGACAGGGACAGACTAGAAAACATTTTGGTATGCAGACACAGACAAACTCACCAAGATCAAAAATCAGGAAGCATCTCTCACACCACAAACATATTGGCAGACTGCAGAGCATTAGCAGGTTTGGGCCATGTGTTCGTCACCACTGAATTCGACGCAGTGACAAACTGAGCAGGGAGCATCAAGTGTTGCTGACATCGCAGACAGACAAGCTGGTCGCCCTGCTGCCAACCCAACCTGTCAACCGACCAGAAGCGAGTCGATGCCAGTCTGAGATCACGCTGACACGCCTCGCAAACACAGAAGAGACCAACCGTCAGGAACATGTTGGTCCAGGCCTCCTTTTGCTAGCTCAGCATCTTCACGGCACAACAGAACCAGCCTAAAAACATTGCTGATGTGCTTTTGGTTTTTCGATGTGCAAATATATATTTGGGCTTCCAAGAATCAAAAGATTTTGCACTACTTTCAAAATGAATGACTTATGTCTTATGAGAAACATCCCTGCTAAGCATTATTAATTATAATCTCAAAATGTTGAATGCTATCTTTTTAAGTAATCACTCATTGGATCTCTCTTTAATAAAGCTTAAAAGTGTCTAAAAAATCTGTTGTACAATAAAAACAACTCAAATCAAACCACTCATCACAGGTTTGATTTGTGCATAAGCGCAACAAATACTAAAAAAATGGGATTAGGTTAGTGATGTGAGTAAATTGAGTAATTAATGCTCATAAAAACTACTCCTTTTTGTATTAAGGTCCCTACATGTAAAACCAAATATAGATAAAACCAATATGACTAGACACTTTTCATGATGAAGCTGAACTAGAAATCAGGTCGTTATAAAAAGTAAATACTAGTGCTATAGTCTAACAAGCCACTGACTGACTGACAGCACAAGGACGAAATTAAATCACACAATAATCTGAATTTATTTGCCTAGAGGACTAATTTAATGTCGGCCCATTTTTCTCATTCCTTACTTTATAGCAGTCGTTCCTTGCTGTCTGAGTCTTTATGCTGGAGAGTAGCTCTGGTCAGACCAGCTTCTTTTCAGATACTACTGTGCATTGAATAAATACAGTATTTATTTTGATAAATTAGATTTTTTTAATTAATCTCCATCAGCTCCTACTAATATTCTGAAATGCATTAAAAGCTGTAGATGTTATGAAAAGATAACTAGCTTGTCCAATGTACAACAGAATCAGTGGCACTGGCGCTGCAGTATTTAGGACAATGAATAGTGCATAAAGCACCCCCTGCTCTGGAAAAGGTTATGAACAGTTCCCAGATGGGCTGGCATTACTTCAGCATGTTACCATCCACCAAAGATTTACAGAAAAACTAATTCTGAATTGATGAACTAAAGCACTAAATCCATTTCTTTGAGACGAAGTATACAGTCCCACTAGATGCATGCAAATTGAATTTTGAATCCAGTAAATCTTGATTTTCACTATGTAAAGCAGCTTGTCTCTGTGCCAGGTAATGCCATCCCTACACACCGGGAGGTTGGTGCTGATCAAAGGCTTTGGTACCACCTCCAAATTGGCAAACAAATCACCTGGCACAATGACAAGAGTGTGTATTTTACCTTACACAGCATTGCCTTTGCAAAAAATGCTAAGACTGAGAGGTTAGAAGAATTTTAGGAGTAAATGTTGTCACTGCAATGAGCAGATGATGGATCTGAAGCAATGTGCCAAGTAATAAAAAGAAAAACAGCAATTGTGAAAGGCAAAGCGAGAGGGTGTAAGAGAAACTGAGTATATACTAACAAAGACAGTACATATACTGTGCGCGCAGTATATGAGAACCTCCTCAGTATGCATATGTATATATATATACCTCCTCAGTATGCATATATATATATATATATAT
>NC_048411.1:15899073-15905794 GCF_013103735.1 Etheostoma cragini
CGACAAAGGCTTTTACCTCGACCAGTGGGACTAAAGTTTCACCTTCAGTTTCCGGCAGAGATACAGGTTTTGCATCGGTGCAGTGAAGAGAGAAAATACACACACCTTTACAGCCAAGGTATGCTGATGTAGATAATAATTTGACATGTCGATTCATGGCTGAAAGAGGGAGTAGGTGTTGGTTCTTCTCAACTTTTAAGATACGAGCAAACTAAGATAAACAGTTAGAAAACATACACACAGCTTTTGTTTTACGTTGTCACAATTCGCTGTTAGCCAAGCTAACTCACTATGCTCGTGCAAAACATAACGGCAGTGGATGAGAAACTGCGTCAGAGCTATAAAATAATAAAATATATCAATTTCTACACATGTATGCTTGTTGAAGATGTGTATTGATAAAGTATTGGCTTTTTACTTGTTTGTACTTACAGCACCAAACAGTAGAAAAAAAATCTCTTAAATCTCCTTCTCTCCAGGTCTCCAGGCTGGGACATTTACACCAGCTAAATGCTGCAAATGGTGGCTGTGGCTGAGCTCCGCTAGGCACGTTGACAGGTAATCAGTCACAGTTTCTTTTAAAATGTGGAAACTCAATTTGGAAGCCAAACTAGCATAAGTGGTGGATGAATGTTTTGATCTAGCAGCCTAAACTGGTTGGGTGCAATCATAGTTTGTTTACCAGCCCGAGTTATTCTTTACTATTAAATAAATGTATGAAAGACTCCAATAAATTGTACACACTGTGGGGAAGATGCTGATACAAAAACTTGAATGTTTACTAAGATGAGCCCATCCCTACCATGTAGCCTATGTAATGAGTTCCTTCCCAAAGTTATCTGCTTCATCTATTTACAGACATCTTCTGTTATTGGCTTTTTTGTGCTCATTTATGCATTGACGACAAAGTATGCATAGTATTTTGTAATGCACTACAGACATTTCCAGACAAAATGAATGACTCAGCCACATCTCAGAAACCCAACATTCTGCATAAGACTTTGTTGCAGATGCTGCACTTAGTTCTAAAAACACATTAGTTTATCCCAGGGGAACTTCATAGTGTGTATTATGCATGCAATGTACTGGGTATGCAAGCAGTAACTAGAAATACTGTTCAGGAATTTAGACATAAGTTGCCACTTTACAGTTTTTTCTTGGAAGTAAGTGAAAATATTTGATTATTTTTTAGATGGCACAGAAATGTTGAGGAGTGATGTAAAAATTGTTTCCTTGTCATGAACGGATCTTGAAAATTGATGATAATTGTACTCAACATTAAAGGGTGCCTGAAGAAACCCTGCAACGTATCCTGCTTTTGTCTGATGATAGGAGCATCGGTGGAGAGAGAGTCCCTCATTAAATCATTCCTCTTCACACTCCTCAGGCTATCATCTCTATTGTCACCTGCTGTAGTCTTCCTTTCTCTAATCCTCTATTCCTATGACTTCTCTTCTACCTTGCCAAAATTTCCTTTCCACCTCTCACCCCATATCATTTTCCTCATCCATCTTTTTCTTTCCTGTTCTTTAGCTTTTTTGATCTCATTCTGAGCACGTTCAGCACCCAGCCCTAGAAACAGGAATTAAGGGAACGAGACTGCAGCTGGAGAGCCAGGCAGAGGGGTGTGGAGGGGAAACATGAGCCGCTGGTGTGATGGTGGGGGGGCACATAAGCCTTCTCTTCTCACCAACTGGAACGCTCTCCTGCAAATTTAGCAATCTATCCTTTTTTTATTCATTATCTGGTCAAGATGGAAGCACAAGCAGGAAGATATCGTCAACTTCATTAATCCGTACATTTCTAAATCCTGAGCCCTTTCTCTATTCTGTCTCTCTTCCTCACACTTAAGTTTAAAATACCAGTTCTGTTCATCTCCTCGACTCTCTCGCACATGTTTTCCCCCTCTTCCTGAAGTCTGACTTACAGTCCCATGTCCTGTCATACTAGCAATCATACTACTGAGCATACTAGCATACTTTCCACGCTGTTGGAAACTGGAAACGACACATCCACTGCACCTCTACCCCATCATCCCCAGTCACACTCACAAACAAAAACACTAACACCTGCACACAGTTAAAGTGGCCAGCATCTTCTATTGACAACACCAAGTCAAAAAATTGTCACGTACACAAAGCAGGTGCTCAGGTGTATGGAAATACTGTATGAAAATCTGTTCTGCATTCAAATGTGTCAATGTGCTCAAGTGATGGAAATATTTTGCTGATGAGCTGCAAATTTTAATCCCTTCATCACCTCCCTCAATGGTCTCAAATCCTAGGACTGAAATACTCTTGAAAGAAAAGAATACTCCAGTACCGTCACTGTTTGCCTGGACAATTAATGCAGCGAGATGTATAAGAAGCAAGAAATAACATACAGAAATATATAGCCTACAAGGAAAAACAGCAGGTAGGCAGACAAACTAGCATTGTGTACACATGTATGCGTGCATCTGTATGTGTGTGTGTGTGTGTGCGCGCATGTGTATACCTACAGTAAGGCTTCGTCCCAAAGCTGAGAGAGACAGCGCTAACATCCAGACCCCGAACACGCTACACTGTTCTACTGCTGCTGGATTACTTCCCTATATGTGAGAGAGAGAGACAGAGAGAGAGAGCGAGAGAGAGAGAGAGAGAGAGAGAGAGAGAGAGAGAGAGAGAGAGACATGCATGCACACAGACACACACACACAGCGGCTTGCTCCTTACCTTGCTCACACTCACACACCAAAGGGCAAACAGCTGGGAGGCTCTTGCATACCACACAGTCACTCAGCATCACAAGCAGATCTATCTCTCTCTCTCTCTCTCTCTCTCTCTCTCTCCGTCACTCACTTGCAGACGATTGTGCAGAGATGCTTACAGTAAATTGACTAATCCACTAGGACTGAACTATATAACAAAAAAAGTTAACAGAGGCAGAACCAGAAGCTCGCTACCGGCTGCTGTCTCACACATCTGCAGATGATCAGCCAGTAAGAGAGCTGGTATTATCTTTGCTAATCATCTGGACAACTGATTACATATCTGCTTTATTGAACAATGTAACAAAGAAAGTGACGGAAAGTCCTAGAGAGACAGGCAGCAAGAAAATGAGGTGAAATAGCAACCATAAACAAATTCATGTTAGGGCTGCAACTAACTACTATATGTGCGTGTTTGGTCTACAAAATGTCAGAAAAAAAGTGAAAAATGTTGGTCAGTGTTTTCCAAAGCCCAAGATGACGTCCTTAAATGTCTTGTTTGTCCAGGCTTCAAAAGATATTCAGTTTACTGTCATAGACAAGTGAAGAAACCAGAAAATATTAACATTAAGAAGCTGCAATCAAAGAATTTTGACATTTGTCCTAGATTACTCAAACCAATTCATTGATAATCAAATTAGCTGGTGATTCATTTCACAGTTGACAACTTATTCTAATAAGATGTCTATTGTATATGGTGCTTTTATTCCAAAGTGCTTTACATAGCGCCTCTCATTCACCCAAATAGACACTGCCGATGACGCTTCTAGCCAACAAGAGCTATTGGGGTTCAGCCTCTTGCTCAAGGACACTTCAACAGGAGGAGCCGGGGATCGGACTCCTGCCAACCACGGGTGCCCGCATGCATACTCTATTAACAGACTCCCTGCAGCTTCTTTTTCATTTTCCCGCTGCAATGTACAACCTATTGGAAGCTGTTTGTATGTTTCTGGTTAACTTGTTAGTCCTTTTAAATCAGCTGAATTGATCAATTGGTGTTAAAACTGAATTTTAAATTAGAAATACCGTAATTGCCTGTGATGCAGTCATTTTGTTTCCAGCTTGTTAACATAGGCCTGTAGTTCTTCTCACCCAGTGGGAGATATCATAGCTGTCAGAATTTCCCCAATACCTACGAGCCGGCATTACAACGAAGAGGCTGACATCAACATCTCAGCTGCCTGTAATTACGGTCTGAACAATATGACATAAAAAGAGCATTGGTACACATAGTTCGGTTAACATTTTTGGTTTTACAGCATAACACCATCTAACTTCAAACTGACCAGAGGTTTAATCAGCCAGAATAATTGAAACACCTGTGTGGGTGTGCAGGACTAGATTAGTCATAAAACTTGGAGGCCTGAAAAAGTGTATTTATTGCACAAACTCCTGTCACCACAAAACCTCACACATTCATTTCTTGACCAAACTAATTAGCTCTCCCTTCCTGCAGCTAATAAAAGTGGGTAATGCGTAAAAAGCAATTTAGCTATAGTTCTGGTTGGTGCGTAAAACCTTTACACTCCGTGACAGGCATGTAACTGAAGACCAAGTAAAACGTGTTCTTTAACGCTGAGCAATGGGAAAGCAAAACTTTTGCTTCTACCTAAAACAAATTGCTATGGATGCTGTCGAGTCACAACTTTCCTGCTGAGTGGGTACTTCCCCTTTAAGACACAATGCTGATGTAGTTGAGGTGTCTAACTTAGGTGGCCGATCAATGTTTAAGAAACAATGAATTACAGTGTAGTAAAGTAAATTTTCCATATTTAGGTTATTATACACTTTTACACAGCAATACTGTAAACACTCGATCAACAAGTTACATACATAAAGTAAGTACGTACATTAGGGGATGTCAAACAAGATGAATATGCACACTCTGTGTGTACTTTACATTAAAAACATGCCAGCATGCTGTGCTTTTAACAGAATCATTTATTCTCCTGGAGTACATTGATAAACTGTAAATAATGTAAAGGCCACTCTTTTCCTCTCTGTCAATCCTGTCCACCATGCTTTTGTGCCACCTAGCTATTCATATCAGACATGTGGAGGGTCCAGAAGAAAAGAAAAAGAGACTCTTATCCTGAGAGAAACTCATACAACATGGAGCATTTACATTTCTCGCCCTTTTCTGTAACATCTTTCTGATCTTTGAAATTTATAAGAAAAACACGGGGATTGCCAAGCCAAACAGGGGCCAGACAGGGTGCACAACAGCAGTGAGGTGCCAGTCTGCTTTCTGAAAGTGACAGCTCTGCCAAGTCACAGTGACTCTTGTTGAGGCACAGTAAAGAAAGAAAGCGCAGTGTGTGTGTGTGTGTGAGAGAGAGTCATATATAACAATAGTTAGACCCCTGGACACGACAGCTGTCCCTTTCATGTGTGCTGCTGTATGAGGCTGGTTCAGGGTAGTGTCTGTCAATCGGTCTTACGACTTCAGTTGCTTAGTTCATTTAGAGAATGATAGTTACGTATTGTAACTCCAGAGCCTATGAGTATAGGTATAGCCCTCTAAGAGCTGTTGCTATTGGGTTTATCCCTTGCGTATGTGCAGCAGGCACGGGCCTCTCTTACGTCTGCAGTTGTACTGTATATTACCGCTGCGAGACAAGAGATCTGCTCCCAACATCAGCATTTTTCTTCAGTCAATGTTCGTGAAGCAAGTGGCCTGGATCTTACAGGGCTATGCCTATACTCATTAAATCTGGAGTTACTATTGTTATATTTTGTATAGGCTTTGTCCTCTATATATAGCTGTTGCTATTGGGTTAAGGTTAAAGCTGATGTAGTCAAAATCCATAAGCAGATAACAGACTAGCTCCTCTTCCTTCTCACACTGTACAGCTTTCTTTTGTAACTAATTTATGTTGTTTGCTTAAAAGCCTGATAGGCTATCTCCATGAGTGGCCTGCTTAACGTTGTGAGGGTTTGCCACATTCTAAAGGTGCTCCATAATTCAGATTAAAATCATAATTAATTAATGCAAAGCACATTCCTCGCTGGCACCTTGGTGCAGGAGGATAGAGATATGGCAAACCAGATCTAATAGCACATCACATGCCAATAAGTGTAGACAAGACAGAGTAAATCATGGAGACACATTGAGCAATGAAAGTGGATGGAAAAATGTGTTGTTGTCAGAAACAACATTCTGAGAGAGATTTGTTCTAGAGGCTCAAAAAGGGAACCTCCAAGCCCGGAGGTCCCCCTCCCAAGGGGAATCCCCGACAATAGAGCATGGGGGGTTTCCACTAGGACTGGTTTGACTGTAGAGAGAAAGAAAGGGTCATCATGAGCTTCTTGCCGTAATGGGTTGAGGCGCAGGTAGCCGAACACCACTGTCTGCCGCTTCAGCTCCTCCGTCGGTAAGCATGTGCACAACTGCTGGGGGCCGACAGGGTGTCAGCCCGGCAAACGGGGCTTAGGCACGCCTTGCAGCTTGGGTGGAGATTTGGCGACATGATGTAGCCAGATCGTCAATCAGTACACTGGCGGGCACCGCTGTTCTTCAAAGACTTCAAACTCCTTGTCACGCAACAATAATAGGAAGCAGATCTCTAGTCTCGCAGCTGTAATATACAGTAACTGCGGACGTAAGAGAGCCTGTGCAGGGCACAAGGACTTGAAAGAAATCCTTACGTTTGTCCATGCGCGAGGGATGAACCCAATAGTAACAGCTCTTAGAGGGCAAAGCCTATACGAAATATAACATGTGGTGATTCAGCTATCGGCTTTACACACACAAATGTACAATCTGAGTTCATGTGCCCTTATAAAATGTGTTTCTTTTGTACACACATTCATGCTCTTTCATACACACATACATTTGATACACAAACACAGTCATGTGATGCCTCCATCCCGGCCAGAATCTCCCGTGTTGGCATATCTATACCACAGAACCCTGAAGTGTACACCATCTGTCTGTTCATTACTCACAGGGCATACACCTACAAACACATA
>NC_048411.1:15905894-15969151 GCF_013103735.1 Etheostoma cragini
GCTGTATTATCAGAGGAAGAAATGGAAAGAGCTTCTTCTGAAGAGGTGCAGGCATTAACAGTGTGGGTAACTAGTGAAGCGGCATGCTGGCCTCAATGAGCAGACAGACCGATAGACATGGAGAGAAGGGGTAGAGAGGCAGGCACACACACACACACACACAAACACACACACACGCACACACACACGTACACACACAGATTTATTTATTTTCATACCCCATACCTCGTAGCGAGCTTGTGACATTTACTCCAGAAAACAGATTAATAATCAATTAAAGAAACGTGAAGCAGCGACTGGGAGTAGGCCAATCTCTATCCAAGCAGGAAACCAGCACACACATTAAGCTTAACCCAACTTCTGCCCTTTTTCTGATTAATGTTCCTCTTACATCTCATCAATTTCTTTCATCTTTCTTTTCCTCTTCTTTATTTTCACCTGTAAATATCAAATTACCTCTTGATTGAAAGTAATGACTGAAATAGATGTTTATTTGCAAGATGATGATTGCCACCATTTTAGAGATTAAACTATATATTCAATATGGATGCCCAATCCAATGTTTGTTTACAGATACTGATTAAAATATCTAAACAAAGGGTATCTGCTGATATGAGGACCCCTAAGATATCAGTCATCTGTTTTTCCAAAATATAACATCTGTTAACCTTGAAGTATGTTAGGCTGCTTTCACACCTACCTTGTGTGGTCCGTGTAAAACGAACTTTGAACAAATTTAAAAAAAAAATCAATTAGGATTTTGATTAATTATATTCGTGAGATCTCAAGATGTGTCAGTTTCTTCATGATAATTAGCTTGCAACAGCTGTGATAAAATAAGCACAGCTGATACAATAGTATGTGAACAAGGACAGAATAAAAGGGTTCAAACCAAACAGAATAACATGAAATCTAAAAAAAGAAATAAGACAAAGCAAAGGAACCCCAGCAGAAGTGATGAAGTGAAGAGGAGATAAGAGATGAGAGGTTTGAGTCAGGGCAGAGAAAGGATAAAGGGATGCAGTGATGGACAAAGGGCATAGTCTAGTTAAGCTGAGAAGCCCAAGTGGCTGCTAACAGAGGAGGCACGCACACGCACACGCACACGCACACGCACACGCACACGCACACGCACACAGGCAGCCAAGCCAGACACAGCATCCCGTCTGGAGAATCACTGCTTCCCCAGATCTATAGATGGATTCATTTCAATGATCTGTTTACAGTTGTCTCTGTCTATGTCTTGGTCTGTCTCTCTCTCACAATACTCTCTCCCTCTTTGACTTTGCTTGCTTCACTTAAAACTTTCAATGATGCACACTCCCCCCCCCCCCCGACTGCCAATTAGGCCCTGTCTTTATTCTCCTTTGAGCAGTCAGTATTCTTGAACAGCTTTTACTCCAACCAGATTGCCAATTTGCAATCAGCATCACAAAGACAATGTCATTCAGATTTTGAATGAGGTTTCCTGAATTCTGGAACCGAACCTGAACACTTCTACTCACTTCCATTTAACGATTTTCCCTTTGCTTGATGGTTGTGAAGCTTGAATTGCGGTTTAAATTTTTTTTGCAAGAGACACCAACATTTGCATGTTATCCACCGAAACAGAAAAACAAGCATATAGGCCCAGAAATGCAAAACACATCACAATAGTTACTTTAAAAGTTTCAGGATTGGCTTTTTCATAAACAACCTGGGATTCTTCCCCCACACTGTGTCATCACAGCAGCCTTCACTCCAGACCTGAGGCATGGCAGTAACAAACCTTACAAGATTCACCCAGTGATTCATCCTCTTTCATTTCAACAACACCCACATGCACACTCATTCTGAACCAAGATTCCATTCTCACAAATGAGCATTACTCACCAATGGGAATTCTTCAATAATTGAAACGAAAAACTCTGGTTCTACAAGAGCCTTTATAATGAAAAACAGTCATGGCCCCAGGTTCCTAAAGTTTGAAAGGTCACATAAAATGGTGCTTTTTTATGCTTTTATTAAGGACTTAGTTGTCCCCTAATACTGTATCTCAAGTCTCTTTCCCAAAATTCAGCCTTGGTGCAGAATTACAGCCACTAGAGCCAGTCCCACAATGAGCTTTCCTTAGGACGTGACATATCCGGGTCTGTAGGTATTAAGGAGGAGAGAGCGGGGGGGCTGGTGGGGGGTGGGGGTGTGGCCTTGACCAACTGCCACTTTGCTTGTTTGTTTTGTTTGTCACTGTTTCTCAAATTCTCTGGACGGGTAAAGCAGAGAAAGGGGAGGTAACCTTGCCCCTTATGACAACATAAGGAGCAAGACTCCAGATCGGCCCAGCTGAGCTTTCAGTCTGCCTATGGTCCACTGTGGGATCATAGGCAGAATGGGGGAACACATATTATTTTTAAACATTATTTTTTGGGCTTTTGCACATTTATTTGATAGGACAGCTTGGTGAGAAAGGGGAAGACATGCAGGAAATCGTCACAAATAGGATTCAATCCCTGGACCTCTGCGTCGTGGCATAAACCTGTGTATATGTGTGCCTGCTCTACCCACTGAGCCAATCCGGTCACAGGGGAACTCATATTCAATGTTAAAAAACCTGTTCATGCCATGGGACCTTAAAGACTTCTTATTTCATCTAAAACACAATTTGCATTTGCTCTGCAGTGACAGACGGGTCTTGCCCTGATCACTTAATACTACCTATAGAAATGTATCACAATGAAAATTTAACCTCACGGTTATAGTGACCAAAATTATCATGGTATAATTGCAGTATTTTAGTTTGTTAAATATGTTCAGAAAGCACTGATAGGCCTCCAAAAGCTGAAATAGTATCAAAAAGTGTAACAGTGTTTATTATATTACAAAGAATATAGGCACTAGTCTTGTAAAAACTTGAAAAATGGCAACTGAAACACTCGCCCACTGTAGGGGACTAGACATGACTTTGAGAGCCAGGAAGATTTATTTACAACTCAAACATTACAAGTTAGCTATGAAGTTGGATGTTACGTTACATTTAAAGTTGGATGTGGTTCTAAATTATAAGCAAATAGTAATGCACATTAATAAGCATCTGACTTATTATGAACCATAGGCAACAATTTGGAGGCAGCAGAAAAAGCATCCAGAGTAGCAGTGGGGGCAGTAGAATGCCACTTGGACACGGGCAGGGGTCTGATCAGCCTCGGTCGGGTCACCGGGTCAATGGTGTCTGTTGCAAGACCCGAAACATCACAAATGTAGGTCAGTGCTAACACCTTTTAAGTATAATGTTGTCACTAGTGCTGGGTTTAAGAAGGGCTTAATATAAGGAGACTGAATAGAGCTCCAAATTTAAGCTACATTTTGGCAAGGGAAATTCTGGCATGGTCCTTTTCAAAGGGGTCCCTTGACCTCTCACCTCAAGATATCCGAATGGAAATGGTTTCTAAGTCTCCCCTTTACAGGCACGTCCACTTTATGAGAATCCCATGTAGTTTGGCATAAACCATGCAGTTTTTTGTCTGCAATATAAATGTGTTATTTTTGCCTTATCGAAAAAATTTGTATTTTAAGATTTCTGCATACTGGGTTCCTTAAACAGTCTTAAATTACATATATTGGTTATGACTCTTTTGGATACACTGAGCCTGAATGTATTCATGTGTGATGATGGCAGTCCCCATAGTAGCCATTTCAATGTAATTAACAATTTTTCAAAAATTTGACCCAAATGTATAAAATGACTGTTGTAACCTGTAGGATTATCACAGCCTCGTGCACTTTACAACCCCAAACTAGAGATCCAGGGCACTCAGAGGATGTATGGCTAGAGTCTGTAAAGTTCCACTTTGTTGTGTTGACTGCTGCAGTAGCTGTGTGTTGCCATTAATGTAACTGCTTTGGGGTTAATTCTTAATGTAAACATTTATTGTGAATAGACTAATTTGGAGTGGACGTCACAGTTATGTCACAGCAGTGCACGCGTTGTGGTGGCAGAAAAACAGCCAAAACAATGATGAAGATATTGTTTATCACATCTATGCTTTTTCTAGGGACAACCTAATTATAATACATCCATGATGAAATCTGGCAAGTTACTTAGCTGCTTGCTCTTCCACCATTTTTTAATGCTACACAGGTTTAGAAAATGAGCCAAACAGCCAAGTGGTGAAGAGTGCTGCCTGCAGAGGTGAATTAGCCGGCAGGCTAACTAGCCAGACCCAACATTAGCGTATCCATCTTGGGAGGAGCTGCCCTCAGCTCGCCTGCCAGCAAAGTACTCTGCCAGTGAGGGGGACCGGGTTGGGAAATATGTTTACATTTTCCAAAATGCCTCTGTTAGCCCAGCAACTGTCAGCGGTGGATAAGGCGACTAATGTTATCCCTAAATTCTTCTTTTCATCTAATGTGGGTTGAAAAAACAGCAGATGCCACGTTTCCACCACCAGTTAGGCTCTGCACACTAAACACATCATTATGTTTACAAAGACAAAAAAGGTCTATAATGCACCATTTAGAGCGTTCCTGCACAATTTACAGCATTTTTCATCTGATAATCACTTTCATATCCAAACAAAATTCATTTCGTAACTTAATCATCCCTAACCAAAACTGAATCGACTCGAAAAAAAGGCCAAAATGGGACTTTGTAAATCGGTACCTTATTGATTGGGGAAATCAGTGGTGAAACAGAATATTCATTCATTTACCAAAACATGACACTGAGCTTGCAGCAGAAGCCCTGTAATTATCTATTGTTTATATTGAAATATGAATAAAAAAGATGAAACTGATTTATCTTATGGGAAATCTAGGTGTGCTAATATTTTAGGATGCTCACGTTCAACTTATTTGTCCAGTGTACAAGCTATGGATTTTATGGTCACAGTGTCAGGTCATATGAATTGTCCATTGAGAAACACTTTATAAGAATTTAAAGTGTTTAACTTTAATTGATACTGTAATCTGGTGCAAATAGAATAAATAAGTATGAGCAGCAGGAGAGACTTTATGATTAAAGCACACAAAGAAATAAACACAGAGGTGAACAGATGGCTGATAGAAAGTAAAATTCCCAGTTTTCCGGACGATGACTGACACTTCAGTCCCACTGTTCAGCAATAATAAAAAAGCTAAGTGTCTCCGTCTCTCTCTCGACTGACAGTAAATGATCAGATTTCAGTCATAGAAATATCTAATGCCACAGCATGTTCAGGTTCAGGTATATCACTGTTATTTTTATATGAATAGTCATATCAGTCTTTAGCATTCTCAATAGAATGTTAGAGAAAAGTTTTATTTTAGTATTAGTAAATAGTATTTATAGAAGAATGAAATGAAATGCATGAGCATGCCCACACACAACATCGAGATTGTTGTTTTGCTTTTGCAGTGATACTAAGGCAGTGCATTTTGTATTGCTAAACAAACAATATCTTTTGTTACATGATATAGAAACAAATAGCTCCATTTGTGCTGCATGACCTCTTGAAGGCTGACATCTCTCGATATTGTGTAATGGTGAAAGACTTCACACAGAAGAACATGAAAGGATCACTGAGCTGGGTGGGGGTGTGCCATGTCTGTGGTAAGTCACTGCTGTTATGTCATTAAGGTAAAGCTGAGTAAAAGTAAACACATCCACATAAATCTCATTCTCATTTGGAAGGCTTTTGGGTGTGCAATTGGGAACAACCATGTTCTGTCAAATGTGTTGAAACAAATAATGTATTTAACTAATTAAGTTAAAATGTTACAGGGCAGACATTACACAAAAAGAAATGAAATAACAGAGTGAATAAACAAAATTATAGTGTTGTCTTGTATTAAGAGGGATCATGCAGTCAACTAGCTTCATAATAATAAAGCCCACGAGGATGTGTTATGAAACTCACCCCTGATTCCGTGCAGTTCATGTGAACAGTCCGACGTCTCTCACAACAACATATTACAGTCAGAGGACAGTTAACGGGCAATATGTGAGTCCAAAGTAATATGTCAGCTGGGGTGTCAATAGCAGATGTGCACACCAATAGGAATCCTCGCCTGAGCCCACAGCTCCCGGAGGTGATCAGAGAGCCCGTGGCACATTGATGTCAGACCAAGGAATTAACACATTTATGGATGAACATGGCTTCCTCTGAATGCCTGCCAAGTTAAACCAAAATATGACCTCCCCTCAGGTCATATTCTTTCCCCTCACATGCTTCTTCTAGAATAACAAGTGAGCAACACTCCTCATAAACAACAACCTCTCTGTAATTTGTTCTTGAGGTGGAAAATGAGGAGAAATATTGGGAGATGGAGACAGAAAGACAAAGCGACAAAAGAGACAAAAGAAGAGAGGCAAGCACACAACTAGAGATAGAATGAAAGTGACAGGCCGCAAAAATAAAATTAAAAAGTACAGTGCGACGTAACAAGCCTTTTTATAGAGACCACTAAGGCCTGTGGTCAGAAATAGCAGCCACCTGCTGGAGCTGGACTTCCAGCGAACCACAGAGTGGCTGGCAGGCCTCTGATAGGAATTGAAAACAAGCCAGATGTGCACACCCTGTATCAGCCTATCACATAAAGACCAAAGACCAACCACTTTCAAACATTCTTCATTATATTAAGATTAGAAATAACCTCATACAATACTGGAGTTATACAGTACATCTAATTATTCATATGGTAACTAAGTATATGTAGGCTCCTCGTTTTTGTAAACTGTGAATAAAAATTAAAGTGTCAGAAAAAAAGAATTCTTTAAAATCTCATGAAATTAACTGGAACAAACACTACAATACTGCCACACAACTTAAGCATTACATAACATTACACATGAGGGAAAGATGATATGAAATAAAAATATCCTGTTCACAAATTATTTTAAATAATAATAATCATGTGTTATTGTTTGTCTAAAGAATGGTAATACCCTGGGATATTGCATAGCAACACAGTTCTGGAGAAGATGTTGCAAAGCTCTATGAATTTTTAATTTATACAAAAGAAAAACGTCTAGGCTAGTTTGTGCATCTACATGAAGAAGGAAGAAGACATTTCAATTACTTAACTGAGGTAAGTCCATTTTGGATATTATTTAGTGAAAACATAACTGTAATGTTATTATTAAACAGTGAGCCCACAAGGAAAACTAACCATCTTAGACGAGCTAGTCGTCCACAGAAGAGATGGGAACTAACAAAATACAAATACTTTGTTACTGTACCCAAGTAGATTTTTCAGATATTTTTACTTTACCGTTTATTTTTTGGCAACCTTTTACTTTTACTCCTCACATTTTAACACAAATATCGGCACTTTCTAGTCCGTACATTTGATAAAACTTGCTCATTACTTCAGTTTTGTACAAAAGGTCAACTATCAGGTGTGATTATGAGTCCATGTCGGAGAAGAGAGCAGACACGCGCCTCACTCCGCGAGCGCGCGCACACGCCACACGGAGAAAAAAGTGAGAGAAAAGAGAAAGACTAGTTGTGTGGAGGATAATCAGTCTTTGAGAACTGTAAGCCATATAACTTATGTTGTCAGTTCATTTAAGCTTGTTGTATTGGTCTGTAGTTCTGGCACATTTAAAAGTTAGCATGTTTGTGTTCTTCACCTGTTACCTAGGTTACACCTGTTACCTAGGTTACACCTGGCTGTTGATTTGATTAATAGTGGGTTTATTGTTATTATTTACTAGCATATTTGATAACTATGCATTGTGTATGGATGGAAACCAGAGTCAGCTTTAGATCCAGTCCTAATCTAGTCCTCAATAAATTTAATATAATTTCACTGGAGTTCGTTATTATTTTTGCGTCATCAATACCAAATTGAATCGAATTGGATGGGAATATAAACAGACTTCTCACAAAAATCACACTTGAATTCATATCTTGTTACTCGGTCAGAATCTTATTAACCTGGAGACCCAGTCTGTGTCACAATAAATAAGCCGTATGTTTTAGGCCTATTGGCAGACAGCCATTTCAAATGTAACCAATGGCATATAGAGAAGAATAAAGAGTAAAGAACCTTTTCTCCATGGCCACTGTAGTTTCTCAGCAGACTCTCTAGTAACATCTGTCTGGTCCAGGTAGCTTTGTCATTCACAAAGCTGCTTTAATTTCATGCTTTAAGTAAATTTCCAAGCCTGTACTTTGTTACTTTTACTTGAGTAAAGAAGTTATATCAGTACTTTTACTTTTGCCAGAGTATTTTTTAACACAATTATCTGTACTTCTACTTGAGTACGGGAAGTGAGTACTTTTGCCATCTCTGGTCCACAGTAAAGACAAGCACGGTTTTATAGGAAAATATCTATTTGTGATCATTTTGACTGATATTGTGATTGCAAAATGACTCACAATATTGGAGGGAATGATCGTTTTTGTATCATTATTATTATTATTATTATTATTGTAACATTGAAAGAAATTAAAAAGATTATAGTGCGATTTTCGCGAGGAGCTGTCCCAAACGGAGATTTTTTTCTTTAGTGTGTAGGATAGGGTTTGTAAGCCGGGACATCTCTGCACCATCACGATACTTAGATTAGAATGGTTTAACACCTGGATGCCAGCCGATCTTAGCCACAACGTTTGAGGTCAGAGTAGAATCCGAGTATGACAACGTCAGGCTAGTTTGACACATATTTTGTCCTTAACAAATAGTGCACCCCCCTGCAATTTGGATATTGCACTAGTCCATATTGCGATTTTGATACAACTGCAATTAAATGTTCAGCCCTCGTAAAGACTTAACCAACAGTACCTCTTCATACAGAAAAGAATCTATTAAGCTTTATTTGGTTAAAAAAAGAAATAAACTCCTGCTGATTTGGTCCATTGACATACCCACCTTTCTGGCATGTATTGTTTGACCCATTGTCATCCGTTATAATCAGGAAATGTACAACTTTGGAGGGTGTTATCCCACTTATATCATCACCACATGCCAACAAAATCTTGTAAAATTTGAAATATTAGTGGTGCATTTACTCATACTCATAACTAATTTTTGGTTTAATTTACTGTTTCAAACATTTAAATGCAGTTCCTGGGCCTTGGAATTCCTGCTGATTGCATTGCTAGGCAACATCTAAACATCTAAGTTGGCCAGGAGTTTAAAATTCAAGTTGTTGACAAGTTAATTTTAAAATTTAATACACAAGAAGAAATGTCAGAGGGTGCACTCAATCTCAAGTATAGAGAATGATGCTGCATCTTGCTACACAAGGAATTGAAACAATCATTTATTTTAAGAGCCTATTTAGAGTTGGTGTATTTATTTAAAATGGCAAAAACACCTGTTGGTTTGCGGTTATACTCTCGTTACCAAAACGTGATCCACACCTGCCAGCAAATTTGTTTTTTTTTCCCCCACACAGGAATTGGCAAGAAGATATCCTGATGACGAAATCTGGTCGAAAGAAATGTCTAAGTTTTTCACCCTTCAGGTACAAGTCTTACCCATGTATTTTTTTGTTGTTGTTCTGTTTTCATACCTCCTTTCTAATTCATCTTATTTTATTACAGCGCATGTCTAAAAATACAATAAAAGCAATCGCTTCTGGAACATATATAAATAATGCAAAGATGTAATGTGTTATTACTGGGGAGTAAATGAGGTAATTCGTTTCCTATCTAATGACTGCTGTGTTGATGACTGATCAGGAGGAGACGACAGGCAGCCACAGACAGGAGGTTCTGCATCATATGGATCAACAGCATGGTGAAAAAGCAGGTGGAGAAGCATATGGCAGAGGTGCATTCAGAACTCCATCTCATGCATCATGCCCTGAGAGAGGAGATGGTGGCTGAGATTCGGGAGCAGCTGAGAGAGCTGGTGGCGGATGGAGTGAGAGACAGATCCCTACATCACACCAGGCTGAACCGAGAGAAGAGGGTGACATCAAAGTGGCAAAGGATAAAGGAGAAAGACAACAAGGAGAAAACTGAGGATGAAAAAGATGAAGCAAATTCACTTAATCTCGAGACAATGAGCCTTAACGTTTCTAAAACATCCTCTGATATTGCCAACGTCTTTATATTGAGGAAACCACCAAAATGGGAGCAGATGCCAAGGGAAAGCTTGATGATTTTGATGGACGTCTCCAGTAAGGGTGACACCGGTGCCAATGCTTCTAATGATGCGGACACCAGCTCACAACCAGATGAACGGGAACCAGAACAAAGCCAACAGATTTCATCAGGTGTTGCCACTGTCCCTGACACCAGCCAGTTGATAAAGGAATCAGACGAGAAAGAAAGCTCACGGAATCCCTTTACTGTAAACTCCAGCTTCATGCCCCAGGAACAAAGATGTGAGGAGACACATGCCATTGTAAATGGAACAAAAGAAGAGGAGACGTTGCTGACGGAAAGACAGTGGCAGGAATGGATGGAAAAGCAGGAAATGAGAGAAAACCTTAACATAAAGCCAGTTAACCACCAGAATACCAAGAAACAGGGAGGGGCCGGAGCAGCACCTCCCTTACCACAGAAAGATGTGATGCTGCAAAACATGAAAGAAGTCGACACCATGAAAAGAATTAAGACATATTTCTCTGATCTATTCAATCCTCATACACCTTATAAATGGAAGAGATTCGAAGACGAGGATTGACTAACTCCACTCAACAGAAGAAAAAAAAATCTGTATCTTTTTGCCATGCTTTATACGTTTTATTGAGTAAATAAAGAACCTTGTGCATAACAAGTACAATCTCTAGCTTTAATACATAGCTGAGGGGCTATGTCTCCCTCTTTGCAGTGTGTTGGCGCTGAAGTGTGTATCAGAGTGATTTATGAGTTTTTCAGTGGCAGAAAATGATAGTGAAGCTTTTTGGTATCCTTCGATGCATCGTAGAAATGTGCCTTTTTCCAAATTGCCTCCTATCCTCATCCTACTCCCACCTCAAAAACACTTGGTTCACTAAGGTCTTATCTTCTTCAAAAAGAAATCTTAAATTGAGAGATATAGCCAATAGTTTACAAGAAGGAACAGTTCTGTTGCTTAAAGTGTTTCCAGACGCCTACATTAGCTTTCATTTATGAGTGCAATAAAACGTTAACACAAATCCATGTACAAGCATCCCAACTTCATCAAAACTTCAGAAAATGTCAATCTTAAATGACTGAGAATAGAGTTCCAATCTTAGTCCTCAGGCAGGCAAAGAGTCCTGACAGATGTTTCAGGTTTGATCAACCTAGTCTTGCATTGTCAGATCTATTTCCACAGCACGGTGGATTAAGGTCTGGCTCCAGCTACACCAAACATACATTCTGGGATAGGAGAGAAAGAAACGCCCTGTGGAAGCAGTGACACTGGCTCTGCAAAATTGTCTCGGGGAGGACTGTTTTTGATGGAATATTTGAACCCCACAAAAGAAAATGTTACATAAAATATTAAATTAAGTTAACTGTTCACACAGTACTTGCACCCCACTGAACTATTTAAATTAGCTGGATATGGATTTGAATTTGCTCAACGAGTTACTCTGGCATTAAGTAATGCTGCTCGTTACCTGTACCCTTGTAGCCGAGCTGCACCAATCACATCGGTGTATCTGATGTAGTAGTTCCTGAGGCGAGTTAAACGGATGACGACAGTTTAATCTACCAGTTAGCTCTGCTGGTAGCTAAGCGTATGGGGCTCTGGATATGTCACCCTGTGTGTTGTGATTGGTTGTAGTGTTCAAATGCACGCTTGATGCCGCCCCTCGTGATGGGCGACTTTCATTACTCAATGCCAGACCCTTAACCTTTCGGATTTGGGTCTGGATTTCCCGGCTAAGCAAACCCAATACGTTGCAAAACATCCCAGTTAGATTAGATAAATGCCATGAACAAATTTTTAGTAAATCTTTACAATCATTCACAAAAGGAACCAAGCCTCCACAATCCAAATTTTATTCAAAACATGCCATTTTTTGCGTGTGGCTTGCTAGTTCGAAATTCGTTTGTTTCCCGCGTGGAAGGATTTTGACAACGTCAACACACAAAGAGCAGAACGTGAGCAGCATACAGCACGATGTCAGGCCTTATCCTGGAAATGTACTTCCGTTGATCCAGACTAGATCACCTTAAAACACCGATATATGATTCACATTCCTTTAAAAAGGAAATATCACTTGATTCAAGAATATTTTGTGAAACATAGATGTGAGTTGGAAACAACTGACATCGTTTAACCTGAGAAGACTTTATTCTAATGATAAATATAAGTGCTCATTTAAATGACTTTTTAAGAGTGATGATTTTCTAGTGGGTGCTCTGAGGAAAATTAAAAAAACACAGCAATAGGCGAGATAATTACACAGCCTTTTCTAGTGGAGAAGAAATGCAACACTGAAGCTGCCTGAGTCCAACTTCTGTAGTACTCAGGATTTCATGGAGGACAGAAACTGTCATATTCATTAGAATAACTTAACCTCACTTATATAGAGAGACTATGACTTATGCATGAATGATGTCCAATAACAATAAAAAAATGTAAAGCTATTATACAAGTGCATTTAATCTTCAGAGTGCAGAGTGTGCAGAAAGTGTCCTTGGTTTGATATCAATGGAAGGCTAACGCACTCTTCCCATCCATCCAGCCAGCCAAAAGCCTCTCTAAAATCCTTCCCAGACAGTTTCCCATCTCCTCTCTCCAGAGATCCACATCAGCACCAGCAGGTGGCACTAAGTACCTCCCAAGCTCCAGCCAAATTCAGCAGCAAGATCAGCAGTACTAGTAAAGAGCATTTTCTGTTGATACAGACCATCACGTCTCCCTCTTTAGTACGATGGACGTTAGTTTCTGACTGAGCTGATCATCAGCTGATTGTCAGTCTGCATGCAGAGACAGAATGAAAGCGCAGAAATACCGGAGCAATGTTGACGTCTGTTATTTTCTCTGCTGTGGATGACACTTCGCTAATGTGATGATCGTGTGCAAAAATGATGTTGCTCTCTCACAGTCAGAACCATGAATAAAACCAGATCCCCCAGAGAGTTGACAGCTTCACACAGACACCCACTGAAAGGGCATTAGGGACTGAATGACTAAAGACTTGAATTAAGATGGTTAGCTGTAATTTATCTCATGCACTAAATCCAGAAGACCGATAAATTATTTTGTCCCCATGTCAGTATAATTTATTTGAGCTGTTTACACATACAAGTACAGCATCAACTGAGTTTATTCCCAATTTGTATAGCCTATATTTGCCTGTTCTAAAGATATATATTAAAAAGGTCATGTATGGTGTCAGGTTAATGTCACATCTCCTGAGTGCATAAACCATGCTCACAAGCAAATTATAACATTTCACACGCAAAGATATTACTCTTCCCACACCAATTCAACAATCAAGAGTTGTACAGGCAGCTGCAAGCGTGAACCAATTCGTAGGGATAGGCAAAGACTGGCACGCGCTATGCAGCACGCACAAAGAGCAGTATCCACGCGCCCGCAAGTGTCTGCTTTGCGAGCACTGGAGGGCCCACACGCTTTCTCAGCTAACCAGGCACCCTTCAATCCAGATCTAATTAACTACTTATTTTTGCCAATATGGCTAAATGCTTGTCAGTTGACCTGCTTTCCCTGAAGTATTTCAAATGACATTGGCTGGCTGTATAGATCATATCATCATCGGACATTGAGCCTTAAGTGACCCTGCAACACCACACACGCGCGCGCGCACACACACACACACACACAGGGAGAGTTTGTTTGGTTGTGTGTGTGCCCATTCCCAGCCACACATCAAAACGTCTGCAATCTAATGAATAACAGCACAAGAAGGAGCAAAGCTCTCACTGCTAATACCCAACCAGTCTACATCTCTGATACAAGTTAACCAAACATGCATACAAACATGCTCTGGAGCCAGGGCTAATTCTCACTTTTACACACACACGCACACGCACGCACACACGTACACACACGGTCAAGGAACATGTGCTTTGAAACAATGTACAAAACAGCAGGCTTTCGTCGTCCGCCACAGTGTTTTCGTGACATCAGTCATGCACGATGTCTTAAGTAAACAAAACAGACCTTCATGTGAATAATTATCTACATCTAGCTCTGCTCAGCCATGATGAGGTGCATCCTTCCACACTGATCTATCAGGATAGCAGCAGTCATGTATGCAGGCTGTCTCTGCCTGCAAAGAATCTAACAGTGGTTTAAGTTGAATTTGCCTGAACCTTTTTTTATCATCAACTTTGTTAAACTGTTGTGTTTAACCAGTATGTTTAATGTCAGGTATATTAGTTAGTTGTCAGTTATATTCACCAACTCTCATTGTTGCTGATATTGTCCTGTTCTAATGTTCTTCTTTCCTGTGCACTTAATTAAACAAACAAAAAATGTACCTCACGTTTCTTCGAGTGGCTTTTCATATAAATTGTTTGAGGCATCAGTTAGGTGCTTAACATGTAAATGTTGTGAATAACTACAAAGTAAATTCGCTTTGCTTGAGTATTATCTACGAAATTACTAGACCAAGTCCCTCAGCTATAGCCTAACAGTAGAGTTACAGAGACATTTAGTACATTTGCCTTGAGCATATTGAACTTGCCTGTGGATTCAGATCGCTATCGACAAACACCCTGTCAAGTGGTGGAAATGATGGATGTCTCACAGTCAATCGACTCACAAACACTAAACCAAACACCCAGAGATACAGACACACTTGCAGATGCACAAAAAGGCAAAGCTATTCAGAAGCCAAAGGTTATGAGTGGATACACAAACCTAACTTTAATATCATGGATTTAACCTCTGACTCACAGACAGGCACTAGGTATATTCAGAGCAAATCAAAACTGATGTACTGAAACAAAGAAATTCTGTCCTCTTGGTTTGGTACTTGTCATCTCACATCCATAACTACATTCATGTTGAAAGAAAACTTATATGAAACTGAAATCAGTACACCTACATCTTAAGGTGCCCATTTGTATTGGAACATTTCTAGTGGGCAGCACTTTCACAGCATTGCAGTAAAAATTGGCAGGCATGAAATTTCTACTCTAAATCAGTCTTTTAGCTGCTCAGGTCAACTTCCTCTTGCAAATACCAAATTCACTAAATACTTTTTTTAGAGATAAAAAAAATCCAATGTAAAACATGGTAGGTGGGAGTAAATGAATGACCAACTCACTACCCCAGTATCAACAACCCTCGTTCAGTCTCTTTCTCTCTCTCTGGATCAATACAGTGGCTTTCAATCGATTACAATGACTTCCTAGGAAAACCCACACAGACACAAACATGGTTCCTTGAGTTTAAAAGGCTCAGATCTACTTAACTCTTGTCAAAATGGAAGATTGTGGCCTGAAAATTCATTTATTAGTAACAGTTATTCAACTAGGCTACAATACACTGCCTTTGTCCTGTTATTTTTGTGGTGCCTTGTTAAGCATGGCACATGTTAACAACTCCAGTTTCCGTGTAACTAGGAACTTCAGTAAGTTAAAATAAGTCTTCAGCTTGGCGGAAAAAATAACAGATCTGAAAAGTGGATTGTAAGAAGCAGAGAAAAGGTGACATAAAGCGTCACACCACTTATATTCAGCCATTCTGCCATTATTTAGGGGAAATACTCCCGAGGACAAAACAAATTCTATGAATCAGTACTTAGTAGCTTACCTTTGTAGGATATTTCTTTTATTGTAACAATTTCAGTTTGGTAGTGCTAACTAGGGTTATGTATAGCCCAAAATGAGGTATCAATGTGGCAATATCTAAATCAGCTCAAAACAAAACAAAGTTGATATTCATAATAAAAAAAGGTGCAGCATACATTGCACAGGAAACAAATCACAACAATCATTAACTGAAATAATAGGAAGCACTCATGTCCACTTGTTAATATGCTGTGCATCCAATTTACAGCCATGCTCCAGCATTGATGTCAACGGGCTGCAGGAACACTTACGAGTCAGAGACTAGTGGCAGCTTCATCCGTGCTTCAGCAAAGGCTGATATGGAAATATTCAATATCCTCTCACCACTGAGGAAATGGGTTCTACATTGAGTTGCAAATTATTTGTGTTTGATTAGCATGGAGAGTAGGAAACACACTCCACAGCCTCTGGTCACCATGTGTTGTTTTGTTAAGAAGGAAAGGCCACAGCCCGCCTGTGCCATATTGTTGTTGTCCATCTGCCTGGGTTTTATCTAGCTTTTTATCTTGTGTGTTTTATTGGTCTTTACAATGCCAGAAAATGTCGATCATTGTTTTTCAAAGCCCAAGATGACATCCTTAAATGTCTTGTTTTGTCATGACTCACACTGATTGATTATCAAACTATTAATTTAATAGTTGATAACTAGATTGTTTAATATTTGCAGCTCTAATTTCAAGAGCATCAATGTTGGAGGTTAGAGAAAGATACAATAACTAGCAGCAGACACAGAAGTTTTGTTTTGGCTCATTGTCACTCAAATAATACAACCTAGCAATATGTTTCATAAAAATCAACAAATATCACATAGCAAGCTATTTTTAAATCTGTAATCATCTGTAATTTGACCACCCTGCCTGCAACAACTGTATACACAGTACACAAACACACACAACCTCCTACGTTGAGCCACCGCTTTGGTCTGACTCGACCCAGTGATGATTAATCTATGTGGGAGTGCCGCATTAAGAGTTAAGGCTAATTCCCTGGCTCCATCTATTGATTTTAAGGCTGATCTGTCTCGACCTACTCTCTCATTACTCTGACTGACAAACGTGTCCGGCGCTGCTTTGGGCCTTTCTTCATATACATTGTGCATGCTTGACTATTGCATGATGCTGTTTGTATTGGGAGTGAAGAAGAGGAGAGAGTTGGGGGTCTCCGTCAGTGCGGAGAGCGTTACCAGAGCCATACCAAGCTCTATTTCTCTCTTTGTATAATGCTGCCATTCGTGCCAGTCATTTAGCAGCATACAGTGCCATGCTTAACCTTGTTCTCAATAACACACAGGGGCTGACTAGTGAGTGTATGGGTGTCAATGTCTGTGCAGGCCTTATTTGTATTTGCATGTGCTTGAAAGTGTGTGTGAAGCTGTAATGAGCTGAGACTGAAGAGAACAATGCAGAAGGGTAACACAATGTCACAGTGCAGAGTTCCCATTTTGCAGTACACAGAGTGTCCCTCTATATTATGGGTTTGTCCTCCAAAAAGCTCTTGTAAAGGTATAGTGTCAGTTTAAGATAGGCTGAAACTTGGATCGGAGCAAGTGTGATGTGAGAAAGATCAGATAGAAAGAGACAGTATGACTATCCCCCACGACATACTGGAGATTGATAGACGGATGAGAAAGGGGACCCATTTGTTTTGAATCTCTGAGTAAATTTACAAAAACACAGGGTTTGTGGCTATGCTGCAGTAATGAGTCAGACAAGGTATGCAGAATGATTGACAGTCAGCAAGGAACTTATAAAATACAGTTAAGTACATAATATAAATAAGCATTTTTACAGAAGAGTTAATTGTGAGATTTTTACATTTTGTGTGTTATCAGAAGTGTATTAGATGATAATTTTATAAACTAAGCTGAAACAGCACACCAGCTTTGGAGTTGAAATGCTCCAAAAGTCCATGAACTTGTTTACTGCATAACCATTCCATGGCATAACAAAGCACTGAGGAACAGCATTTGACAAAGCCAAAGCAAAGAGATTAAGTCTAAATCTCAGTTTAGGAGGACCCTTACGAAACAAACAACTAAGCCACCATGCCAGTTCCTTAAACTAAAGTTAAAACTACATTTTTGCTTGAAATTGCACTTGTCTACAGGTAAACTCACTCAAACCCTCTATCACAGGTGGTCCACAGATTTCAATTGCAGAAAAACAGGCACACTCTGATGTGTGGGAAGCAGACACCATGCACTACAAGACACTTAATCACAAAGTGAGAGCAAAACCCCATCAAAATCCCCTAATGGTGTCTGTCATACTTCTGTTTTTTCTTTCCTACAGCCCCAGACAGCTTCGAGGTCAGCATCAATCATGTGCTTGTCAGTGCAAGTTACAACCGAAGGACCCCTGGGATGTAATGAATCCTAATTTAAGCTGCCATCAGGCCACTTTCAGAACGAGGCCATAGGCTGTTTTCAAGTGATCATGATGCTGTTCTCACAAAACAACAACAAGTTATTTTTCCTACAGGACATCTAAACATGGCTCATTTCACAGTCACTGGTTTTTCAGTAGAGGACAATAGTTAAAACCATCCCCAAGTTTCAGCATCCAGTATGCAACATGGACTGAGCTATAGTTCATGGGTCTAATATCCTTTCAATAAAAGTAAATGGTTTAATTGATTGGACCAGACCAAGGTAGAAGAAATTTCATGATTTTGAATTTAGTTAGCAAAGATCGACTTAAATCTGATGGAGATATAGCAGCTGGACCAGTCAGCAAGCTGCATGGTTCATAAAGAAAGAAACCTGTTTCACGCCAAACATGGTAGGCTAAGTGGCAACAAATAAAGGTACAGGTCCAGTTACTGGTCTTAAATTTGGACCAATCAGCAAGCTGAGTGGTTCATAAAGCTTGCATGACTTACTTCTTAACACAACTGTACACCTTGTAAACAACCTGTTTAAATAAGGCATTAAAGATCCACAAATCATGTTTTTACAATGACTAAATGTATGCCTGATTACTAACCCATATTTATTCAGACTGTAATGCAATATTTAAAGACTCAGTGGTTTAAAAGGATAGAGCACTTGTCAAGGCCATGTCCTTCCAAAAACAGGTAATAGACAACCATTCACCTAGTCTATGTGACAATTCCATGAATAAAAACCCCACAAGAAATTTGCATCAAATATATATATATATATATATATATATATATATATACATATATATATATTGCATTAGGCTGAGTGTCACTGTGACACAAAAACCTACTTCCCTGGCTCATTGGTGTTAAATATTTTAAAGTAGCCTACTCCACATGAGCTGAGTGGAAGAAATGAAGAAGGAAGGCTCTGCAGGTACTGAAAACAAGCTAAACCTTAGAAATAATATAATAATAATATACTGCAGTATGCACAACGTTCATACAAACAACTAATTCCATATCTATAGAAAAAGTACTCCAAAATTAAGTCGTGATGTGGTTCTCGTCTATGATTAACCATGGAGACAAAAATACAACTAAACTGACTGAAGATGACAAAGAAAGTTGACCAAAAGCTATAATATTGGTAACTGATGTGCACTGCAGTTAATTTGTCTGGTTCGAGACGCTGCCATGTTAGTTATTACATACACAATTTAATACCATGGACAGCGACAAGCGACGAAACATAGGTTAGCGTCCCGATGAAGATGAGTGCAGTCAGTGTGAAAGCACAACAAAAGCAAGTGCTAGTCATAGAAAACAAAGACAAAGCTTCACTCACCAATAAATAATGTCTGTGTTGGGCCTCTTTCAAATGGCAGCTCGGTCTTTCCTGTGTGAAGCATGGTTCCTCGAAGTTTGTTAATGAATATTTCCATTAAGTGTCCGAAACACATTTTCTTACGAGGTAGGCTCCGAGACTCAGGCCATGTTAAGTATGGGCTGGGCAAGGTGACACGCACGCAGCAAGTTAAGACACACAAATAATGGCGGTGGGGAGATTATGTCTGCATTTCTTGCACCGTTTACACACTGCAAGGTGATTCTAGCAGTTACCCGCTAACATAGTAAGTTATAACGTTAGTGAACCGATTAACCCTTTCATTAATTCCTTCAGGTGCGGTAACGTACCTGTCTCGATCCGTACAAGTGGTTTAGTGGTCACTAAGTCACGAGATGTAGCAGTTGGCTAATTAAACTTCAGGTGCGTAGGCTATGAGTGTAGGCTATATTGTATCCATGGCTACCAGTGGCGGTGCTACATTGAATTACACCCTGGAGGAGACCCCCTCCCAGCTAATTGCGTTAGTTAAATAACTTGATTCTCTTAAGTGTGTTTTTCAAATGTTTTAATGGGGAGTCACGGAATCGGCTTGACAGAGATGGCGGCTCAAGGTGTAGCTCCTGTCCCAAATTTGTTAAATAGTTGTTTTATATGGATCCAACTTCGATATTTTACCACTTTGTGCTCGTTAGAGTTAATGGCAAACAATAACAAAGTCCAACGCGGTTATATGGACGTCATTGCAGAGGCATTGCTGGAGAAATAGAAAACCCACTTCGAGCCACATTTTCTCGGACAGATGGATGTCGACACTGTCAACAAGCTAACTGCTATCCATGCACAGCTAGCATCTCTGACTGCTAGCCTTGTCTCTATCAGAGCTCATGTGACAACCTAAAAACCACCATGGAAAGCAACGCAAGTATTCTTGACAATCATGGCCATCAGATATACGTTTATAAAAACAACTTAACAAGAGCAGAGAGCAACAATAATATAACATATTAAGGATAATATACAAATAAAAAATAGAATTAATATTCCTAAAAGCACAAATGTGAAAACACACAAAAAATATTCTAATTTTTACACTATTGCACTAAGACCAGAAAACGTCTTCCTGTAAAAGAAACTATATAGGCACAGAGCCAAAATTTGACATTCAGCTCTGTTTCAAACCACTTCATTTTAGAATTTTATTGTTTTCATTGTTTATCAACATTGATACCTTTTAATTTTATGAGTTTTTGTTATTTCTTATTAGTTTTCTTTTTTTTTTGTCTTGTTTGCGAGACATTTGATGGTTTTGATTACCCCTTTGACTTGCAGGAATCCACTTAATTTTGACCTTGATTTTAGGTCTTATGCATGTTAAGATCCAAGATTGTCCAGTGTAATGTTACATCAAATAGCAAAGATGGGTTGCTTTAAAGGTTGATAAAGTAACAATATTTAGTTAAAGAGGGCAAACTCATTTGAGTTGCAATAGCCAAAAGGAAGAAAAACAGTCAGAGTCCCAATGGGCCACACCAAACTTGGTAGCCAGAGTGGCAAAAAACTAAAGGAAGTACAGGTCCAATCACTGGTCTAATACTCCGGCCACAAACCTGTCCAAAAAATGTTTTGGTAAAGTATTTAACAGTGATTTACATTGCTTCTCCACTAAGTTAAGATCCAGTTAAGTTCTAGATATTATCAGTGGATGCATGGTTATTACTTTATTGGAATTCTGAACCTGTATTTACAATTATTTGTTATTGCAAAAACAGGGCATAAAGTATCTATATAAAAAAAACTACCACAGTTAATATTTGTTTACAGTAATGCACTTGACAAAGGGCCTTTAGCAGGTCATGGGGTAATGACGGAAAGGCAACTCTGCATGAGACTGAAGGTTAGAGAGTAAGCCACGCCAGAGACGGACAGAAGAGTGTGAAATCGAAATAGTTTAGCTTGAGTGACACAAGCGCTGGAGACAATCTGATCCATCAATATGATGTACTGTATACAGAATAAGGGACAACATGATAAACACAGTACCCATACTAACTCATCTCAGAGTAAAATAGATACCAGGACTAGGTTTGCATGTTTTTCAAGTCTCCCTTTTGAAATTAAATACAATATCTTTGCAATACCGTTGACAAGCAAATTTACACGGTATGATAACAATTTTCATACCCCGGTATACCGTGAGACTGGTAAATTGCTGCATCTCTGATCAGGACATTTTATGCACCTTTTTATTTGGATCAAAATCCATAAATTATTGAGACAAATGGAATAAGGAGTTTTCAAAGGGGACTGAAACATATCAGTAAAATGACTTATTATTTTATATTACAGCAGGTGCTTTTCTCTGCCGTGTGTAACTGTAGCCTTAACACACATAGGGAAATGCCCACACACACAGATATTAAATATTTAAACCCTGTTGCAAGCAAAAGTTTAATTTGCTTATTGTTTTTCTCCATTAAGTCAATAATTAAATGACTTACAGAACTTGGCATGGATCCCTTCCTTCATTTACTTTCCAAATCAAACTGTGAAGGTATTTGCTTTTTATGTCCCATATATTATTATTTAATTTATGAAATTGTGGCTTGGAGCTTTTTGCTTTCATTTCAGTAATGAAAGATTGTTGGATTTTTTGGATGACTGTAAAAGTGTGTGACTTTGAGTGATAATCCTTGTTGGGAAAGTGTTTGGGCAGAACATAAATGCATTGTCAATAATGTTCCTGAAGATAAATGCAATTTATTTGCATGCACAAAATTGCACAAAATTGCTCCTTCAAAAAGGAATCAACAGTAGACATTTTAGCTGCATTAAAATTCATGTGAGTTGTGATGTTTAGTGTTTATTTAACTGACTTCTTGACTTCCTGTGCGGCATGTTAACCCTTTTCTCTCCCCCTTACCTTTGTACCTGCACTATCTAATTAAAAACGTTTTTTTACAAAATAATGATTTCTCCCCAGGTATTAATATAGCATTTCTAATGTATGTTATAATCTCCTCTCTCGTCACTTCTTCTCCTCTCATTTTAATCTCCATTTATTCTACATCACGTGATCTCTCTCATCTTATCTCAGTTGTTCTCATGTCATCCCCTCATCACCTCTCATTGCTTCTAACTCTGGCTGACTTGTCTTCATCACCTTTTTTTCCTCTTGTCACCCATGTCTTATGCCATCTTTTCTCTTCCTATGGCCTCATTACACAACGGACTAAGCTCAAACTTATATCTTACATATGTGACTGTGCATGCACACAGTCAAGCTAATAACAGATCACTATCTCTGACTTTAACTAAAACCTGAGAAGATGATGCTCTCCCTAGTCTTCACCACTGCTCTCCTCTAATGTGGAAAGTCCAACAAATAAACAACAGAACCTTAGACAAACATGGCAACAATAGGAGGTAACTAATGGCTGATATTGAATGCTGAGACTTTATTTGGCAAAGTGAGATCCCTGTGTATTATGTAACTGGTGAGTGCTATGATGAAGCTGTAAGATCAGTTTCAGTGAAGTCATTAATAGTTGCTTTATTTTACCTCTTTAGCTGAGTGCACTGCATTAGAGATTTAATGGATAAGATATATTTGGCCCTAACTTCAGTGGGGTGAATTGTACTCATGCTAAATCACATTTAGACAGCAATGTGGATGATGCTCACAAAAGCAGGTCTGGAACACTTCAAGAGTGGTGAGATGAAAAGCACTGCAATTACTGCTGCCACTGAAACAGAACCCACTTCGGCACACATACTGTATGTTCAATAGTATTTATATCAACAGCACTGTAATATAGCAGAACAGCTGATCTTCAATGACATGACCTACTGTAGGACCAGTGAATTGGACTAGTATTGGGTTAAGACGTGGTCTTAAAGATTTTTTTACTTAGAGTAATTATTACTCTCATCAGACAGTTTTTTCTATATTATTTGACGTCTCTTAAACCTTTAGGGCTGTATGTCCTTTCTCTGAATGTAGCCTTCACAACTAGCCTGCTCCTGCTGATATACCTGTAATGCTGTTTGATTGTGGGGGAATTTCCTGTTGAGTTGTGTGGGAACATATCAATCTAACTATTTACAAACTGGCCTCTTTTAATGAAAAGGAAACACACGATGAAGCATGCATGGGCATGTTGCAGCCCCTGTCTACTGGCAAGGACACTGTGACAGATGGACTGTGAAGCCAGGAGGACAATCCCTGTGCTGGAAAAAAAACGATATAAGTAGGCAAAAGGAGGCTGTTAACGACATCCATGAAATACTAACAATGAGTCTAAAACTGAAATATAGCCTACACATCCAGGATATGTAGCATGGGGTGACAGCGATGGTGTCATGATTACAAACCAAGTAGCTTGTGATGTAAGCTTGTTGTTGGGGATGATCACATGCATACACTGGCCTTGGTTGTAGTCCTATGGCCCATACAGCCCTACAAGCTACAGGACAGATGATAGAATATAGTGGACTGGCAAAACAATGAGTGCATCACATGACACGAGCAGTGAGCCCGTCGCTGCACCACACCGTAATGAAACTTGTCATTTCCAGGGCAATGTAGCCAAGCCATCCTTATTATGGATTTTAATTTTTGCAATAGCCCCACTTGATAGAAACAATCTACCAGATGCGTGTGTTTAACACATGTGTCTTCACTCACGGAATCACTTGCGTTTTTACGCAGCTGCTCCTCCTCTCCCTCCGCGGCGGTCGGGTCCATCACCAGTTTCTCAAAGCACGCCGATCCGAGAGAGGAGCTCTTCTGCTGGTACGTGATCAGCTGGGATACGAGGTGTTTGGGGCTTCCGTGCACCGTCAACTCGGGTTTGCTCCCTGTGGCTCCTGAAGCTGCGCCAAGGGGATCGCTGCTGGTTCCTGGGAGCGCGTCACTTCCATGGGACGTCTTATCTCCTGCAAAAGACACCGCCGGAGAACAGCGCAGATTCGGCTGAGACGACGAAAAAACTCGATCCAGCTGTTTCTTTTTCCTCTTAAACATCCATAACCCCGATTCCTTTTTGCTGCCCTCCGCGCCCCCGGTACCCCGACGCTCCGATCCCAGTTTAGGACTGAGCCACGGCTTGGTTTTCTCCTGGAAATGCTTCCACATCCTCCGCTGGTAGGACAGAGACTCCTGTCCTTTGGCGGTGCTTTCATTCTTAGGGGATTTCTGCTCCATGGTGCCTGTGCAGCAGCCAGCCAGCCTGAGCACACTCTGAATAGTGGAAGGATGTCACAGTTGGGCTGCTGCAGCGCGGGATCACTTCCACTGATGACCAGGTTTAGAGCGCCAAGGAGGAGACGCAGTGAGATGATGATGGGGGAGTTAGTCTCCCAACTAACCTTGTAGAACGCCTATGCAAGCAGCACTGGAAATTGTGTCATGCACTGCGCACCACGTGCGCTTGTCAAGCTTGTCAAGACGTCCAGCAATACCATTGAAGATTTGTCTCAGCTCAGTGGTGAAGTTGGAGCTCATCCAGTGACTTCTCCAAGACTACACCTGAAAATGCTTAGTAATGCTCCGCTTGGTTGTTGATGGTCTTTGCGTTATCATGCTCTGTCCACTTTGCCTTACAAGGGTAAGGATTTAGTCAAACTTCCCCATTAATTGCCATATTCAAATGAAGGACGAAGGCTGCACCGCGCCTCCCTCTGGCCAACCATGTCACTTGATTGGATAATCTGTATGCTGGAGATTGCGTAACGAAACCCAACAGTGCCTTGCGGAGATGTTTATAAATCAGCTGTGGATCCTCTGTGTGAGTTTATCTCTTAGTAGCCTAGTTTCTGCCGGGTGATTTTCAGCCTCTAGATTCATTCTGTAATCGCAGTGACCTTGGTAAATCCAGATCTGGCAGTAAGTCTGAAACCTTCGAGGTTTTAAAGACCTGTTCCCTTTAGTATTGGGTGGATGTGTTTGCACTGTGGTCATGTCTGGGTACAAATAGGTCAGGCTTCAGTGAATGTTATCACCAACATGAAGCAGCGAGCAGGCAGCGCTGAACAGCCTCTTCCCTTTTTAGATGCTGTGCTGCTGCGGTGCATGGCCTAATAACTCATTACGTCTTCCCCTCTGGCACTTGTTTCAGTGCTGCCTGCTCCCCTCTGGTTAACACTGTGCCCATCAAGTAAACAAAAACACAGAGACAGTAATTACAGGAATGAATACCTCTCGCCATCTTATTCTCTGCAGCGCACAGAGCCTATTCATACATGGGAGAGGTCACAGAATTACTTTTTAATTGCTAATGACAATAAACTTGTATGGCAATGTTGTAACTGGATGAACTTTACCACAGAGAGGAAGTTAGGACTTGCATGCTGCTTGAATGGACACGTATCCATGTGATTTTAGTGATCTGACCTTGGTATCACTTGCAGGGATGATGAAGGTGTGAGTGGCGCTGATAAAAACCTTCTGTTGATCTTTATAGAAGAAAACTCTATGTCATTTCTGTGTCATCAGAATGTGTATTAAATATTACAATGAGAATCTTATAACACGTTTTGTAGTTGCTTGGGATCATATTAGTTGAAAGCACTTACACCCAACAAAATAAAACAGTTTATTTACAACCAGGAGGGCACTGGCAGCAACACAGTGAACTGCACTGCCCCGAAACCTGCTCTCAGTTAAGTAGATAGAGATGTGAGCATGTGAGCCAAACCATTCCTTTCAGCCACCATCAGCTTTTTGGATAACCGATGAGTGTGCAGTGAGCATGCCTTTCATCCTAATGATTCTGGTCCTGTTGATAAGGGACTTGTCCATAGTGTGTGTGTGTGTGTGTGTGTGTAACTGTGCAAGCATACACCTGCGCACAGATACTTAAAAATGTCAGGATTATGTCCAATGATGTAAATTGTAATTCAGTGTCACTACTAGAAAATCGTGAGTTACACCGTATGATAATATGGGTCAGGTTAAATGAAACATAAAAAGGCCATTTCCACTGTGTTGAGTCATCATGCCTCTCATAATTCATCAGTTAGAGAAAAGCTTAATGTGCATAGCTAGTTATATTGCATGCACTAAAACAGCAGAGGGACAGAGCTGAATTCACTAACTGTGCTGCCCGTGGCCAGTTCACATCCTTCTCTTTTCCTGCCTCAGCCGACTTCAGCCACAAAGATTGCAGCAGGTACAACATGAACTTCTTAGTACTGGCCAATGAGTTATTCCAAATTTGACGCTAGACTCAAACATCTTTAGAATATTGTATTTGTCTATGTGCAGCACAATAGAACAAGTTCTGTGAGCAAAAAGTATTAGTTTTTTATCGATTTTATTGAACTGATTGGTTTGTTTGTTTGTTATTTAGAACATTAAAATATTAACACTAAGATCAGTTTGAAGTTTAATCACATTTAAATAAAAATGTACGTTTACATAAGAAGGACCACCCCAAGGGAGCTTGATTGTTTTACTTCATAGAAAAATGAAATAGACTTTTAATTTCTGAAAACTTGAAACATTAATGATTATGGTATGTTCTTATCCATGATTGGGCTAACTCAGGTGAGAGTGCCAGATACAATAAGACACCAAATGTAAAGTGAAGCGAGGAACTGATTTAAGTCACCATTCCATTAATTAATTGTGTATATCAACCATCCAGTTTATACATGATCGATAAGAACAAACTGAAGGACAGCTGAACTCTAGCTGTCTTTGAGTTCAGGTCAGTTGCCACATTGTGGACTGCTCAGTTAGTCAGCTAGATTTCTTAGAGTTTAGGGAAAAGTAATGTTCACACTCAATCTTCTGCTTTGAGTTAAGCAGCTTCTACAACATACAATGCATCTCTCTTGCATTACCGTGTTGACAAATTCTGATTGGCAGGCAGGCACACCCCCCTCAACAAGACCACAGTTACCAAGTGACAACACAAACACATGAGGTAAGAACCGGCTGAAGAAAAGCAGAGCAGCTGTGAGTATTTTAAAAGTAAAACAGGAAAATTACTTGTTATTGTTGATTTAAAAAATACATTATATTGTTATTTTGCATGGGTATCTTTATGCCCAGAGCGGACTATAAAAGGTTAATTCTGGTTGACAGAGCAGATTAGAAACAAATTTGAGTAAAAACTACTGCATGTCTCAACACAACATGTAATATGTGTTTCTCTTTTTAGACAGGAAAAATGTCAAACAGCTGGAAGTTACAGCCCAGTCAGAACCCCACCAGGTAACTTTTGTTATTGACATTTTGTAGTCATATTTTATCCATCAAGTAGTTATGGGTCACTTATTCAATTCTCAAATTAATCTGGGAGAGGTAGAAAAGTTAAAAGTTATCTCCCACCAGGGACCTTTCTAACACCTCCTGTGAATCACATTGATCAAATGAATCCTTAATCCACAGTAGCATCAGACAGAGTGACACAGCACTCAAAGGAACAGGAAGTCAATAAGAGATCTGGTATGAGGATGACCTGAGGGAATGGAAACCAGTGCACATCATCTCATTCCATCTTCATTATTCTTCTGGGTGGATGACTGCTTTATTGAATTATACTGTCAAGTGATTTTTTTTTTTTTATTCCTGAGTCCATTCCTGAGCCTCCAGTGCTATAAAATGTTAACTTCTTGATTTGTAACACGTATCCCTGAATTACCTAAAACAATTATAAGGACACTTTAAACTGTTGAGACTTATATCTTAGTTTTCTTTTTGTGTTTACTCCCTGATTCAAGGCCTGGTGTCTTGGAGGGTAGTTTGAGCAGTCAGGAGAGGACATTTGGCTGGACTGTAAAGTGCTTCTTTTTTTATAAATTCCTAAATCTATTCCTGTGCCTCCAGCGCTATAAAATGTTTTACGTTTCATGATTTTTAACACATATCCCTGAATAACCAAAATCAATTATAAGGAACTTCTAAACTGTTTAGACTCAAAGCTTGGTTTTCTGTTTATGTTTACTTCCCGATTAAGGCCTGGTGTCTTGGAGAGTCTGAGCAGTCAGGAGAGGACACTGGCTGTGCTGCTGGAACAGGCTTTCAGGATCAAAGAGGAGGTGTCAGCGGGTCTGCAGTCCACCCAGGGCTGCGTCCAGGTCGAGGCACTGTCTCGCAAGCTGCTGGAGAATCACATACTGACCATCACACGCATTGTCAAGCAGCTTAGCATGGACATTCAGGTATAAAAGTGGGCAGATGGTGGAGGTTAGTCAATTTACTAATGCACTTAACCAATGTGTTGTTGCAATGAGTCATGTTGCCTTTTTTTAATGACTTCTCATTATGTGGATGGAGTCCGTCCGTGTGGATTCCCTTTTTTCTCTTCTTGTCTGCTTTCCTGCTTTTTTTTTAGCTGCTTTTCTCTGTTCTCTTCATCTCTTTCGATGTAAATCACAAAGCCAGACACATACACACACACAAACACACACACACACAGGCCCACAAGCTCACAGCTGATTTGATTACACCTGATAGAATGGTGCAGCGCCTGAGCAAAGCCTGCCTGACTGCCCGTCAACATCAGCTAGAGGACATTTTGTATGCATAAGCAAAAAACAAAAGATGTGCACGGTATGTGGCTAAACAGCTAATGCCAAGTAACACACACACTTCAGTCAGAAGAATTACTGTAAAGTGCATTGTAATATGACTCATAAAACAAATGAGTGTTTGGAGTCATCTTTGACTGAGCTGAACATCAAGCCACAGTTTGATAGCTGCTTTATAGAAACAGAGCACAGAAATGAAATACATTACTTCATTAGTGCATACCAAATGGGCCATTAACATGATTAGAGGCTTGTCATTATCTGAAATAGTACATGTATGCCTGAGAGCTAATTAATTCTGCTCATGTAAGAGTAATAAGCTAAGTCGTGAAGTGAGTACGCTGGCAAATCAAATGAATGGAACATCACACTGTTGCTATTGGCTGTCATGATGGGCCAGAGGGTGGTCTCGTTGATGGTGGGTCATGTTGGGTTATCACACATGTGAATGGCCTATTTTATATAATGAGCATTCATGCAATAGCAGTGAGGAAATGTCTTGCCTGTCTTAACAAGGGCCATATGGTAGTTTTTTTTACCCACATCGGTTGTTTTGACAGCATTAAAATAAGTGGCAGAAGGGGAATAAACACACTATCCAAATTGACCATTGCGTTAACATAAAATAGACAAACACACTCTTTGTTCTGAGCAGGCCCTGGAGACAGATAGCCCTGCGGGACTCCATCACCTCTGGAACCACAATGGCTATTCAAAGCCTGGAGCAGAAGAACATGGCTGGCATTGGAGACCTGAGAGGAAGAGTAGCCAGGTATGCACACTGGGTACAATAGGTGCACCAGGCCTGGGTCAAACAGTGTATGCAAACGCTGAGGTTCTGTTCAGTGTTAACATATTACAGCAATGAGACTGCACATCAAACCTCTCCACTAAAGAATTATTTAAAGGGATTGTACAATTGTTTAGACCCAGGTCTAGTGCATGACTGATTTGTTTTTCTTTGCTATTATCCCACTTGTTTTTCTCTTGCTCTAATGAAGTGAAATTGTAAAGTCTGCATCCTGTATGACAGCTCTTTACACTCTTACAACTTCCAAGCCGTCCACAGACACACACATGCACACATTAGTTGTTTGATTCTCAGAAGAAGGAAGCTTCTAGGTTTGAACATACTCTAGATGCTGATTAGCACTTGCTCATGTTTTAGCTTTTCAACTACCTAGGCTAAAGTCTTTTCACCCTCCCTGGCACTATTTGGGCAATACATCTGAGATTATATAATTTTTCAACAGTAAATCAAAGTTGAATGTTATGTTTTTAACATCTTATTTCAAAGCAGACCTGCCTCATCCCTGGTGTTTAAGAGGTCAGTGGTGAGAAGGAATATTGTCTATTACTCAACAAATAGCTGATTTATAGAAAAACCCACCTACTCAGCCTAATGACCGCTTGCTCGGTAGTATAAATAATAAAGTAAGTTGAGGGCCAATGGTTTTTTTATAAACTGTATTATTCTGTGAAGCCCTTTATTAAAGAAGTGGTCTACAGGGAACTAACCCTTATTTCACACTCAGCATCTCCATGATTAGCTGCTGGCTTTGGCTGTTGAGCTCACATTGTAGTTGATCACAAATACTATTTTAATACACACACACACACACACAGTAACTTTGATAAAGATGGGGAGAGAGATAGTATTTTCTGGCTTAGTGATGGCATCTTAATTTAAGCACAGGAAGGAAGCTATAATGCAATGCTGATAATAAGGGTCAGCAGCGCCGTTCATGCTTATTACATAAACTGAAAGGAGAATATGTCAGAAGCAAGATGTTGCATGTGAGAAACGGAAAAGTAATTTTCCACAATCTGCTGATTGCATTTTGTGATAAATTTAGTAAACTATTTTACTAATTTAAATTGGTTGTCATGTTTTTTTTCAGCAATTCTTCACCAAGAGATGAAAATATGTTTCCACGTGAACGTTCAAATGTTTTTGTTCTGCATTTCAAAGATGAAACATCACTGCTTAAGATTCAGCAGAGCCTTCTTCTGGCTTCCATTAGCTCACCTTAAAAAGTATTAATGAGGGCAGCTGTCCTGTTTGTCTACTGTCTGACTAATCACTTCAAAACAGTGCTTCCTTCCTGTTGTCTCCAGCCTTTTTGCTCATCTCCCTGACTTCACACCTTTCCTCAAGTCCCTACCATTCCTCTATCCTCATTCTGTGGTCCCACTCTGCTCCCCCACCTATTTTGTCAGGTGCGACGCCGGCATTGCCAAGCTGAGCGCTGACGTGAGCTCGGGGGAACTGCGGGTGATTGGGCTTCAGCAGGAGATGGCAGCGCTCAGGTCAGCATTGGACGTGCGGGTCAAAGAGCTGGAAGTCAAGGTGAGACGGTGCGTGTATACCGACAAAGGGCTTGACAGGGCCAAAATGAAGATCTTTATGTTGCTTTAAAAGTCAATGCTCTGATACCTGGAGAAACCAAACTTATTCTTCAACTCAGTGACATTCAAAACATTACAATTTGGTAGAACTACACAAGAGGGAACAGTCAGTCAGTTCACCAATATTCTATGGATTGCAATGAAATTTAGTTTCGACATCTATGGTTTCCAGCAAATGAACAGAGTAAGATTGGTCATCCCCTGATTTTCCTCTAGCGCTGCCAATAAGTTTACAGATTTGTTTTTAAGTGACATGTCTCAAAAACTTTTAGATGAATTACCATTACATTTTGGTACTAAACTAAGATGAACATTAGTATGTAAGCATGCTGTCTTAGCATTGAACTCAAAGCACGCTTTCCCTACGTACAGACTCAAAGATGCAACTGCATGCCTGTAGACTTCAACTTTTTCTCAAATGTCTGAAATGATGCTGTATTACATTCAGTAGAAAACTCTACAACCGCAACCTAATCCTTTGCTCTCCTCTGTCTGTCCTCACACAGTGTTGATCCTGGGATTCGTTTGAATACTAAAGTCTCAAGTCTCTTCCTTTGTGAATTTATTTAGGTATGAACAGAGAATTGCAGTAATTTAAAAGCTGCTTGCACAAAAGAAACAATAATCTGACAAAACAGTACATACAGGGGGTGTTTTTGTTTGTTTGTGTTGTTTATCCTAGAAAGATTGGCTGCCTGTTTGGCATGTGACTGCTCAGTGAGACTTGCCTCAATTAAAGTCAGAGGCTTGACCACCGAGTCTGAAAGAGGAACATGAGATGTGAAATTAATTCAAACAGATCTTTATAAACATCCTTTACTACCCTTTTGAGGTCAAACATACTTTCCAAGATGAATATTGTAGAAAAAATGTTTAAAAACTGGATTAGAACAGGTCACATTTGAAAATACTCTCCTTTATTTTATCTAAAACTAAATCCACAGCTGACCACAACTGCCCTCAGCACACACACACTCACACTGATTCAGCCTGCGCTCAGTTCTGTTAGTGGCATAGGGAGGTAAATCATTGGGATGGCAGCTCATTAGCTTTGGAGCAGTGGTCAAACATGTGCCATAAAGATAATTGAAAATGCAGAGAAAGTGCGTTGCCACGGTTACTCCAAGTCCTGACTGGCCGCAGGACTGGTGCAGTAGCTCAAACAGCTCCACTCAGCAGAAACGTCAAATTATGGAGCCCGCACTACAAGATGCTCCAACGTCACATAACAGCATGTGTTTATGTGTTCTCCTTTTTCCAGCTTCATCAGGACCTGGGGAGGCTGGCGGCCTCGTTGTCAGAGCATGCCCATGGACAAAAGAACTCCCTGGCGGATCTGCATACACAAGTTAAACTACTAGGAGCCAGGTATGGCCATTAATTAAAGAAAAAGCACAACCCCAAAACACCTGGACTACTTGTTTAAATACTAAGGCATATACTGTATGAGACGGATTTTTTTTTCACAGGCTGTTTGGTGCACACTGGTGCTTCTGTACACTAACTACGTAGTTAGCAGTTGTTCGGTGTAAAAAGAACACAGCTAAATGGCTCACCACTAATACTGCACATTAACGCTTCTTATCTTGTGGCGTTATAGACTGGCGCAGACATTGCTAGAACATGTGTTTCCAGGGATTTCTCCGATTAACAAACCTTTGTTTTGTGGGGAAATTGGTGTGTGAAGATTTAATTAAAAATTTCTTTGCATAAATGGGCTTATTATGGTTTTTTTAATTCCATACTCTGAGACTCTAATTTCTTGAAGACTAGACTTAGTTTGCATTCAGTGTACTTCTTGTGACTGGGAAATATGTCCATTATTCTGCCCAGACCCATGTTATAAATAATAATCTATGAGGGACTAATTTTACTATCAAATAATATCACCAGTTGGTCCTAACTCTCTATAGCTGGGGATTTCAGAGCCACTTAATGTTGTGTGGCGGCAGGAGTGAGGACCCAATTGCAAAGACGAGGAGGCAGGTTGGAGCCGGTAAACAGGGGGTTTATTTAACACAGTTCAATACAAAAAACGATCCACAAGGAACACAAGAGTCCCAAAAAATACAAAAACCACACAGGTCCAGGGGCAAAAAGGCCAGGTTACAAACAGGACAAAACAACAGGGAAAACTCACAGGGAATGCCGGTAACAGGAACAACCGTAGCACGAGGAACAACAGGCAGACATACCAGAATGATCTGACAAGAGACAAAGGGAACACAGGGGTTAAATACAAGAGGTAATTAGGTAATGGGGAACAGGTGAGACGTCAGGTGGATCACATTAGGGCAGGGCAGGACAATCAGACAAGCACAAGCAAAGCTAGACAAGACTAGACAAGACAGGAAACTACACTATCAAAATAAAACAGGAAGTAGAACAAACAGACACAGGGGAAAACAAGACAGGACCAGCAACACAAGACCACGGAGAAAACTGAGACAAAAATACAAGAAGGCCAAAGAAAGGGAAAAAATAAACCCAAACAAAAACCCCAAACCACAACACATGGCAATCTCAAACTTTTGATACCATAAGCAGAGAACAGCTGTTAGTTAAGCGGATTTGCTAATCCATCTGATAAATAACCTCAATTGGTAGCAGCAGGCAAAATAAATCACTGATGTACAAAAAGAACAATAGATAAAAAATAGACGAAAAGCAATCCTGCCCAGGAGCCAGGTGGAATAATGACAAAAACACATAACTACAATATTTTATCTTCCATCCATCCATTCATCCATCCATCTCTCTGTTTATTCACTCTCTAAACTGCCTTGACTGTTGACTTGTCATTTTTGAACGCAAACGTTTCAGCAGATTTTGTTTCCACCTGGCTTTTTGTTTAACATTCAAAGGCCAACCCTTTTAGCTCCAACCACCCCATACATGGCTATGATACACTGAAAAGCGAATTTCTTTTTAGAAGCAACATAGGTGCAGTACAGGGTCTCAAAACATCTATTAGAAAGGCCAGCTACACTCCAATTTACTGACGAGTGGTGGCGGAAAGTTGCTGATGGACTGACTACTATGTCATCTTGTGCATGTCTTGGGATGATTCATTTTAAAGTTGTACATAGGGTCCACTTTTGAAAATCAAAACTGTCTATTATTTTTTCGAAAGTAGAGGATACGTGTGATAGATGTCTGAACCCAAATTGCCACTTGAGCCACGTGTTTTTTTCATTGTCCACACTTACGCATTTTCTGGTCTGGTTGTTCAACACAATTTCAATTATAACAGGAATAGATATTCAACCGTCCCTCCTAATTGCTATTTTTGGTACCCCAGACCAGTCATATTAACTTAATTTGGCACAGACAGAAATTCTAAGTTTCACATCTTTACTAGCCAGAAGTTGAATTCTCTTACAGTGGATGTCTCCAAACCCTCCTTCCGTTTCACATTGGCTCAAAGATTTTTCTTATTTTTGTTTTTCTTGAAACTTGAGAAAATTTGGTGCACGATGAGAGGTAACACTGATATGTTTTTTCGTGTATGGCAGCCTTTTCTATCATATTTTGCAGACTTACAAGTCTCACCATTCTAAGTTCTGTTATATTTTGTGATTTGGTGGGTGATTTGTGTGCCTTATTATATTCTATTTTTTTCTTTGCCTTTTATCTGTAATCTGTCATTTTTTCTTTTGTGTCTTTTTATGTTTCAAATCTAAACTTTACAAAATGTCTATTTTCAAAACTTGATTCTGATCTCAATGCAATATGTTACTCACAGTACTGCTCAGAGAAAAAGACCACTGAAAAAAGAATCAAATATGCTTAATAAGTTTCAGTCAAACTCAAGAACAAAACAACAGCAACTAGATGGAAGCATTCTGACCCTCTTACAATAGGGAAACGATAAACCTCCGTGGAGACAGGCCGGTTCAGAAAACTCAACCAACACATCCAAATCAGCTGTTCTGTTGTCTAGTGTGTACACCTGGCGGAACATCTGTCAACATTAGCAAGATTAGCCAGCCAGCATGGAGTTCTAAAGGATGTCTCTCTGTAGCAGCAGACCTGAAGAGGAAAATTCACTTTTAACAGAAGTCTGATTTGTATTGTGACCAAATACAGACACACATCAAGTCCTGGCATTTGCCTCATTGATTTTCTCATTTAGGAAGCATCTCCTGAATCGGAGGGAGTAGAGGAAAGAAGGGCAATTGAATTAAAGTGTCAATATGTTTTTATGTAAAACCCACTGATGAGACACTGCATATTTACGGTACTAGAGCCCACACATTATTTCCCTCAACCTGTCTAACATTGCAGCTTTCATCTGAGACATTTTAACATTGTAAACTTGATGGGTATGTGAGTTCTGTGAGCTGCACACAGCTGTATAAATGGCAACAATATTTGTTTGGCTTCCACAAACAAACACAGTGTTCAGAGATACACAGAGGCAATAAGATCAGCATCAAGTGTTTCTTAACTGCTCATGCAGCATCCTTCCACCACGAGAAAGTGAGTTTGTGTGTCTCTGTACAAATAGCAGCAACGCTCAACCACAGAGTAACAGTGTTCTGCCAAATAGGTAGCGCTGTTTCTAAGGTAGTCTTACGTCTAATTACCAATGAGAGAACGTCTAAAAATAAAGCATCCTGCTTTTAAAATAAACTGACAAAATATAAATTATTGAGTTAGTATTGGCATTCTTTTTTCACTCCATAGCCAGTTTTACACACAGCATTGACAAAGAGGTGCCAATGAAGTATTGGTAATGGAAACAGAGACATTCTTATGTCAATGCCAAGCACCAAGTAGTGCCAAGTAGGAGCTTTTATATAATGGGCCTAAATTTACAGCAAGCATTGGTCAGGTTTCTAGGTATTTGTAAGTTTGTATGAATTTTTAAGACATTTATAATCGTATCTAATTTACTAATGGCATTTCCGGGGTCTAGTTTTAAACAAAAAATGCAATATGTAACCTCATAGCCTTGATCTGTGAAAGCATTTTCAAAGTAAAGACTACTACAATTTCTCTTATTTCTATTCCTGCTGGCTTTGCAGGATGTCAGGTGAACTGAAGGAAGCCAAGAAGCAAACCGATTGGCTAAGGAAGTGGACACAACAACAGTTCGACAGTTTAGCCCAGGCTCATGCGGAAAGCAGCCAGCAGCACCGCACACAGCTGCAGGACAAAATGGTAGGTTTCAATGATCCACAGTTTATGCAATGATGTGCACAATAACAAGATGCGAGTATAAAGCAGGCAGCATTTACAACATTTACCTTTTGCCATTGCTGTCCTCCAAGTCTTTGCATATATAGTTATACATTAAAAGTAATATGTTTTTGAACTTGTAAAGCTCAAATGTCACAAGCAACAGCTGAAAAAGAAAACGTTCAGGACTGTTCACATATACAGTGCAAGGATTAAAAACCTGCCGTGCAGTGCGTTACATTTGAAATCTCAGTTCTGTGTTCAGCTGGAGGCAGAGTCAAGATTAGGTGCCCGGCTACGTGCTCTGGAGGTCCGTGTGGAGCACGTTGAAGCCCAGCAGGAGCAGGCCGAACGCAGTCAGGCCGAACAGCTGAAACGCTCTGTTACCAAACTCAGTAAAAGAATGACCTCAGGGGAGAGCGGCCTTCATCAGGAGCTGCAACTGCTCAAACAGGAATACCACAAAGGTGGGTGATGCTGTCATCAGTGACTAAACAGACACATAATACACATAGGTACCATATACGTCAAGGAAAAAAATACACATGCAGAAAAGGTTCACAAAAGAGTCAGAGAAGAGAGCGAGAGACTGTTCATTATTACTACTCCATTAATATTCACTAATGTACAACTGTTATATTAAACATAATTGTCTGAAATGTAGAGATTTTTAATATGGCATACAATATAATTAACCGTGTTAAAAAACTATTTCTAATGACACGGTCAATCAAGTCTCAGCTCTCTCTCTCTCTCTCTCTCTGTGATGAAGAAAAATAACCAGCAACAGACTAAAACCGACTTCTGGTTGTAAATGCAAATACAGCAGGATTTCTACCAGGTCAAATTAGACAGATGTGAGTTGCAGCTGCGTTGTGTAGCTACCTCAAAGCTAAGAAGTCATACAGAAGGACAAGCCATACCAGCCAGGCAGCTTTGCTCTGCATCAAGCTGCTGCTGACATTCATCCATCCCTGTCTCACTGCTGTGCCATTAGAAGTCATTTCCCAGGAGCTGTGGCACAAGATGTCAAACCTTTCCCACCTCCTGTCAACCTCTGTCAGTCTTCAGCTCTTATTAAAGTGTAGACAAAATACAAAGGAGGCAAAGCCTCTCTCAAGTAAATAAGAGCAGGAGTAAACTGCTCTGTGAATCCTCGCTTAGGCACTGCACTCAGTCCTAGAGAGTGCCATCCATCTATCGCTCTATTTTAGGTATCGGATGAAAAGATGGAAGAAGATGGTATTAGATGAGAGAGAAAGCAATACATAATTGATCAGTGTCATACGTTTTCATTGCAAGACAGGCGGGGAGTCGTAAAGAGAAGGAGAGAGATTTAATATCCCATCACAGTAAGAACATTTATCCTTCCACCTCACAGTCACTGGATATTACTCCTTAGAGTACATGCAATATTGAAAAATAATTTTAGCCAGTATGTTCTCAACTACAAGGGATGTCATCAAAACTGATAATTAAGACCATAGACATGTTTTTTCAGAGATTACAAACAGAGAACAGTGGAATGTTTCAGAGAGCAAACTTGGTAACAAATTGAAAGAGATTGAAACCAGGCTACATAAAAATGTAACTGTTATAACACCAAAGAGAGAGTTTTAAGCATTCAGAGAATAATTTTCACTCAAATGCATGATGTCTGCTCCTTTTTCGAACAGGGTTCCTGTCTGTGCATGATGCCATTGAGTCCCTGAGACAGATAGGTGACATCAAATCCCGCCTTGACAAGAAGAAGCTTCAGAAGGATATCAGGCACATCGGCAGTAAAGTGGCAGAGCTCAACGACTTGTGACATTATCAGCTAAAGCAACTGAGGCAATAGCTTGAATCAAACTCTTTAAAATCCAAAGACAAGCCAGGCTATGTTCCTCGCTGGCTTTTTAGTCATATGTTTATCTATGATCTATTTAATTTCATCACTCTTTGAAAATTAGAGAAAGTATCTTGTGATTAATCTAGTAAAGTACAATTATTCTTGTAAAATGTTAGGCAATTTGATTACAGAAAGACCTGTGACAATATTAACAAATTTTTTCTTCTTTTTTTAATAAACGAAAATGTAGTCCCATTAAGATGTTTTATTATTATTTGTCAAGTCATGTGATTAAATAGTAACTATTTTAAGATGTTGAAAGATGTTCGGTCAAGACCAGTTTAAAAGTTGTAGGAGATTGTCATGTCATGACACATTGGTCACGGGATCACCCTGTTTACCCAGTTTATTACTATTAGTCATGTATATATATATATTTTCTCTGAGAGTTTATATATAAAGAGCAATGAATATATATAATTCTGCTGAATGTGGCGTTAAATAAGTAAATATTGGCGGTGTGTTTATAGGAGATTTTTTTCTGATGGTTATATGCTAATTGACGTCTGCCGATTAGAAACCCGGGAGCAAATCAGAGACATTCAGATCTTTAATTAAAAGAGGATTAAATCGATATAGTAGAAAGATTTGCTTCTTTTTGTTTATTACGCACATTATTCTTCCTTGCCTAAACCTTTTTCATATAATGAGGATTAAGGATGGTATAATTGTATATTTGTATATATTATGAGGATGGTATATTTGATGGTATATATATATCTTCCGAGCAGGCCTGAAGGCATCATTCCTTAGCAACAATTGTTAGCAACAATTGTTAGAGCCTTGGCTAACGCAAACTAGCTGGATTATTCTGTGAACTTTCTTTAAAAAAATGACTTGAAAGAAGGATTTGAAAAAAAGCGAAGATAACAACAAAATAAATAAATAAACAGGAAAAAGGCAAATATAAAATATGGGTGATGAAATCGGTCTTGAGGACAAAGTGAAGTCGTTATATTTGATACAAATTAAATACCTGGATGAGCAGTTGGAAAGGTAATGTTAACGGTAATTTAAAAATGACTGAAACAATCTAGCGTTAGCTATCAAAATAGTTGCAAATGAATGAATTAATCTGTATTTATTAATCGACTAATTCAGCTCTAACGTTACTACAAGCTTTCAGACAGTGTATAGGTTGGTCTTTTCATGACTCTAATATGTGTATGTTAAAACAACACTGTTTCCCCTTATGCTAGCTAATTTACCTTAGTTTGAATTCCACTTCTTTTGCACACCATTGTACTTTGTGACTGTTTCAACCTATCATCAACCAGTGGTGTATAATTAGCTAAGTGCATGTATTCAAGTACTGTAACGTTACTTAAATACAAAATTGAGATACTTGTACTTTAGTTACTTAATCTTTACATAGCACTTTCTAACGTTAGCTGTCGTTATCTCAGAGGGAAATAGTGATATTCCCCTTTCAGATTTACCTTGGAGTAAAAGGTAGTTAATCTGACAGCTTTAGTTACTTTACAAATTAAGATGATTTATCTAAAATACATTTAGTTTATAAAATACAATGTTTTCATTAATCAAACAACGCAACAATATAGCTAGCTAGACCTACAAACACAGGTGTAATGATTAGCTAGCTAGTTTCCAGTCTTCATGTGTCAAATGTCAACATGTTTCTGCAGTGAGTACTATACGTTTAATACTTTAAGTTCAGTTTCCTGATAATACTTACATACCTTTACTTAAGTAACATTTTCAATGCAGGAATCTTACTTGTCAATGAGTATTTCTTACAGTGTTATATTAGTACTTTTACTAACTTGAATACTTCTTCCACCACTGGTATCATCCATAGACTGCAGCTACATATTAATATTAGCTGTCTATGGTATCAACTGAATTAAATTAAAAACCTTTTTTTCAAACTCAAATGTATATGGTATGGGGGTCAGCCTCGAAGCCTTTACCTTTACACATACCCCTTATTAATTTAACTGACCTTTTTTTACAAAATAAAACATTTTATGGACATGTTGTGGCCCTTCTCCAGCTGCTGGTATCTAATTATCACTATACTTTACTTTAATGTTGATGTACTGCAACTGAGGACAAGCTTTAGTCTCATTTTCAGAATGATACAACTTTCTGATACAGAATGCAGTTATTGCAGTTGTCATTGTATTTCTAAAAACAGAACTCTGAGTAGCTTCTCACATATAATAACAGCCTATATCTTTATCCAGCAGACGTCAGCTTCAGTGTGATGAGCTGGAGCAGCAGAACAAAAACCTGGCCTCTCAGTACAGCATGCTGGAGAAGGACAAGCAAGACATCACCGAGTACCTGAAACACGCTGTGCTTCGCAAAGACAAGGAGGCGGAGGAGCTGGCTGCGTGGCTGGAGAGTCAGCAGCGGATTGGCCAGCAGGACAGAGAGGCCCGGAAGCTGCAGCAGAGCCAGGAAGTTCAGGAGCTGCAGGACCAAATTGATGAGCTGACCTCAGAGAGCAGGGTGCTGGGTGGGGCAGTAATAATGTTCCCTACACAGTATTTAGTTGTTTCATCCTTTACCGTCACAAACAGACTCAATCAGCAGAGATGGCTAATTGCTATAAACTACTATATTTATATTAATTCATCTTTTGTTAGTTTTTTCAATTCATTGTCTAGCGTTTCAGTTTGATAAACAGATTTAATGATTAAGCATTTATAGATCAATTGGTGGTTGAATGGGTCGTTTCATAATCAATGATCACGGTATTGTGGATCTATTGTTAAATCAGGACAAGCCTATGGTTTTATTCAGTATTAATATATTTTTTAAATTCATTTTTTTACACATTTGACAATGGACAACCTTAGTAGACAAGAAGTCAGGATAGAAGAAGGATCATTCATCTCATAGGACCTGCAACATCTATAAATGAACAATACATTGGTTGTGAGAAACGGTGGGATTGGTAAAGCAGATTAACAGCTGAATCTCAGTGAGTGGGAGAAGTTTATCTACCTGGATCAGAAAGTAGATTATGTGGGATCCGATTGTATCGGAAAGTTGCGCACCAATATACCGGACAGGGGTATATATTATTGTTAATCTGTTCCTTTTCACTTTGTGTGAAGCATTCTCTCCTCTCCTCTCCTCTTCTCTTCTCCGCTCAGGGGCAAAGTTTGAGGAGCAACATGAGCTGGAGGAGCAGCTGGAGCAGCTGTTGCTGCACCAATCTGACATTGAGTCTCTAAGGAAGCAGCTAGTTAGTGAGAACGAGGAGCATGACGCTGCCATCGAGAACCTGAAGAATGACGCAGAGTCGGAGAGGAACAAGTAAACTGACAGCGCCGTTACATCATGCTGATCTCCTTCTTCAATGTTTAACTTTTGCTGTGAATTGTGAGCAACAAACACTAAATGTTTACCCTGAAACAACAGGATGTTCAAGGACAAGTGGGGCACTTTGGAGGTTTGCGTTAGGAAGAAGGTCTCACACATCGTCCAGGAGGAGAGGGCTCAGCACAGAGAGCTCCGGGAGAAGGTCAAAGAACTTCTGGAAAGGAACACAGAACTGTGGAGTGAGAAGGACGAGCAGCGAGACAAAGAAGATGTTCTTTGCTTTTATTTGGACAACTCGAAGGAAGAAATTGAAAGGGTCAGCAAGAAGATCTTCACCAGCAAGAAGGTAAGACGACAACTATTAAGTGTTGGCAGTGGTGGAATGTAACCAAGTACAATTTCAAGGTACTTCCATTTCTATTTAATTCTCTCATCTCAGAGGTAAATATAAAACTTTTTACTCCACTATATTCAATTACAGTTTTCATCTCTTTCATGTCCAGTGAAAACCTTGTATCCCCGGATGTGCTGATTCGGAATCATTGTGGTAAACCGAAGGATGACATTCTTCATGTGTTGAGAAAATGACCCTACTTCTTAAGCTGAATAGTCTTTAAAAAGCCTCTTAGAGAAGCTGGAAAATGCATCGTCACAAAGCTGAAAACAGGGCTGGTTCTCTGTTGACATATATATCTCTGGTACCGGACAGTGATACCACAAACTGTGTATTTACTGATAAAGTATCTAGAAGATACAAACATCTGAACATGTCCAAAGCATAAAGTCAGGGGGCACGCAGAGTTGAACTGAAGACCTCTTGATGAACGGGGTGGTACATAAACCATTTAAAGTTATGTGTTTCTAGGAGAAATAAGCTGTGTTAAACTACGTGTATGTAGCATGTTAAACAATATATTATTTGTTCCAAGACAACATTTGAACTTTGGAGTGACTCCAGCACAGGGGACACCTGGAGTTGGACCAGAGACCTCTTGATGTGCAGTCACATGCTCTACCAGTGAGCTCTACCCAGTTTCCAATCCTTACCTCACTGTGTGTCTTGACGTGACCGGGCTCTAGTATCTGTGAGAGAATAGCATGTGCAAAAATTGTGGATTTGAGAGACATTGCGGTACTCAGGAAGTTTTAAATTTACATTCAGCTACCAGAGCTTACATGTACAGCATTGATGCCTTTTACCAACTTTTCCTCGTTTGAAGAAACTACATTTCCATGCAGCTTCATAAACATATTTTTTCTACATTTTGGTTGTCAGTGATCTCAAGTTTTTCAGTTTGTGCTTAGGAATGAATTTGAAGTGTATTCCATGTGCAGCATCTCCACCTGTGAGGAGGAGAGTTTTGCTACAGAACTACTTTTTACCCTGTCCTCCTTTTAATGAGTTGGATAATCAAACCATTCAACATGTTCCCTTCTTTAGGAGGTGGAGCAGCTGACGAAGAACTGCCGGCAGCTGAGGGGGAAGATAAAGAGCTGTAGCACCGCCTACGAGAGCACGCTGACCGAGAAAGAGGCTCTCAGGTAAAAGTTTACTCTGTTTTCAACCGTTAAAATCTAAGATTTCAAGTATTGTAATGTCCTAAAAATTCAAAGTCCCATTTTTGATACACAGGGTGCTTTTCAATATGTCATTGTGTTATTAATGTAATTTTACTCCTTGCCCAATTCCACATTGAGGTGGGTGACTTGGGGTTAATGGGAGCAGAGGATGAGAGAAAGCATTTGTTAGTGGCACAACGAAATGAAAAGCCCCCTTATTAGAACCACATCCACTGCTTTTGTCCATATACTGGAAGTAAACAGGCATTTCAAGCTAATGAAACATTAGTGACGCTGGCAGAGAAAAGGGGGGGAAGCATCTGGAATTGAACCAGAGACCTCTTGATCTGCATTCAGATGCTCTCCCACTGAGCAATAACACCTCTGCTTGACCAAGTGCTGAGTCATTGTTTTTTCCAGACGGCGCCTGGTTTCAGTGTCAGAGAAGTGCCATCAGGAAACGGCCCAGGTAGGAATGCTGAGGGCCGAGCTGCAGAGGGAGAGAAGCATGAGGAGGCAGCTGGAGGCCATGGTGCAGGAAGCAGTCTTGATTCTCAGCCACATCGTGACGGTAAAAACACAGGACGGCTGCAAACATCAACGATCTTTAAGTCAACTATTTCATTACAAGTAAAAGACATGGAATCAAAAATGTACTTCTAGAAAAACTCAATGTTCTTAGGTATCAGAGGTTAATTGTCTCTTTCTTGGTGATATAGTTTTGCATCAGCTATACCACTGTAGGGCTGGGGGATATGACAATATATATTGATATTTTGTATATATTTTACCATTAACAGGTTGAACTAGAATAGGACATAAAGGCAGCACCAGGTTGTATAACATGTAAAACTAAATATTACACTTAGCACAAGCCCAATTAAGTTTTTTTTTTTAAGCTGTGCAGTTTTATATCTACATCTTGATTAAATTGTTTGTGAATTGATGATCATGTTAAGTAAACTAAATACAGAATAATAAGGTTTACACATTAATTGTGTGAGCAATACTGCATTGAAATAAATATTATTGGCTTGTTGCCTCTAACATCTTCCTAAAAAGTATCACACCCAATGAGATGGCTTCTGATTATTGAAGCTGTTTCTCGGTCCTCTGCAGGACTCAGAGAAGGCATCCGAGACTCAGTGGAAGAGGCTGCAGGAGATCCTGAAGAGCCCTCCCCCCCAAGGTCCCGTCTCCACTCCTGAGGAGGAACCACAGACCTGTGAGCCTGAAGCAGCCAGGTACTGGGATCACTCCCCCCTGGGTTGTGTCTCTTAGTTTAATAACTGCGGACAGCGGAGTGAGCACTGCTTCTGCTTCCTCACGGCAGCCCAGGGAGCTGGACCCGCTGGGACTCGAGTCCAACTAGAACCAGATTAGCTGTAAACAGGTCACATCAAAATGCTTGAACAATGCAGCCTCTCTAAATGAAGCTGCAATTTCAAAGTTTTAAATGCACAAGGAAACAAGTTTTTTTTTAATTTTCCATCTCTTCAGATATGTCAAAAAGCGGTTTTATTAGTTAATATATCAACATATTTAGCTTCTTTTCTTGAAAATTAAGGACATAAGGGGATCAGAAGGATAAAAGTTAATCAAAGTGATAGTGATTTGTATTAGCTTATCTCAAATTAAATCTGTTTATAACTGCAGCCATCCCATAGAAGTAGTTTGTACATATGGTAGAGACAAAATAAACAGTGCCATCCTCAAGTATTAAAACCTTGAGCTTAAATTTCAGAATAGAGCTCGATGCAATTGACTTTAACCTGTGTCTCCTCCACAGAGCTCAGACCCTGAACATCGGTACAGATCCGTTGTTCCTGTTGGCCCGCTACCGACCAGGCGACCTGGGCCTCGTATCCCGACCCACGTGGAAACAGAAAGCAGCCATCTCCAGGTCACTCCATCCTAATGTCTCTCAACAGATCTGTTATGCAGCGGTTTGTCTGCAGGGGGCAGTGTTGGGTCAAATCACTTTCTCCAGTGATGTGTTCTCACTGAATCACGCAAAACTACATTCCTCCTCTGCCTGCTATGATCTCATTGTTGTTGTCATACACAAAGCACGCCTACAGTGGGCCATTGTTTAGAATTTATAAATGAATCTGTTCTTTGAGTAAATGCTGTTGCGTTGTGTCCCTCAGGAAACCGTGCGGTCAGAAGACATCCAGCTGTGATCCTGAGCCCGAAGCCTCCCCCTCTTCAGACTGAAACGTATTATAAAGATTTACCAAAATCCCATCACCGACTTCAGCACAGCTCTGTGATGGATGGGTGGGTGGGATTCAATCGGCGGCTCACATGGCCGGTCTTCATGCACTCATTTGTTTAATTGCTCAGTGTGTTAAGGTGTATCTACTGTTATGTGACAGATATAGTGCCTTGCAAAAGTGTTAACATGTAAATGTAACATTTCTGCCTTAAAATAACTGGACCTATGGTCTGTTTTGTGGAGTTGAGTTGTGTACGGACATAATCTTAAATGTTTCCAACATGTGTAAACCCAGAAAAATCTGTTATTGTATTCAAATCACTTGTCAACGACATCACTTTTGTGCATGCTACAGTGTTGTGGTCGTCAGCTAGAGGCATCAGAAATTGACTTTTTAAATCTAGTTTCAAGACATTTTTACGATACACTTGAGATGTTTCTCACACACACACACACACACACACACACACACACACACACACACACACACACACACACACACACACACACACACACACACACACACACACACACACACACACACACACACACACACACACACACACACACACACACACACACACACACACACACACACACACACACACACACACACACACACAGTCAGGGTTTTGTAGTGCTGGAGACCTCTGAGGATAATTCAGCACCCGTTAAAAACCTCCCAAACGATGAATACTGAAGGAATCCTGACCGGGAGACGCTGACTGCAATGGTGACGAAAACTGCCGCCATGATCCCACGCTTCCCAAAAATTACAGAACTGCAGCTTTTGTTATCATTTTGATTATGGGTCCCTTAGAAAATTACATACCCTAAACTTTCTCCTGCTTCATAAAAACCCAAAAACTATGCATAATTCAAAAAGGAATTTATTTAAGTTTAACAGAAGGCAAACATGTTGATAGAGCAAGCTTTGCTAAAACGGTTATAAAAATATATAAAATAATTTATTTTACATTGCACAGTAAAACAGGTCAGGGCCTAAAAACAAAACAGGAGAAACCAATCAAAAACAAGATATACATTGGATTAAAACTTATTTTCCTCTCAGATGCAGGTTGAAAAATTTAAACATTAAACCTAAATAAACATACATTTAAATGGATGAATTCTTTTGGGACGGCACATTTGATTTGCAAGTCAAAGATTTAGTGGAAAAGGTTTTGCTTGTGGGCCATTCTCTCGTTTGCAGATGTGAACTGATCACTGATCTGATTGGTCAGTGAACGCATGACCACAGTTCTTATTGAACAGTTGGATTTAGACAGATTCTGTGCGTGATACCAGTGCAGCACAGGGACTGTCCCACATCTCAGCCTCCTGCAGAGTGTAACACAGACATACTGACCCAGTATTTAAACCTCCAGGTACATGATGACCTCATGATTTCAACCACAGACACCTTTTAGCTGCTTTAAAAAGGGGGTAAAGTCACCATGAAATACATGCAGACAGATTGGGTTTTAGTTGTCCAAGTTTTCACATTTCTGCCTCCACGTCAATGAAATTGAGGATGAGATTTATTTTGTCGCTTGCAGTCCTAAGCAAGTAAGTTTAAAAAGAATAACTCAAACTGCAACAGAAGGTCCCTGCAACTGTGAATAAAACAACAAGAACAAGAGTTTTACAAAACATTTAACTGTGGAAATTAAATTATGAGAAGGCATTCCAATGCTGTTAACACCTCAAATGGAACCCCATCATCCTCCATTGTATCAATGTTGAGGCAGAAATCATCTGAAAACCTAGATAAATAAAAAATACTATCTGCATGGAAAGACAGCTCTACAGGTGAAGTGTAAAACTATTTCTATTGTTGTTATTGTTACTGTCCAGCGGTGTTCAGTTCCATCATGCGTAATGTTCAGGCTTCTATGGAAATCCTATGCTCTGTCAGACTGTAACTATGACTCCATTTATTTGCATGGCTCCTGTTTACAGCATTTGATTAGGCGGGGCAGAGGAGAGACAGGAGGAAATGGACTCCTGTAATTAACAGCCACTTAGAAAGACGGAACAAAGAAACAAACTATTCAGTCGCTAGGCTTTCTTTAAAGTGCTGAAAGCTGCCAAAAGGACGTTTGAATATGAAGATGGCACCGCCTGGAGACAGCTTTATGTAGTCTTGTTGTTTTTTTACGCATTACATTTTGATAGAGTTTTATGTCCCAAAGGGAGGGTGAAATTAGATTCAGTCTCTTAGATTCAGTCAGCAGCTGGATGGGCGCCACCAGAGACCTTGTAACATAATCCGTATAGTATAATACAGCACATCTACTTTTCTCTTTTTATCTGCCATCACTTGACCATCAGATCAGCCATTTTGTACAATGAAATTCAAGACATTAAAAAGTGGTGATTGTTTCCCCCCCAAAGCAACTAGAGGTTGAAGTTTTAAGGGCTGGAAGTCAGATTAAAGTCCAGCGCCTCCCACGTTCCAGTGCTTTTCTTTCCCAGCTGTTAATTTTATTTTATTTATTTTTTACACAATTTTGTTGCTTTAGGCAGAAGGATCTCATGTCCAGCGACATTAAGCCAATCATTTAAAGCTTCCGGCACAAGTTAATTACTGTAAAACAGGTTAACATCCACTGCTTCGCAGTCTCACAGATACTGTTCCTTTCACCTGCATCTTGGGAGTCCATTTTAAGGATTGAATCATAAAATCTATGAGTGAAAGTCTTTATGCTTCTCACTTTCTCAGCTCATGAGTGAGTGTTTGTGTCCTGTCTGTGTCCTGTCTGTCCGGAACGTTAAAAGCCAGAAACAATAGCTTTCTATTTCCCATCTGAATCAGTTTTGAGACAGATGCTTAATTAAATTCAGATGGTGGAATTCTACCGTTCACCCCTGAGATTAAAAGCAGGAGAAAGAATATGATGTCACCCACTTTTCTCACTTTTGTATGTGAGGAGGAAGATGATGATGCCCGTCAGCAGCACCATCATCATCACCACAGACGTCAGGAGGAAGGCCCGGCACGCCGGCCGGCCCGTCAGGCGGAACAGAGCTCCGCCCACGCCGCCCACCTCAGCGCCGCGGCTCCCGGCAGGCGGGCTGGGAAGCCCCACGTCCAGAGAGCGGTTCATCGACCTCAGAGACGTCAGCGACCTCTGACCCCACTGCCGCTGACCTTCAGATGACCTTAACCAGAAACACAGAACTATTACAAACTGTCTAGAACTACTACTGATCAAATAAAGCTTGGAATTTTAGGCTCCATTTTTTTTTTTTTTGAGTTCAGTTTGTAAAAACCAATTCACACGTCCCTTTGTAATATTCTGCAACTGGAAGTTCAATAATCTGCCTGTTTTAAACTCAAAACACAAATATGACAGTAAACTGTGTTAATCTATTTTTTTTTTCAATGCTTTACTTAAAAGGCTTGATTCTGTAATGGTATATCCAGAGGCTGTTCCCCTCCTAAAAATCAGGTGTTTATTTTTGTCCAGACACAGCAGAAGGTACACATCACAAGCGTTTGACTGCCTTCCTTCATTGTGGTCTATCTAGAACAGGAAAGGCCTGACTAAGGGGAAAATTAACCAGCATGACAGAAGGACCGATTCATGCAAACAGACAAACAGGAGTTACCTGAAGCTAGCATGGCTGTTAATATTTAGATTATTAAACTTTAATATTTACATAGTCAAATATAAGATGTCTATTAAATATGTAAACCTTTACCTATATGCCTGTTGTTCCCCAAGTATGGCTGTTGAGCTTTAAATGTGTTTAAAAACGACCAGTTTGAGTTTTAATTTGGCTTTTTATCTGCAGCTGAATGGGAGCACAACGAAGAAGACGAAGAGATAGGACAACTCTATATACAGAGGGGTATTTAAAAAAAAAGAAAGGAAAACATTTGTTTAATTCAAGATGTAACATTTAAGGTTACTATTAAAAGCTACCAGTTTAGATTCTTGATACCTTTTGACCTGCAGCTTCCCTTTGTTGCGCAGGAAGCGGATGCTGTAGACTCTCTGCATGGCGGCCGGCAGGTAGGACAGCATGTCTGAGTTCGTGGTCAGTTTGGGCAGGCCGAGGGTGGGCAGGGGCGTGAGGCCGCGGCACAGCGGGCACTGGATGGCGTTTGGCTCGGCCGACTTGACGTTGATGCGCGCCAGGCACTCCAGGCAGAATGTGTGCTTGCACTGAAGCATCTTGGGACAGCGGAAGACATTGTTGAATTGGCTAAAGCAGATGGAGCACTCCAGGTCCGGGCAGGTGTCCTCGGCGAACTGAGACGGCAGAGGAGACGGGCGGAGGTCTGGGGACGGGATGATGACGGAGACCTGGCAGGAGGGGGGGGTGCCGGGGGCAGGGTAAGGGTTCAACGTGGGAGCTGGAGATAGACTTTGAGCTAAAGACGAGACTAAAACTAGGCTGGAACCTGGAAGAAATGAGGCGGAGTGGTCTGAGTTTGGCGATGGGACCGGGTTTCCTCCATTGTGGTCTGACGAGGCCTGATAGTGAGGGACATCATGGCTCAAAACTGGCAAAGAGCTATGACCTGTGCTGATGAGTGGAGGAGACTGTACGCTGGCTGACAGAGATGGATTTTGTGAGTAATAAGGTTCAGAAGGTGGACTTGTGTGTCCGTAGGGATTCATGACCGGTGGACAGACCGTCGGATGGAGAAACGATTGCGTGAAAGAAGAGGAGAGTGTAGCTCCAAGTAGAAGAACAGAGGGATGATGTTGAGCCGTCAGCAGTCAGCAGGGACAGGAGGCATCAGACATGGAGGATGATGAAGATCCTCCTGGCACAGCCTCAGTCTCCGGCACAAAACGCAATCTACAGTTGAAAAGACAATAATACACTGCAAACCAACCGTATTAAATCTAGTTGATAGTGTATTAGTAGTATATTAAATGGCCATAGATATGTGGACAGAACTTCCTGTTTTGGTTTAGAAATTAAATCCTAATACTGTAGCATACACTGATATTTTAGACACATTCGAGTCCGTCAGTTTGTTTTGTCTGTTCCCTGTTTTAACATGACATCATGCAAAAAGCACGCTCTATAAAGAAATGCTTTCCTCAGTTTGATGTGAAGGACTTGACTGAAACTAGACTCCTTGCAGAATTAATTCAAATGTATTTATATTAAGCACTAGCATTGGAAAGTGAAAAAACAATGCTGTGTTCAAAGATAAACTCTTGACTTCCTGTCATAAAAAAAGTAAATGCAACAGTTGTTTTAGTCCAACCTCAAATTTTAGTCTTCGGTCTAATATGGAGTGCAGAATGCACTTTGACATCATCATCATCAATATTATCATCATCATCATCGTTATTATTATGTCTTTCAACAATTACAACTTGGACTGCACATTCTTTGACCATCAAGTCCGGTCTTGGATGGTTTCTCTATGTCTCATACTTGTCTCGGACTCGCTGGTATTTGGACTTGGACCTGTCTCGGTCTCTGCCACTGGTCATGCCAAATATGGCTTTTGGTCTCGACCAATCTTTATTATGTTTCTCAAACCTTTTTGGACTGTCTTGTCTCGGACTCGATAAAGATGGTCTTCACTACGGCCCTGTCACAGTCATATTGTAACACTGCAACCGTGTTGCCCACTCTATATCCACGATGTGCAGTATAATAATGGTATACTCTGCAGCAAAAGATAAATAGCTTAACTGACAGATAAGTATTAAAAACATTATTTTAAATTAATTTTGATACAAAGAAAATTATATATTTAAATTGCATCATTTTTTAATCCCAAGTTCATTGTGAACATTTAACTCTGGCAGACCCACTATGGGTGTCTACTTTACAACCTTATGTAGTCTGACCATAAATCATTTTTGAATTCTAGTACAGATCCCTAAGACACAAAATGCATTAGCCTGAAACTTATAAAGCTTAGATTTATTAAAAAGACAGAAAGTACGTACCTCCATCCAGAGTCATGCAGTTTTCAACACTATCTCTCTGTACTAAACTGCTGTTTGTGTACTTTTAAGTCAAACTAGATGCTGGTCTGTCTGAATGAGTAACACTGTACCACACAACTGGAGTCATGTTTCATTCTAACTGATATCACCAGGACAGAAATTTGCATCTTACATTTGATTGAAAACAGGAAATAACATGCAAAACAAGCCGGCCTTCAGCAAGGATCACCCAAAGCTCTCAACACAACCAGAGATGAACAAAGATCATCTTTACTCTCTAATCTTTACCATCAGTTACATGTGTCTGCCCCATCTGTCCTCTAAACAGAGGACAATTCCTGTTACAATATGTCGTTTTGCTGTGGTCATGGACGTACTGCAATTATAATCTGTCTGCTAGGAGTCTAGAAATAACCTCTCTCATCACATCCTAATCTTTACAGTGGATGTATCTATTGCAGTACTCTTTAGTTAGATTATTTAGTTTTTAATAGATGCTCACGATATACTGTGTCCATGTGGCTTTGGATTTGGCCTGTAGACAGACAGGCAAACATAATGTAGTTTGCACTACCAGGCCGAGATAGCAACTTCAATAGAGATTAAATATGAGTTGGATTTAAATAACAGGTACTCTGGTTTAGGAGATATTACAGTCTTCACATTAGTTATGCTGGTGCTAATTTAACAGCTAGGCCTAGAATAGGACACTCACCAGAACTGACATCTTAAGGATTTCAGAACAAGCGGACGTTGAATCATAAAAAGTTAAACACACACACAAAAAATAATTTATAAAAGTACCTTATAGCGGAAATACCTCCCAGAACTTGATTTCTTAAACCGGGGGGAGAAGTAAGAACGGCCTCTAAATTTGGCACTCCACACTTCCTACGCTTCCTGTAATACTTTCATGAAAGGACACGTTGGGCAGTCCTGGAAGGAACCAGTTCTAGAGTGTAGGCCTACATTTACAATGGATTGTTTTTTGTTGGCAATCCTCCCCGCCGAATTTACTTTAGGATCCTCTTGATGTATAAAACATATAAAATAAGCAATTTTACTATTTGTGTGGCTTTATACACAAACAAAACTAAACGGTAAAAACGATGAATGAAGTTTGGCGCGCAAGCACAAAACACTGCTCTTACCGTTTAAAATCACCGGTGATTGAAGTTCCCTCTGTTCTCACACTGCATCATCATTAAGCCAGTTTCTCACACAGAGTCCTGGTCGTCCAGTTTTAACTGGCCGAGTTTTGTGTACTCCTATTGGCCTCAACTTCTCTTTCTGTCCGCCGTGTGAAAGTTTGACACTGCATTTGAATAGCTGACTAAAACGAGGGAACTGAGTAGAAGGCTAGTAGGCGCGCACGTTCCTGGCTGTATTTGAAGACACACACGTGAAGAAAGTGACGCTGATTAACGCTGATTATGATGATTTACGCCATGATAGCCTACAACTGAAATATCAATTCAAACAAATGCATCTGGCTAAGTGTAAGAAAAAGTCAGATGGTGGTTTGGCATTTAGAATTTTCTTGTTCTTGTACACAATAATAATATTCACCATCGAAAATGTCGAAAAACCCGATTCTCAAATTCAATGTGCCATGAAACGTGAGGAGTAATGCAAGGTTATTCAGGTATTACACCTATTGAATCAAATCATATAGTTTAATTTTGTTGATTGACAGCTGAGGAAGGACGTTAATTGTCTCTGCCACGTTCGGCTAGTCCGCTGGTCCATTTTGGTGCAGTCGAGGTCAATCGATTCATCGGCTGATTGATTGTCCGCCCTGTGCTCTCTGTGGTATCCTAACTGTAATACTGAGTAACAAGAATGCTTATCTGTAAGTTATATCATTTACTTACCTATAACAGTTTATTCTCCTTAACCTGTATCTGAAGTTAGCTGCTAATAAGGAATGTTCCAGAAGGGGGCGCTGTTACACTGAGTTCTAAATCAGAGCATGTCATGCTGACAGAATGTTGTCTCCAGTTGTAGAAAAAGCGAGAAGAAGTTGTTGCTAGCTAGAGAGATGTGAAAGTAGCTTCGTAACTGGTTAAGGTGTCATGCCTGGCCGTTTGTATTAAACGTTTAAAGGAATTGGGATGTTGTGGACATTTAAGTTCTTCCTCAGAAGATATAACGCTCTCGCTGTTTCACCTTGCAGGATTCTATGAGGAACATTCAGGGAAATTACATCATTGGTCAGTTTGATGTTTGCTTATTTTAATTGTGACGCAGAAGCCTAAATGGCACAAGGGGGAGGATTAGTCATACACATTGTGTCCAATGCTGATGAGGAGGCTATCTTGTCAGACAAGTCATGAATGGATGAGAGGACAGGAGCCTTGGAGGGAACTGCACCAGGTGAGAGAGAGAGAGAGAGAGAGAGAGAGAGAGAGAGAGAGAGAGAGAGAGAGAGAGAGAGAGAGAGAGAGAGAGAGAGAGAGAGGCTATCTGTTTCAAATGAAATCCAAAGTTATTTATATAATGCATTGTATGTGAAATAATAGAAACTTGTTTCTAAAGGTTAAAGAACCAAGACATACATATGGGAGGATCAGGTGGTTTATGATGTGATATGGAGGTTTAGTTAGTTTGGTTATTATTTTCTGTGTTTTTTTTCGTCTGGACTCTGATGGATTTGGACTTAGTCTTGACTTTGCGGACTTTGATTATATTGTCTTGGTTGCAGATGTTGATGATGTTTTGGTTTTTTTTAGCTTTGTACATAAAGCATTACACTGCATTTAATTTAAAGAAAGTTTGCAACAATATGAACTAAGTGCAGGGGAATTTTTTATGTAAATTTACAGAGAACATGAGCAGATAAAGATAATTTAATAAATTACATTAACTACTACTACTACTAACTAAATTAAACAATACACAGTGCCACTGTTTGAAGTGGAGAAATGCTGCTATCATACCAAAGAAAACTGATGTTTTTTTTGTCTTTTGGAAGATTCTTATTTAGTCCGACTAACTTCTGATATCTGTGCGACACTGTCTTATCTGTTCTATCTGTGATCATGTTTTGTTATTTGTTCATCATTCTCATTTCCTATTTCAGAACTGTTCATCATGTTAATACTGTTCATATTGTAATATATTAACATAATACTATTTATCCCAGTATCCTTTGCACTATGCTTCACATTTAAATAATTTTTATTGAACTCTTCATTGCATTCATGCCTCTATATTGTTTAGAGTATGTATATATTGTGTACATATTAGTGTGCATATATTGTGTTGGTTGTTTTGTTTGTGTAAGATCATTGTGAGCAACGATGCTCCAAAGAAAAATTCCTCGTACGTGTCCTCATACCTGGCAAATAATGCTGATTCTGATTCGGATCAACATTTGGATCCAAGCAAACAAGTAAACAGAATATTGAGTTAGCTCTGCTGATTTAAGTTGCATTATATAACCTTGAACTAGTGTTTATGCATTAATTTAGCATATACAGTATGTGTGTTTCTTCAAAGCTTGTACCCACTTTCAGATGTGTGACCTGGATGTATTAGGTTGGAATGTTATTGTTGGTCTGACATAACAGAAACTGGGGGAAACCTGTTCAACTGGCTGTGCCTCTACTCTCATGTTCTTTTTTAGTTGTTTCCTTGTCCTGAACTAATGTTATGTACCTAGGTTCACCTTTTCCTAGAACTGATTTTATCTTACCCAACCAAACTGTAATTGGTTAGGTTGAAACAAGGCCATCTGTATTATTAAATGAGCATCTACTATCGCTTTGAAGAAGTCAAAACTGCCAAACATGAATAGAATGTTACTTGAACCACACCTTAGATAGAAAAAAACCTTAAACAAAATAACATAATAGTTTGATAACAATCCATTAAACTTGTCCATTCTTTCTTCAGAAAAGGGCAAAAGCACGCTGAGCAGAAATAGTCGGTCATATACGATATGTGCTTATGAATGTAAAAATATATGTGTTAACCAAAACACAAATGCACAAGTGACTGAATGAATGGAAACCAATGGTATAGCTATTTAATAAAAGCTTTTCAGTGTGTGAACCAGTTTATATTTTTTAATTTTCTTAGGTTTGAGTTTGTTTCCAGTTGAATTGGTCTCTCATGTGTCCAGTGAAGTAACAAAAATGGCGACTGCACCACCAGGTGAGTTTGGACTTTGTTAGTCTGGATAACACACTTGAAAAAACAAATTGAAATATGTCCATGTTTATCAATGTTTGCCAATACACCTGTATATGTTCAAAGTTAGTCTCTGGATCTCCGATGTGAGTCCTCCTCGATCTTTCTATCTATTCTATCATTTACTGACTCCTGGTCCACTCATCGATGTTGTGACCTGTTTGGGTCTGTTTTCTGATATGCATTCACGCTCTAAAAGCTTGCTTGTTTTCTCCATTTTTATGAGTCATTAACTGGCTGATTTCAGATTGGATTCAACAGTTAGACAGGTCACAATAGTACAAAGACAAAAAAAAGTATGTAGTTTGTAGTTATGTAGTATTATGTAATCCACAAGTTTGAAATCAATGTGTAAAAATTAATAAACTGTAAAAAATAATTCATGGAAATCATGGGAACAATAAGGGTTGCTGCATGCTTTTAACAACACCTGTGGAATCTTGACGTATGCCACTGTCTGCTCCTGCAATGTTATGGGCTTGTATGCCTGATGTTTTTTTTATTATCTGGACATTCGTTCAAGAAAAGTGCTTTCCAAATCAAATGTATTATTATTTTTTTATATTTTTGGTTAAAAGAAGCACCGTGCTCATTTTAGTGAAGTTTGTAGTTATCAGAAAGTATTGCTTTTATATAAAGGAATCAATGATTTTAAACAGGATTAGCATACGCTACATATACCGAAAGCAACTTACAACACATGCATTCAACCGTGTGGGTACAACCCTAAAAAGTGCAAGAATCATGCAAGTATCATCTTCATTAAATATGTGGATCTACCTCAAGTGCTACATTTAGAAACAATAATGGATAGAGTGAGGGTGTTTTTTTATGGGCATAACTGCAGTCTCAACAGATGCGTTTTATTAAACTGCAAGATGGGTAGTGTTTCTACTGTACTGATGTCAATAGTGAGTTCATTTCACCCTTTAGGAGCAAGAACCGGAAAGAGTCATATTGACTATTTAAAGCTATGCCCCCTTTATGGTGAGTGTGTCGCAAGCAGATTGGCAGTAGCAGAGCATAGCAGAGATTCTTTTACTACCTTTGCTTTTGAAACCAAACCTACACCTTTAGTTGACATAGTTCTTGGCAGTGTGATTATTTCTCTTGTCCATACTGGCTGTAAAGTGAACCCCTTCCTAACATGACTACACTGTAAGAAATAAAGGGACAAATCCACAATCCTTTTTCTATTTATAAATGCAGGTTATCCTATGCAAGTGAAGTGGGTATCTTACATAATTTCAGTCTAATGAGCACTAAATTCCATCGTTGTGTTCGCAGCAGACAGTTCTCTTGTTGAGCTGTACATCCTGGTAATTGCATGTTGGTGTGTTGCCGGGAAAAGCCGCCAGCGATAATACTAAATGTGACAGCCAGGACAAAGATAGGCACTCTTAAGTCTAACTAAGTAGAATAATTACACACACCAACAACTCTTTCAGTGTACATATGACACGTGGGTATTGTATTGAAATAGACTTAAAACAACTTCATGCTAGTCTTTTAAAGTAGACTAAATCAAGGACTCTAAACCACATCTAAGAATGATCCTAGAAATAGGATTCCTTCCTATCTGAGAGGCTGGCCCTAATTTAGGTGATGATTTGCAACATCAGTGGTGAATTTTAAGTTGTTGACGGCAGACAGATCCTGTCTGAGTCTAACTTGGGAAACTGTGAATTTCTTTATAGTTGTAAATCCATTGGATCATATTCTATTGGATTATGAAATATTAAATAAAAGTTCTGTTTCCTGTTTTCTTTTCAGTGTCAGAGCTGAGGGTTGTTCTGCTGGGGAACAGCTGGCCTGAGAGGAGTTCAGTGGGGAACTTCCTAATGGGAGCAACTGTGTTCAACGCTGAGGAAGAACCAGTCTTTCTGAAAGTTAGTGGACGATTTCAAGAAAAAAAAATAGTTGTCATCAATACTCCAGATCTGCTGCTTCCAAACATCTCCGAAGACAAACTAAGAAAACATGTAAAGAATTGTGTGAAACACTCTGATCCTGGCCCTCACGTCTTCCTGCTGGTTCTACAGCCTGAAGACTTCACTGAGGGACACAAACAGAGACTCTGCCAAGTCCTGAAACTCTTCAGTGATCGGTCATTTGATCATTCACTGGTGCGGATATCACCACCCAGAGAGGAGAGTTCAGGTTTAAAGTCCAATTATGGACAAAATCTACCCTTAAAAGACATGATCAGCAAATGTAGATACAGGTACATGAGGCAGAAGAGCCTTGAATTTTCAGAGCTGTTAACATACTTGGATCAAATTGTAAGTAACAATGGAGGACATTTGAGGTGTGATTCATTTAAAGCCTCAAAGTTTGGTCATCGGAGTCCGAAAAAACAGGAAACGTCCATTGCTGACTTGGACTTGGTAAAACCTCCTGGTAAGTGCTAAATGTGTGACAAATACAACTGAATCTTGATTAAGTTAGAACATTAAGTTGAAACGTATTAAATTGAATGGTGTTGATTTTTTTTGTAGGGCGGAAATCAATGGTAGAAACTGTAGCCAGCTGTAGGCCTATTGGGATATTTAATACAAAGATCATCATATACTGTACACAAAGATAAAACTTATGCTTTTTTCAGTCACATGGCTCACACCAAACACATCACACAACCCATCAGCAGTGGAAAGCACAATGGAACAAAGTAAGTAAAGACTGCTCCATCCAGTATTTAACATGTCATAAGTAAACATTTTCTCTTTAATCTCGAGGTTCACAGTCACTAAGAATGTGATAAATGTTTAGCAAATATCCACATGAAACAAAATGTATAATGCTGAGACATTAACATACTCGAAAATGTAGCAAAGACCCTTAAATTGCATCACATGAAACATGTAAAACTAGACTTGGACAATTATTTGATATGATTGTTTCAGCAGAATCATATTGTGTCAATGTGATTATCCTTCTACATTAATAATTACAAGCTGAAATATACAGTTAGTATTTAGATAGATCTTGTATTTCCTCCTCATTGTGAACATTCCCTGAATAAATAAAGGTTAAACAAAAGAAAAGGGAAAAAAAGTGCAAGTTCATTTAAAATTTCACTTCAGTTTTTTAAAAGTCAGTTTGGTTTGTTTGTAATGCTGCGTTCCAGGCACCCGCAACTCAAGTTACTCTAGGGCCCTAGAACGGCAGTCAGACCCCTAACTTACTACTCGTGAATTTGTACCAGATCGTTGTAGCCCACACATGTCACACACACATAAACAACAATGTCAACCCCTGTTGATGATGTGTAGATGCCGGTGATTAACAGTGAGAAACATTGTAGAAATTGTAATCAAAAACAATAAACATACAGTATGATTTTGTACTACTTCCGGTTATGTTTATTAAATGAAGCCCAAAATATGTTAGCTAAGCTAACGTCAACGGTAGGTAGCCACTAGCTAACGTTGATGCTGGCCAGAAGGGTTTCTTACATAGAGGTTTCTCATGACTTTGAGTGGATTGCTACCAAGTCGTGAGTCGTGACTTGAAGTCATAACTTACGGGCTAAAAATTGTGTCTGGAATGCAGCACAAGTTTCTAGTTGTTTGCAAAACACTGAATCAATATTATGTTGCATTTCAGCATCTGGACTCAGGATTGTGATGTTGGGGAAAAGTGAAGATTCAAAGACAACACTCGGCAACTTCCTCCTTGGTAGCCAAGACTTTGATTTCCAGAAACATACCCCACTTAACCATGGTCTGGCCATCTGTGGAGAGTGGAATGGACATCTTCTAACAGTAGTGAAAACTCCAGACATCTTCAGTCTGCATGTGGAAGCAGTCAGAGAAGAGATGAAAAGGACCATCAATTTTTGCCTCCCTGGACCAAATGTCCTGCTGCTGTTAGTAAATCCTTCTGAGTTCACTGAGGAGAACAGACAAACACTGGAGTTCATCGCAAGTTTGTTCAGTCAAGATGCCTTTCAACATTCAATGGTTGTTACGACACATGAGGGGAATGAAACAAGTTTCATTGTGAATCAGCTTCTTAAAGGCTGTGGCGACAGACACTGCAGCATGTTAACAATTAACCGCACCTTGTTAATGGAGAAGATTGAGAGCATTGCGCATGAAAACAAAGGAACCTTCCTCACCTTCACTGAAGAGACCATCAGACCAACATCTGGACACATCAGACCAGCTTTAAACCTGGTTCTGTGTGGGAGGAGAGGAGCTGGGAAGACTTCAACAGCCAAGGCCATTTTAGGAAAGACAGAGCTTTTTCCAGTCTCCAACTCATCAGAGTGTGTTAAACATCAGGGAGAGGTGTGTGGACGTTTTGTTTCCCTGGTGGAGCTGCCTGCCTTGTATGGAAAAGGTCAGGAGGTAGTGATGGAGGAATCATTAAGATGTATCTCCCTCTGTGATCCTGAGGGCGCACATGCCTTCATCCTGGTCCTACCTGTGGGTCCCCTCACTGATGAAGACAAGGGAGAGTTAGAGACCATCCAGAACACGTTCAGCTCTCGAGTCAATGACTTTATCATGATTCTGTTCACTGTGGAGTCAGAGCTTAAAGCTCCAGCTGTTACGTTTCCAAAGGAAAACAAGGGCATCCAGGAGATCCTTCAGAGCTGGGGAAGAAGATGTGTTGTTCTCAACATCAAGGACAAGCAGAAGATTGCAGAGATATTGGATGGTGTGGACATCCCATACGGCTATACAACAGAAACATTTGCACATGCCCAAATAGAAAAAATCATGCAACAAGAGAAACGTATAAACATGCAACAAGCTGAACTTCAGACGCTGAAAAATGGCAACATCACATGTGAGTATGCCAAAGGCTTTCCCATGTCTAAGCAATGTAGACATTACACTTGACTCTTGAAAGTGTATTGTTGTCATGGTCACGTAATTGCCATTGGAAATGTTGGGCAGGAAGAGTCTGCTGTAGAGTCACCGCACTGTACCTGTGTTGTGAAAAAGGCTTTATAACCTTTACACTACCGGTTAAAAGTTTGGGGTCACTTACAAATTTCTATTCCTCTCCATTATAGACAGAATACCAGCAGATCTGAGTGGGTGGCTGATCTTTAATACAATATCTACATTGGCCATTATCAGCAACCATTCCTCCAATCATCCAAAGGCACATTATGTTTACTTATCTGATATCATTTTAAAGAAACTAACTAGAAAAACATTGGCGAACCCTTTTGCAATTATGTGAGCACATAATGTAATCTGAAAACTGCCGCCCTGGTTAAAAAAACAATGCAACTGATCTTAGCTGGTATTCTGTCTATAATGGAGTGCAATGGAAATTTCTAAGTGACCCCAAACTTTTGACCGGTAGTGTGTATATGTATGTGTATATATATTACATTATATATTTATATAGTTTAGTTACAACATCTGACACAACTGTTTTAGCTTAAATTAGACTATGAATAAAGGACTATGATAATTTTGCTAACTTTAGCTATCAAAAATAACAGTCTGTGGTTAGCATTAGAGACTGCCACTCTTTGTTATAAATCGACCTGGGATTAAATGAGACCACAGTCAACTGATCAACTGATCAGAGTCATTTAGTTGTACAGGCAGGGATACGGTAGTGCATTTCAGTTGTAATAACTCCAGTTCTTCCTATTTCCCAGGTGATGATGAGAAGCAGAGCCCAGAGTGTCTCAGGATTGTGCTGATAGGAAAGACCGGCTGTGGCAAGAGTTCTACGGGTAACACCATTCTAGGAAGAGATGTGTTTAAAGCTGCATCAAGCCTAACATCAGTCACCCAACGCTGTCAGAAAGCAGTGACCAAAGTGAACGGTCGTCCTGTCGCTGTGGTCGACACTCCTGGTCTGTTTGACACAACTTTGTCCCATGAAGAGGTTAATGAGGAGATGGTGAAATGCATCAGTCTTCTGGCTCCAGGTCCTCATGTCTTCCTGGTGGTGTTAGAAATCGGCAGATTTACACCAGAGGAAAAGGAAACTTTGCAACGTATTGAGAAAGGCTTTGGCAGGAATGCTAAAAAGTTCACCATCATTCTTCTAACTAGAGGAGATTCCCTTGAACATGACAACATGTCCATTGATGAGTACATTGGAAAAGGATGTGATTCCTTTCAGAAACTAATCGCTGACTGTGGAAGAAGATACCATGTGTTCAATAACCATGGTGAGCAAAACCGGACACAAGTCAGTGAGTTGATAACCAAGATTGACACCATGGTGAAGGAAAATGGAGGCAGCTGCTACACCAATGAGATGCTGCAAGAGGCCGAAGCAGCTATTAAAAAAGAAGTGGAGAAGATCCTGAAGGAGAAGGAAGAAGAGATGCAGAGAGAGAGGGAAGAACTGTTTAGAAAATATGAAGAAGAAAAGGAAGCAATGAAAAAAAGAATGGAAGAACAGAGAGCAGAAATGGAACAGGAGAGAATACTGAGAGAAAAACAATATGAGGAATACATCAACAAGGAGCTTGAAGAAAGAAAGAAAGAACAAAGAAAGAGAGATGAAGAAGACCGGGCAAAGAAAATAGAGGAAGGATTAAAGCGACAAGACTGGGAAAGAAAACTTAAACTCATCGAGGAAAACCTAAAACAAGAATTAAAATCAAAGGAAACCACTGACAGTAAGCTGAGGCTGGAAACAGAAGAGATGAAGGAAAAACAAGAGGCTTGGGAAAGGGAATGGAAAGAGTGGTGGGAGAAAAGAGATCAGGAACGTGCACAGAGGCAACGGGAAGAATGTGCAATAACTGAGCAGGAAAAAGAAAAATATGACAACATCAGAAAAGAAGAAGATAGAATCAGAAGAGAACAGGAGGAAAAAGAGCGAAAAGAATTGCAGGAAAACTATGAGAAAAGGCTGGTGCGTATAAAGGAGGAATTTGAAGAAGAAGCCAGAAAGAGAGCGGAGGAATTCAATAAATTCGGAGAGAAATGCAGGAAGGAGTTGAAAGAGTGCGAGGAGCAAATGAAAGCCAAAAATGAACAATATGACTTCTTACAGGCATTTTCAGCTCAGAGAGAGAAGAAACATCAAGAAGAAATCACTAAATTAGTGAAGTGTTTCACCAAAAAAAGAGACAATTTAAAAAGAATCGGTGACTTGCTGAAAAAACAAGAACAAGAAATGGGGTTGGAGGGGAATCCTAATGATAAGGAAAACCTGCAGAAAACCCATGAAAAACAAATAAGTGACTTGATTCAGAAACTTCTGAAAGGAAAAGATGAACCACGTTGGTGTCCCATCTTATGAGGCGTTTTATTGTGTAGCCACGCTAGTGGCTTGGCTCTAGGGATGGGATCTGGCCATCTGCCATCTGTCCAGACTGAAACACCTTAACAACTTTTGGGTAGTGTGCCATTGAATATTGCCGTTTGGTTTCACACAGGATACTAACAGCAGTCTGTTGGTTTGACACATCCATCCTCCCTATCTTCCTTCCTACCTGCTACCTTGGATTAGAAAATGAAAAACATTTGTGAATGTCAGAAACTAATGCAATCCAAAACGTAATTGAGAATGCAATTTAGCTGTATGGAAATGTAATTTTTAGGGGACATCGCTGGACTTTGCTGATCTTCTGACTTTTTATCTAGAGCCATCTTCAGGTCATCATTTAAGTGTGTCCAATACTGTGGCCGAACTCTAGCAGGGGGGGGGGGGG